>NW_026542650.1:0-600000 GCF_028750875.1 Macrosteles quadrilineatus
TCGTATTCCCGTCACAGCTCAATAAAATATGTAAATTCAGGACATGTTTCGGTGTTAAAACACTGGATGTTAACTACTGATCAACTCTACATATGTACCTAAAGCTGACGATGGTGTTTTAACACCGAAACATGTCCTGAATTTACATATTTTATTGAGCTGTGACGGGAATACGTAAGTAATTTAGTTTTACAAAAATTAGTAGCCACAAGCTAAAACACCCAGTAACCAATAACTATTTACCATCAACTATAATCCAAGTCATATGGCCAAAACACAGCCAACTACTGAACATTCTTACTTACCATAACTAATACCCACAGCCACATAGATTTAGCTACCAACAGTTACATCGTATCAACTGCAAAACAAAAACTAGTGCCTACTAACCAAATGAAAACCGCCTTAATAAAATTATTAACAACCTTTAACTGAAAGCAACAAAATAAAGTTTTACAAGTTGAACAAAATTTACAAATTATCTTTTACTAACTATAGACTATTGACAACAAACCATAAATATTAGTATCTAATGACCACATATTACCAACAGCCAGAAAAAGTAGTAACCGCCAACCAAACCACAACCGTCAACAAATTGTAACCACAACCTTTAAACTAAAAGCTAACAAACACTGGTTTCGCCAACCGCTCCACAACCACAAACTAGTATTTACCGACTTAAGACTAGTAACCACACACCACAAACTCGTACCACAATCAAGTAACCATAAAGCACCGACTCGTAACCACATTCTAGTAACCAGAAACCACAAACCACTAACTCGTAACCACAATATAGTAACCAAAATCACAAAACCGGTCGTCACTCACGTGAATCATGGCGATAGTGGATGGCAGGCGGAGTTGTGTTGAATGGAGCCAATTTGAAGGTGAGGCGGCTATATAGTACAGCAGTGCCACCGCCCCTCCCCCCGAGTGTGCTATACTTTAAACTGCCAGGAGGCTGGGCAGGGTTGGGTAACCGAGGGGGAGACGTGGGAATGGCAAATGTCACTGGGAGATGATCATTGTTACATTAGTTGAGTTTGATTTGGAATCCACTTTCGACGAGTGTTCAAAACATTAGGCAGTTTAGGGGTTGGATTTGGAAGTTTAGGGTTGATTTGAGAAGTGTTTTAGAAAGTTTGCTAAATAGAGAACTGTAAGAAAGAACCATGAGGTCTAACTTACAATGAGGTCAGCATGAGGTCAACATGAGGTCAACTCAATAAAGAAGCATTTTCGTTTCATTTAATTTCAAAATATGGAGGTATGTATTGAAGATCTCCTAAGATAAGTATTGAGAATACTTGTCACAATTTAGTTATTATTTAACATTTAATTGCTTTATTTATAAGAAGTAATGGATTGTCATCCATATATAAAGCCCAAAGTAATCATGACCTTTTGAGAAAACTACAAGTCACACCCCCTAAACCATATGCTTAAAGTTCGTCACGACGAGTAACCTTGCGCAAAACTCTCCATTATTTCATTAATTGCCCTTTAAGGTCATAATTACTTTTTATAGGAAACTTTCCATATACCATTGCCAAAAATACCTCAGCTGTATTTATTTGTTTGTTATTCTTTCAACTTATTCCGTTATTAAAATCAGGTGTGATTATTTGTTTGTAACTGTATTCTGTTTTGTTTAATTCAGCTTAACTTAACCAATCAATATAACCAATCAATTATACTTATGAAGTCAAACTGGGTGAAGTCCGTGGGTAACAGCTAGTTCAAAATAAAGCTGAAATTGAAATATAAAATACCT
Source organism: Macrosteles quadrilineatus (assembly GCF_028750875.1). Classification (NCBI taxonomy): domain Eukaryota; kingdom Metazoa; phylum Arthropoda; class Insecta; order Hemiptera; family Cicadellidae; genus Macrosteles; species Macrosteles quadrilineatus. The sequence goes on from NW_026542650.1 coordinate 1,781, forward strand.
AACGAAAATTCTCAAACAATAGAAAAAAGTTCTAGATGCGGTTTTTGACAAAAATAAACATTCTAGTACGACTGCAAAGGCAATTACGACCATAGCTACTTTTGCTAAGTAGCCTATAAACAATTAGAAACAGAACACTAACTCCAAATTGAATTCAAGTTCCTCCAATATCAAGGATTTCTTAAATATTAACTAGACATTTAAACTGAATATTGGTTTCGAAACTAAATGAGATTTATGAGTTTCATAACCCTAACTGTTTGTCATTAAATGATTACAAGCCGAAGGTAGATGCAATATTACTCCCACAATAACAATGGGAAAAGTCAGCCTTTGTTTCAATGATAATCAGTCAACTGTAACGCGAATGTCTTCATTTATGTGAAACAGCAACTGACTGTTGTCTAAGTGTGTTAATAATAACAAAAATAAATGTCGATCTAGTAAAAATATTGAATCCATTAAACATACGGTAAACTTATGATTAAGGGTTAAATTTAGATAAAAATCATCACGCATCATTCAGATCTACGATGTGTATCTAGGTATTGTTAGATCAGGGGTATATAAGGACCTATTTAACAAAGCTTATCTTTTTGTTCTTAACGCTTAGTAAATATTTTATTGGAGTCGTAATGGTTTCTTTTACAGGAACAAATAAATTCAAATTGCAAGAGTATAATAATTATTCATAATCATTTGCATTAGAATTTATAATTTCGTACCCAAACATCGGTAGCTTTTGATACTAGAACACTCTTTTAATATATAAATATTTTATGTAAACCTTATCTGGTAAAGTCCATGTGAATCTATTTTCAGTTAGTATACCTGTTTTAAGCTACATATCATCGATTATATATTTGGTCTTTTATATCTTCCTCGGACAGAGGTATCTCAATTCACCAATCATTCACTCAATCATTATAGAGACAAGAATATAAGAGGTAATATAACAAAAAAAATCATAAGCCGTCAAGCGACCTTCAAAGTCTGGAGGTTTAAGTTATTACAAGCGCTCGAACCCGACGCCCGAAGCAGCGTTTGATAGGATGGGGTCTCGTAAAACAAGTTGCCATTAACGCATCAGTCAACATACTCCTGTCTTTTTTCTCTGGATCCTGTTTAGACGGTTCCCGCCATATTCAAGGCCATAGTTAAGTGGAGGGTATTGGAAATTATGTAACCCTAAACGTTCCTTGGAAATTATACAGACTAGAAAAACTGATACTGATATTTTATTTGTTTTAATACTTTCAACATGTTGAGTTTTTACAGTTTTTATTCATCCGTTGTACTCAATGTATGAACAAATCAGAATTGTGTGTGGGACTTCGGTCCTTGAGGTCCTGGGTTCGAATCCTACCAAATCACCAATGTATTTTATCTAAGTGAAAGATGTATGTTTTTAAATGTGAAAGACGATTCCGGCCTAGCGTCCTAGGAAAGAGACCTCGAATTGTTGAAAAACTGTAAAATGATCGTTTTGTTCCAATTAACAATTCTTTTTTCCAAATGAGTGACGATATTTTTACCGCCAGAACTGTGACAAGCTCCCGCCAATATTGAGGTCGCAGGCAGGAAAATGCTTAGTCACCCTCCAGTGAACAGACAGTAGCAGCAGCAGGTCTAGTCGCTGATCTAATGAATCCTTTAATGACTCATCGGCTGTCTGCATCGACATCTTCTGTTGAGCAACTTATTGAGATGCCATCCAGCGTTTGGGAGGAGCATGTCTCGGTATTGTCTGAGGCTGAAACTAGGCCAGGGCCACCTTTTGTATTGTAATCTGGCAACAGTTTATTGATAAATTGTTTCGGTTGTATTTCACTAATGAGTTACATTGCTAGAACTGGGCCAGGTACGTGAAATAGAATCGATTGTGTTTAAAGTGTAAGTTTAAGTTTCATTGTCAGGGAACATATTTAGCTAGATGTGGTAATCAATTAACATTAATATAATAGGCCAATTGTACCAATTTCTCGTGGACAAAGATATAAAGGTAATAATACTCTTTGGGATATAACGTCCTGTTTTGGGAATCACCAAAATCTATATAAATACATAAAAGAAATCTTCATTCAAAAAGCTAATTTATTGAATCCCTGATTTCAATGTGTTGTGTATTTGACCGTGTCCGTTCTTCTATAGACTTGAGCTATATAATACGTTTTAATTTATGTGAGGACTAAAAACACTATTGTTTTTAAACTAAAACTGATATTCAGCATTTATTTTTATGTCAAGATTTGTTCTGCAGAATTTCCAATGATGTTTTTTTGACATCAGTAATCAGATAGTTGAATAGTTTCACAAACCGATGACACAGTTAATTTATACTTAAAATTACAGGGATACTATTAATACGAAAATGTTTTAATGTATACTAAGAATAAAACACTTTTAAATCCACTGTGGAAAACTTGGCAATAAAGTGTGTCAACAGATACGAGCTTCACCACATTTTCTCGCAAATGTTGCTGTTTAGCGAGGTACTCTCCCTACCATTCAGTGCCAATGTCACGGCAACCGTGAACACTGCAACCGGAATGTCCATTCACACATGAAGGGGACCTAATCACCAAACCAGGTGAGAGTAACTGAAGAATAACTACTGAAAAACATGTCTAATTACACATACACGTCTTAGCTATTTAAATAATTAAAAAACGTTGTAGTTAAAAAGAAAAGGCATTTAATTAAATTTACAGCGCCTGTTAAAAAAAAAAACGAATAAATTAAAGGTTATATTTGCAATGCGAATATATGCATAGCGATATAACTATCCAACTCATTATGAAGAGTAGCCTGGATAATCATTTCTCACAAACATTAGGGACTGCACATTCACATTTGCATATGGAACATATAATTGAGAACAAGTAGTATTATATAAAATACCAAAGAGCATTTTGAATGTAGCTCTTGGTAGTTGATATCAGGATTGATAGCACCAAAAGTGATAAATGATGTATCCCTGGGTCGATGATTGTCTATTTAGTCTCTAGCTGGTTGGTTATTCAGTCTTCAAAGTATTGTTAAGCTAGTTGTTAATGGTCAAGCGCCTTAAATTATCTTACCACTATGTTAAGTGGGTTCTTCTTTAATTGTTTAGATGTTATTTTAAGCCCCATTAACGTAAGTAAATTGTTTTTAATAGTAATTTCAAATTATCTTTAGCGACTGACTTAAAATTCTAGTGGCATACATAGGGATAAATGCAAATGCAACTAACGTCTTAATATAGACTTCCCACCAAATTCAGTTTTGTACATAAATTAACGGCTTAAGCGTAAGCTTAAAGTTGTGTTTATTAACATTACTTAATTTAAAACATTCCATAATTGAAAAAATAAACACTCAAAAATACACAAACTCAACACAGACATACACAAACTGAAACTTGTAGAGTGCCACATTAAAACACCCACCCAAACTCAAACCGACCATTCTCTTTTCTCTGTTTACATTTTGAGGTGAGGGTTCATGACCACAGTGCAAACATTAACTAAGTCTTCTGCCCTTGTACGATCAGTGCCAAAGATTGACATAAACTGTTGTGAGATAAACCAGTTAACTACAGGGTACAAAGGTTACTTGCCCTGGAGTGAACGGATAGTCATTGAACTCCGGGTCCAAGGCTCTGATGCAAGAACACCTTACAGAAGACGCCCTCTGCATAGTAATGGCCGTACATTGTGTTGGGTTATGGATTGTATTTGAGTGTTATCATGTGTGTTCAGTGGAGGAAATAGGTTGATAAATAATTTGTTATTTTACATATGCGATAACTTAGGTAGATATGAAGGCAACGGTTAGAAACTAAGGGATGTTTTGCCCTTCTTCACTAGAATGCTAGGTTCAAGTCTGAAACGTTCTTACCCATTGATTCAGTAATTACTACGCACAGACTTCCAGCCCATGTAGGCTTTTCCCTCAAAAGTTTTTTATATTAAACATTACTTTCTGTGCAATCTTCCTACTTTGTAATTATTCTTAAGTTCACATGCAATTTTATTTTGTGCAATAGTTAATAACATGTATTGTTTCACTAGAAGTGCATGTTTACTTTCTCACTATACAGGTTAAAAAAATTGAACGGGGTTTTTGTCACAGCTAATTTGAGAAAACGGCTGGGCGTAGAAACTTGGTAGGGGTCTCTAAAGAAAGGTCTTGGTCTGTAGATAAACCATCAAAAGAGGAACGAAGTATATTCCCTTGGGGCTCTGCCCCAGAAGCCTTTAAATTTTCCTCTTCAGATTTGTTTACATTACGACCATATGCATAATTCTACACTACTTTTTAATGAAACAGCTGTTAATATTTAAATTGTGATTTAATGAATTTGTCAAAATGAAGTACAGTATTTTGTAATGGGGTTTTTTGATTTTAAAATGGATTTTCTTCTGCACGGTGTCATGTTTTGCAATATAATGTTCTATTACCAAATCAGTGGAAAATCTTAATATCACAGTGACTCTTAAAATTATTTATTTTGGATTTAACTTATATCTATTGTATGGGTTGGTTTCTGCCTTTTTTACCACTTCTTGGAGATTGTACGTAGGTGATATTCGTTGGCATATTGCATCTGTAGACGAAACTTGGATTGGTGTAATTATTACAATGAAAAGAGCGAGAAATCCTGGACAATTTATTTAGGCTAAAAATAAAACAGAATTAACACTGTTCTACATTTCTTGAGCAATCAGAAAAAGTCATAGAACACAACCAAGTAGAAGAAATGGAAATAATGTCCTTTTTCATTTATAATCTTTATCATAGACAAACTAATGCGGCTATGAGAGGGAAAAATTAGTATAAAACGCTAAAAAAAAACAAGATCATCTTTTTGAAAAAAGATAATATATTTACAAAAGATTTGGATGATTTCCAACTGTTGTTTGGATTGTGAGCATTTCCATAATCTTTGAATCGCCTGTAATGCTTCGCAATTGCTCGAATTCGAGCAACAGGTACACTAGTTTATAGTTAAAGTGTATCTAGTCCAATTCCTACCCATTTTCTTCTAGCTTTGTTGTTAAAATATATCTAAAACCATTTTTTTTTTCAATGCTGTGGATAATTAAGTCTAAAATTATGCCTGTTGTATATCTAATGAATTAAGTATTCAGTATACTAAAGAACTGAAACAATTTTAGTTTTGGTCCAATCTTACTCTGTACCTTAAATATATGAAATTGTATATTCTACTAAAATGCTATAAGTGCTAAAACACAAAATGAGGAAAACATAAGCAAATAATTAGAGTAAATTTTATTGTTACAATGGTAAGTAAAATTAATATACGAATGGATAACTATTTTAATTAGTATGAGTATTTATATGGAACTAATACTAATATTTCATTTTAAATGTCAACTGCTCATAAAGAGTATGAGTTTGTTCACTGCGATCGAAATTTCAATAGGAATATCAATGAGATACTAGTGGAATTTTCTACTATATTAGGTTGGAAAATACTACATGTTATGTACATGTATAGTACATGTTGTTCATGTTACAAATTAAATTAGTTAAGTCTGGAATCAATACTTTACTTAACGTCATCAGTAGACATTTAGGTTTGGGTGAAAACATAAATTACTTCAATTACTTTAAGGGAACTAATATTCAACGCAAAGTTAAGTTAATCTCTGTTTTTATCATTTTGTTCACCCTGCATTTAGACTATGATAGTTCTCTGGGGTTTTTTGCAATTTTCATTCTTATTCAATATATTCAATATATTTACATTGAGATACAATCGACCTTGAAAATGTTTAAATAAATAAAAATTTTAAGTATATATCTAAAGGTATGGTAAAAGTATATAGTTAGTGTATAGTTTAAAAGTATATTAATCACTAAGGACATTTTTCACCACACTATAATGTTTTTGGCTGTATTACATACGTTAATTGGTGGCTGAAAGTTACGTTTTGCTGGCCATGCCAGCTGTCATCGTAATTTGGGGACCGAGCGGGTTTTTACAGCCCGGGGCCACAAAATCAGCTGTCTGTTTACTTATTTAAAACATGAATGCATTTTAAATACACAATCAAAATCCATAGCATTGCAATAGAATTGTGTTATTGTCGCCGTTCCTAGCAACAATTTATTTATATTTTTGCTGATTCCTCAAATTATTTCTTCACATAACCTTAAAGTTGTAGATGTGTTGACTATCAGTGTGCATTATTATAGTGGTGAATAGTGGTAATAGGGTATAGTGTGGTGAATAATAGCGTTCGTACCACGGACCGAAATGGTTTTGCAGCTCTCGATCGATTTAAGTTCTCGACTTCGTCTCGATCTTAAAAACTATTTCAAGCCGGCAAAAACTCATTTTCGGCCCTAGGTACGAAATATACTATTATATTTATTTGTTTTATTAGGGACTTTATTTTTTATTTCCATTGTAGTATATCTTAAAATATTTTTTGCGTTTTCTGTTACGTTACGATACACAGATGAACGTGAGGCTCAAAGGTGTTACAATCTTTGGATAGATTTAAACATTATAATAAGCTAGAAACCTCATCATAGATGAATCAACTTCAACATAGCAACACACTTTGCAATCTGCACTCTCCTGAGAGACATGACTGGGCCATTGAGTTGCCAAATGTCTAAATTAGGAATCGGCTAAATTACCTATACAGATTAGCATCGTAGTATGTAATCACCTAAGAAAAATATCAGACGCTGTTCATTTGGAATATGTTTAAAACTATGGACTACAACTCTAAGGACTAAGTTTTAGTACGTATACAAATATCAGTAGGCCTATTAAAAACTAAAAACTGGAAAGACTGTAATACCAAAAACTAAAATAAAATACTTGACTACCCTTTTGTAGTGATAAAATATTAAAATGAAGATTCAAACAGTTTAGTGTGGTAATATAAATAGGTAATCATATTAGATTTTTAGTGATTATATCAATTATAAATATATTTATCCCTTTTATGATATTTTAAATGGGCTTACAAGAAAGAAGTATCTGTTTCTTTGAAGTATATTGTCCGGGTAATTTGATGTTTTTATAATCTTTAGCCTTTAAATCATATTACTGCATAGTAAAATTACCTGGAATAGTGTAAATTGATCTTGGTTTTCGTTATGACCAAGTATTCACACCCTTATGGTTCCATACCCTTTAAAAGGTTCAACATGAATACCTTTATCGGAGGGGTATTAATTAAATACACGCCATCTACAGATTTGTATGCTTTATGGTAAACCTTTAGGCAAAACCTATAATTCATTCTTAGCACAATAGGCTGAATTATGATTTACATTACGTTTACCAATTGAGTACAATTCAACTATGCCATTTTCAGTATGAGAACTTTGATACAAAACAAGTATCCTGGGGAAAGTCAGCAGAAGCCAAGTGAGTAGCCTGCAAATGTTGAACTGTGAAAGGTGATTCAGTACTGTTAGACAGGCTGCTTGACAAAGTGTTTAAGGTGCATAATATAACTAAACAAAAAATAAAAGAAAAACTTAAAATTAAATCCACAGGTGTATAATTATTAGTCTAAATTAATTAATGTATATATATTTAATTTATTTTAATACAAATTACCTAGCAATGAACTACCATATATAACAACGTTTAAAACCCCTAATACCAAAAATTTAGTTATTTTCCTTAATTTAATTTCTTGTCATGATAAACCGATTTTATACTCTATCCTTGGAACAGGGCTATTAACATATAAAACAATATACTTCTTGTGTAGATTGAATTTTTATGGTATAAATAATAGAAATTTACCCATTTTTATTTATTATTTTACTTTTATTAATATTAACTGTTATATTCACATGTTGAAGGTAGCATAGCTCCAGGTGTTATAAAGAAATTTATATTTAATATCCATTTAGACAATAAATCTCTAATATTGCTCATACTGTTATGAAGGTTATATGAGACTACAGAGAAGTTATTAATACAAATTCTCTATTAAGAGACGTATCTTATAAAAATACCAACGGGAATTTATTTTATGTATTCTAAAAGATTTTTGTCCACAGTCGATCAGTTTAAGCAAACAATTTCGAATGTTTAACAATTTTAGATTTGTAATGATTTGTAGAAACGAGTTTTGAAAAGAATTTGGACACAAATTCTTATGTTTTCACTCCATTCTATGGGTTTTTTGCAACCAGAAATATGGCTTGACACACCTCGAAGCAAAATGATAACTCTTCTATTGAAAGCAACGTGGTGTTGTTTTCAAAAGGCAACCATTAATTAATCTATTTACAATCACGTGAACACGTGGATCTGTCTGTTGAATCGTATTAACCTTGAGGCAGGCGCGTGATTGTTCATGAAGCTGCTAAGTTATGTTTAAGGTTGTTTGAAGGATCTTATGTACGGGGTATTATGTGACCATCTGTATGAACCACTGTGTGAAACGCTAGTGTTATATAGTCAATGGCTATAATCTTTGACATAAATATATATCTTGATAGTGAAGGCAAATATTTTTAACGTCAACTAGTTCTTGCCTGAATCTTCTACCAAAGACGATCGAAACAGATCGTGTAGTTGGTTTTACATTAATTTAAGGAGTGTAATTGTGACGATTAATTGTTACCATTGAACACACTACAAGCTGCAAAGCGTACACAATGACATTACGTAACAATATTATAAAGTGCGAGACTTCTGTCTAAGGGCCAAGGTACAAATCCTGCTGATCAACAAAGGTTTGGTAGCTTTGTGTTCATACCGTGGCCCGGTGGGTTGAGGACACCATTATGTTCATTTACCTCGAAAGCAAAAAGCAAATTTGTTTTTGTTTCAGGGAGAAACGCTCCTAAATTTAAATCATACTATAATTTTAATTGAAACCACATCATAAGCTTATTTCGGTTCAAGGTTTCATAAGTTGTTGAATACAGCAAAACTTTTCTGAAACGAGCCTAGAAAAAATCTTAAGCCTTATAAAAGACATGGTAAAATGCATATATAGATAGACCTAACATTTTTTTGTCTCAGACTAATTATTGGCCTGACATGGGACTGGAGAATCGTCATCTTTTCATCATAGAGAGTGTAAATGCCAGTGAGAGCGTGTATATGGGTGTTGAAATGGTTTTGAGCTCTTTTAGACATGTAGCTATGATTCACGTAACACTTTAAAGTTCAAATTTAAGTTAAAAAAACATCCTCACAAATTACCCCAAACATACGGTTCAAAGAATACATCCTTCCAAAAAGATTTAAACTTTAATATACAAAACTTATTTACAACCCAATATCCACCCTAGCCTCTAGCCGGGGTCTCCGGTGTAGAAGGCTGGGAGGCTATGTAGGCCAGTGCCTTCTGGATCGCCTCTGGTATGGGAGGGGCTGTAGGGAGGTGTGCACCCTGGGCGACGAACCCTGTCTCGTCGTCTGCTGTGTAGATCAGCTCTATGAGGGTTCCGTCGTCAGCCTTGTATGAATACTTCCCCTTGACTGCGATCACGTTCTCCTCCTCAGGGGTTGCTGGGCTGACTGCCTTCTTGATCGTCCCTTCCTCTTCCACCTCTATGTCGTTGGCGGTTTTATAGCTGGAATGGGTGTTATGATAATCAGCTGATGAACAGCGGGAAATAGCACTTGTTGAGTTAATTTAAGGGGACTGTGACTTAATCTCTATTTTGTTCACAAGCATTTGGTGTAATTTAAAAAATAAGTCACGTGTGACATCAACTTAGACTCCCTATTAAATTGTTAATTTGAACTAAGATTTTTGTTGAAATTTAGTAAGAAAGAAAAAATTTAACTAAAAATTATTTCTAATATTTCATATTTTAAGTAAAACTACTTCTCTGGAAGTGAATAAATCCAACCCATCTAAACATTATTTTCTCAAAATACGTTTTATATAGTTTATTCTACACACACATTTTGTACTTTGGGATGTTTTTGTAAGATACAAAATGTAATAGGTTCTTACAATTTTTTTTATTGTAAACCGTTTATTTTTTTATTTTATTCACACGAGTGGGTGATGCCGTTAGTTTTTTTTGTACCGTAAACATTTTTCTAGATTCATGGAAGGATCCAGAGTTCCAAATAACAAATTTGAGTATAGATCAATTATTTTGTATATAATTAACAAAGGACCAACCAGAATCATTTAACCCTAGTACATGACACACATCTTTAATTATAGCCTCCATTATTCTGTCAAAATTCACATTTATAAAGCTGATATATCATAAATAATATTTACGTGAAATTAATATTTAATATTTTAACACATAGTCTACTTAATGTATTTAAAATAGTACTATAAATACGTTTAATACTCCCATAAACAGCTTTCCAAATGTCTGATTCATTTAAACCGAACCGGTCTTTGTACTGTACCGGCTCACTCCTTGCTTTGCTGTATACGATCCACGCACGGGTGGTTAGTCAATGTGTGCGGGCAAATGCAAGGTTAAAAGAGGCCGCCAACGTCTTATAAAAAACCCCAGATTCTATGCCGTTAAAGTATTTTGAGCTCTTCGAGTTGTAGTGAAAGTGAAACAAAATAAATTTTTCAAATTTATATTTTATACTTTTGAATACGTTTAGTTACTGTACAGCAATTAAGAGTACATATTTGTAACAAGAGGAACAATGCTTTCCATTTGAATTGCCACCATCTGCTTAGGATATAATTTTAACTTCAATCAATCTATATTTTAAATCTTCATTGCGTGATAAACCTAACAGTACTCACTTGTACACGTAGCTCCCATCTTCCCTAAGTTCTGAGTTGGATGATATGATGGGTATAGGTGTGCTGCCTTGGGGGTGGGGTGCGCCTTGGGTGGCCACCACCACACATAGCAGTAGGATAATACTCTGTCAACAAATACCAGTGTAAATGGTATAGTATGTAGATAAAAAATTTTTCTTTGGGATGTTGAAATAACTAATCATTACGTTTTAGGCACAGTGTTTAGTTATTGTGATTATCTAAGGTTAGTAAGTAGAATACTGACTCAGAGACCAAGTAGAAATGTCCTGCCGGTTGCGGTCCGGGCCCTCGTCGAGGTTAACTAGTTCGATTTTAAAAGGGGTCGATTTTTGGCCCAGGTGTTTAGGTACTATTGGACTACTTGTTATTTATGTTCTCTAACATCAAATTTTGTTTGTAACGAGACCAGTATTTTGATTGTTCCTTAAGAAACGAAACAATTGTTACCAACGTAACGATCCATAGGTAAAAATATATTGTAAACTTTCAAGTTTAGTATAAGAACATTCCCAATGCTGTTATTATTTATTTTTAAAATACAGGGTGGGGCAATGAGAACGCCACAATTTGTTTTAGCTGTCACATGTTAATTGTTGCAACAACGAATGATCAGCTATGCTTAAAACATCAATCAAACTATGCCATTTTAGTAAATATTATGCCCGAGGCTATTAACACTGAGATTTGTATGTGCAAACCTATTATAAAAATAGTGGTTCTTGTGCAAAAACCCAGAGATTGTTTGGACCACATTCCATCCTTGGTCAACATGGCACTGTTCCAGATTGGAAAAAATGGTGAACTGGGTAAAATTATTTACGATAAACGCTTAAACCTTAAAAATAATCGGTGGGGGCCGCAAAACTCTTTGTACACCAGCAAATGTTGAAAGAGTGCGAGTCGCAGTAACTCAAAGGCCAAAGAGATTTGCCAGGAAGCTGTTGTTGTTGAAAGCTTTACGTTGGCTCCTTTTTTGGAAGGTGGGGGGGGGGGGGTTCTAATAAGCTACTTGAAGTTCGAGGTTTTTCAAAGTAACCCCACAGATTTGCTTGAACCGAAGCTAAGCATTGTCCAAAAACTAAAGTGATTCCTGAAGAAATGCTGGAGGAGTATTTGATGGAGTTTTCAAATGCCTAATGTCAAGTAGGACAAGGACGTCACTTGCAGGATTTCGTTCTCAAGAAATGGAAAAACGACTTTGTTAAGTTAAAATGGCAAAAGATAAGCTGTGTTTTGATGTGCTATTTATATCCATAGGGTGAATATTATTGAGTTTGTACTGCTTATAAATTGGGGCGCTTTCATTGCCCCACCCTGTATATGGTTAGTCGAGCTTTACTAGGTTATTCCTGTGTTCCACAATTGGTACTTAATTATAATTTTAAAGACAATCTGGTATTGTATCAGTTTGAAAAAGTCGTGTATATTTTGCTAACACTAATTTTTATATGAGGTCTTTGTTAAATGTAATTTCATTTTCTTTCATGATTACCACTCAATTAAATTTAATAAAACTATGGTTTGTTATAATGGAAGCCTAAATCTTTAACACAACTCACTTTGGTCCTATACAAATTTTGAAAAAGTGGAAACAAAAGATTTGTTTTTGTTTGATCTAATTATTATTTCTTTAATATAGTTTTTAGTTTGGCTTTCACAAATTTGAACTTTTTACTTAGTTTGCTAGCGTAAATTTACTACACATTTACTACAGTATACATATTACCAAGTGATTTTAATTAGCCTATTGTAAAAAAAAACTTTATTAAAAATGTATGGATTGTTAAATGGTTTATGTATATATTGTAGTTCAAACCCATACAACCAACCACCTATGATAAACCTATCTAGCGAAGTTTTTTTTTTTTAGTGGAGAGTAGACAGTATATCTTTATTTTACAATTAATTAATTTACTTCTAAAATAATTAAAAGACTGTTGTCGTATATTTGTCTATTCTGTAGGTTAGGTTACAAACTAATATGTGATTTGAATTTGTCCTATCCTAACGTAATATTCAAATATAATATTACTCATATTTTACTGCCACTCCACCATTTCCATAATATAAGACGTGGAAAATAATACGTATTTTGTTTGGAATAATCTACGATAGTTGCTAGGAATGCATGCAGTGATCCTAAGATACAGTTTGTAGCACATGCTGTTGCCATGAATAGGATAACTTTCCATCCAAACACATAATCCACTTAGTAATTCCACTTAGTAAACAGTAATTCCACTTAGGGTATGCAAATAATATCAAGTAGTTATTTTCATTTACAAAGACGTTGGAAAATTCTTACTTTACAGAAAAAAACATCATATGGAATGTTAGTCAGCAATGCTTTGAGCAGAACTTGTAAAAAATACCAACCTCCAAAGATTTTGATATTATAAGACACAGTACGAGCTAAATTATTTATTCCGAATAATATTCTCATGAAGTAACCATTTCATAATTTAACACATAGGCTACTTAATTTATTCAAGATAGAAGTACAAAATGGATTTTATACTTTTAAATAGCTTCTCAAATATTCAATGTATTTCAAATAGTGTTTATGCTGAATCGTCTATGAAACAACAGTAAAATATAGTTTTTAAAACATACTTTTTATCAGCAGATTTCTTAAAAAACCTTTGCGTTATTGATTAATTACTTTTTAACCTTATTGTCAATCCTTGTTATTGTTTCAAACCATAAATCAATAGTTTTCAGCTGTTTTGTAATTTGAAATTAGACATCTGACTCTGATTAAATAGCTGCAATTTCAACGTATTAAAACTAAACGTTTACTCTTTCATCAATCTGAGTTCAATTACAGTAAAATAAATTCTTTCCTTTTATTAGCGAAGAAAAATTAAATTTGGATTACCCAAAAAATCGGGTTTAGACAAAATGTTGTATAGTTCCTTGACTCTAATTGACTTTAAATTAATCCAAACTCTAGTTAGAAAGAAATTTCACAAGTAGATAAAAAAACACAAATATATATATATCTTTTCAATAGTTAGTTCGAGGCTGGAGGTACATAAAGCTGACAAACATTGGTCCCTAGTCTAATTAAATCGAAACCGTAGTTATTATAATAAAAATAGACCTCAGTGTACATCACTAATGGTGTTTTATAATCTAAACCCCACTTTTTATAGCCCGAAGAAATACAAAACTATGTCATTTTAAGCGCTAAAATTCACTTCACAACACTAACACAGCACTCACAATGTTCATCGTCGCAATCACAGAAGCTCGGCAGAAGTATGTCCTGAGGCCTTAGAAGGTCTATTTATACCCAAGCTGTACGCGCCTATTATACATGGGATGGTTGACAGAAAAATTCCCCCTTCTAGCTCCAGCGCCCCCTCGCAGCCCGATGTCACCATAGGTAGGGTCTAGGACGGAGTATGGAGTAACTATGGAGTGGGAGGTGAAGATGGGAGGGAGTGATCACATACTTGTTAATTTAATTGGTAACAATCTTGTATGAGAACGTGAGAAATATGCAGTTGATCATATCAGAGATGGTGTAGAATGTAACAATAACTATGTGTAGTTACTGTTTGATATTAATACTGTGTTTGTTAGGTGCCCAACTTTTAGTCCAAAAATATATGTTAAATTGTTCTATCGCAATTCCACGACATATATTATGTAAGTGCTTTTTGTAATATGCGTTACAAAAAAGCACAGTTTTATCATAAAAAATAAAACCACATACACTTGGGTTATTGCATAGCTTTTGTAGATATATCTTGGAGAAATAACTTTCTCCGTCTAAGAGACATATTATCTTTAGTTATTATCTTTACCTAAAGCTGTCTGTCCGGGCAACGGCATTACAGTATAGGTAAACCTATCGATATCTGGATAGATTTGTAGACGGTCACCTCCACGGAAACTCCTGCAATCTGACCTGACGAACATCTGTGAGAAATAACACAAAACATTGTTCTTTCAAAAATTAGATTATGCAATAGTTAACAAAATTGTGCCTTAAAAATCCTAAATCTTCCTTTCCTGAAAAATCTCTTATGATATTAAATACGAAGTAAAATTAAAGATGTTATAGTTTAGTCGTCTTTTGTTTGAACCATTTAATTGTCCGAAAAAGTCTACACCATTAGTCTAAGTAACCTATTGCATTATTTGATAAGCCCCGATCAGCTAAAGGAGACTTTTCTGTTTATTAAGCCTCGTCTGACTGGGTGGGTAGCTGAGTGGTTATAGTGCTCGCCGAACAATCAATAGGTTACCGAATCGATCCTGAAGAAATACAGTAGTTTTTTGATTGTTCGAAACTGGTATCATATGTTTCTGATCATTGAGCTTTTAATAAATAATAATTATCCTGACTAATGAAACAGCTGATTTTAGTCAGTAAGAAACCTACACAGATCATCACATCCAATTCTACACTCATCCTTCACTCATATTTGGGTTAAAATAGGCATTAGCAATACAGGCGTAGTAAAATAGGCGTTAAAAATCGCTATGATTGAAAAAAGTTGTTTATAAGGATCAGTTCGTTCCCAAACAACAACGGTGTTTTTCCTGCAAAAAGCACGGACTTGTTAAAAGCTATGTGTAAACCGTCCTAGGACAAAACGGGCCGTTAATAACTAAGTTAATATTCTCCATTCCGCCCCAACCTACACGTGTAGTTTACAATGCACATGCGTGCGTTTCGCATTGCACAATGATGAAGTGCATTGTGCAAGGATGCACACAGACAAAAGTGCATAACTTGTCTGACTCTTCCTGACATTTGCAAAGTCCCCCATGCTCGCACGTTGTCACGTTTCCATTCTGCATTCCAATTTTACGGTGCCCTTTTGCACATTGCATTCAGAGACTTAAAAAAATACTTAATGTTTGGAAACTAAATGGTGGAGGGTTAAGAATCGGTATTAGTTTTCAGAAATACGTCATTCACAATATTTGAGTAGTTACAGGAGATGGAGAAAATAATCTTAAAGGCCAACCTTTTCAAACCATTGCTGACCTGTTCTCTAATATCATATGCTAATTAAAGCCCATAACTGTTAATTACAGTAGTACATGTTTATTGCAAGGTATCAGAATGTGCATTCACAAGTGTTGGTGAGCTTGAGTGTTGCATACCTGAATAACTAATAAGAATGTTTATTTATTAATAATCAGTGGAATACAAAATCACACTACAAAGACTAAAGAGACATTATAGTAGTATAAAAATGGAATTAAATATACTTAAAAACACAGCATGTAGGCAAACAAGCCCTGTTCATATTGCCTCAATAAACATTAGGATAACGTTGTGACTTTTTTTCAAAACATAGCAGCTTCTCCAAGTTATCTTCTTTTATCCTTTGTTCAAGAATTGTTTTCACACCGTGTGCTGCTTGAAGAACACATTATATTAGTAGACCATTGAACTAAGTTGTTACATGTTCTAAGTCGACTTAAAAATTAAATGTTCAATCTTAACACACACAGATTCACAATAGTTTACAAAGAGCCAGTAATTATTAATTTTTTTATTGTAAAAATTATTAATTTTATTTATAATGCAACTGGTTATTTCCTTACCACATCCAAAGTAAAACTAAAACTAATAATGTCTACCAAATATTTATGTTTTGGTAAACGAGGTTTTTTAAAGATTAAATATCACAAAACCAATATGCGTATGTGCGAATATATTAGAGACTTCAACGCCTGGTTTTACAGAAGGCTAAACATATCGATTGGAACAGGAACGTTTAACGTTTTTTAGAGTAACAAATTTGAAGCAATCTTTGTAGTAGACGCATTTTAATTGATAAACGTAAGCTGCATTTTAGTTATCGTTACTCGTAAATGAGTCATTAAAATAAATGATTGATTTTTAGTTTTTAAATGGTCTGACACAGCGGTAAAAAATCATAAAGATTTGCTCACATTAGTTTGGATGGGTATCAACTGTCTCTTCAGTTGTCTAATGACAAATCTTAGGCATAGACTCTTGTATCGGATTATCACATTACAGCCAATTTTACAATCTAAGGAGTAATGTTGCTTAAAATACTAGATTCAATTGATTGATTTCATTTGGGTATTATATCTGTTTGCCAACAAGTTTTTTTTTCAAAAGAAACAATCTAAGTTTGTTAATTGAAAAGAATAAAAAAACATCGATGCACTATAATGTTGTAAAGTTCATAGGCGAAACTTTACAACTTAACTTTACTGGATGATGATTGGAGTGTCCAATCGAAATCGATCACCACTTACCATCTTTTTTGCATATTTACCGTCTTGTGAGTAACAGTATAAGCGTAAATATATGTTTTAAGTGTTATAAGACGTTTATTTTATTTACTTTCCGTAAATTTAATAACAGGTACAATGCTGATCAAGAAGTTATTTACAAAATTACTCTTTACTCAAAATAAGAGATCTTTACCTGAGGGTTCCATTCGGAGAGATAACAATATAACAACTTAATTTTGACAGTTAGTTGTTAATTTTTTTATGATTATTTCGGGTTCTATTATTCTATTATATTGATACCGTTCTTAAAATAGCTGTTAAGCTGTGAATCTTCTTTCAAGCCTCAGTATTCTTTTGACCTTAGTACAGCCAAACTAGTCTTCTCCATAAATAACAACAACCTCAATAAAAACCAAATCAATTGTACCACTGATCACTGTCGGCCATGACATGTTATCAGCCTAGTCGGGGAGATGTATGCCTACAGATGGTAGCTGGGAATACAAACAGCTGATCGAAGAAACAGCTGATCACAGAACTTCTGAGATCCAGCTGACCTTCAACTATGCTAACTGAGTGTCGTAAGCATCAGCGTCCGTGGAAATTAGCTTTCAGCATCTACGACTTGACTGCACAGCTAAGATGTGGTTACACTTTCATTTTACCAAAAAAAAACATAAGTAATATGGGGAAGGTTATAAAGGTACTTTTGTGTAGAAAATACAGTAGTTGATATCATAATAATCGTATTAACTATATGTTTCTGACTAAGATAATATTTTAACCTGAAAACAATTTAAAGAACGGAAGAACTAGGGTTAAGTGCAGATTTTAAGTAAATAGAGGAAATACGTATATTAAATGTGAGATAAATATTTTCAAAAGTGTAATTATATCCGTTCATTAAAACAAGAATAGTAAAATAGATTTTAACCTTGACCTAACTGGTGTACTAACAGGAGCAAAGATTTTTATTAGAAGCGATATATTTTTTGCTCTCAACGTTATTTACGAAGCACGAAAAATGAATAGATAATAAAATTGTACTAAATTGAAAATGGTATTGAAACTGTTGTTATATCAAACATGGTATGGTACCAAACATTAAAACGGTGCAACATGTACACTTAGACACTCACACAAAAAGCAGAGCATTTTGGTCATGTTGACACAATAAACAAAAGTTATAAATGCAAGGAATGCCCAGTTTTTAGATAGTTAAGGTAGAGGTTAGTTTAATAGCAATCGCTTGTGGGAGATGTAAATTAAGAGTCAATGAAGGAACGGTAAACCAAAATGATTACCGTCAATTGCTCAATAAAACTTAACAGGTTTCACCGTTAAACGTGTCATTGTGTATGTGTACACTCCTTATTCATGACTGCTAAGACGCAATCTAGCTGTTTTTAGCCATCACTGCCTTTGTATCAACAGTATCGGTATCATAAGTATTTTGGTTAAAACCACTAGTATGATGATCTTATAACTTTGATAAAAACCGCTACGGATCGTTGTAAAATCATTGCAATTTACAATATATTGTATTAGTATAAAAATTGTTAGTGATTTTGCATTTATTCCATTGATATAGAAAAGCTACGAATCTAATGGCTCCGTTTTGGCACTGGCAAACCTACATTAGGCATATACCCAAACTAAATAAACACATACTACTGTGAGCACGCTAGTGGGTACCAAATCTTCGTTGGCTCAGTCCTTTGGCGAGGGCATAATTTATTGCATTGTTAGATACAACCACGAATATCGGGGTTGTGAAATAAAACAGTTTTATCAAATAATATAGTATAATAAGTCTATATAATTTATAATAATACTATTAATCTGCCCAAGTGATTTATTTAAGTAATCATCAAAACTTAATTAATCTCAGTTAAAGTAACTAGATTTAAGTATAAGTAATAATCTTTAACATTATTTTAATAAATGAACAAAATTGTTGTAGCAAAAGATTCAAGCTCACACAATTGAATTGTTCTTCATATTGGACCGTATTTTATTAAATAGCAATATTAACGTTGTAATAGGTAAACACTTTTAATTCATATTTTAAGTTATACTATATTTGTATAATTTATTTCAACAAAATGTAAGGCTAAGTTACGCTATAAAACGAATAAATGCGAATAAGTAAACATTTTATATTATCAAAGGGTACTTTTGTTTTATGTTTGGGGAGGCTTGTCTATTGAATAAAAAATGCCTGGGCAAAAATTCCGCAAATCGTATTTTAGCTATGTTACTACTAGAGTAGGGAGATATGTTATATAAAGAATCATTTTCGATAGCCTCTTCTTTGGAAATCAATCTTAGGCTTTAGGCCGATTGATCTATATGGCATAAATCTATGTAACATAAGCCATAAATCATTCTATTTAGCGAATACAGTCCTCCATTTACACTTGTGCTGTAGCTATTTTTATATTTAAAATACATTTATGTTTTCATAACATAAAGGAATTTATCAGCATAGAATATTGGTGAATATTGCCTATATCGTCAATCCAAGGGTCATCCAGTAACTCGTCTAAGCCTTGGCCGGATGATATTTCCAGTCGTGCTCGTCTGCTTGTTGTGGACCTTTCCCTACTGTAGGACTCAGGATCTCATGCATAAGGACGTGGGGAGATTCAGTCAATGTATACGAACAACCTTAAAAATGAATGACCTTTTTCAAAATAATTTATTTTTAATATTAATAACAAAGGTATATTATTATATTAGTATTCCTAAAAAAATTGTTTTAAAATACTACCAAAACAAAGAAAATTTCAAGAGGGAATAGTGTTTCAGAACTACAATATTAAAATGCAAATATCAAATTAATTAACTAAAGTTTCAATATCTAAATCAAATTAATATTTCAAAATAAAAAATCAATTATTTTGAAATTAGCCCACCACAAAAGAATAACAATTTTATTTTCAGTTTTACAGTAGTTATTATATTACAGAACAAACACATTTCACTACTAGCATGCGAGCAAGGTTCAAAATGACGCTTCTTCGTGCACTAATTTGAGCTCCATTGGTCGAATTTGAATATAAATTTAAACGCGCCTAATAGGCAGTGCTCCATACAGTTATATTTCACTTTTTACGCACAACTTATAACGTCAGACATCCGTTTCGGTGAATTCAAGTGTTGCCGTTTTATTTATATAAATATAACAATAAATTATTAGTTAAGAGTGGTCAAAGGCGATGATGAGATTTATCGTGTAAGGAAGATGTATTAATTAATTACCGTAGTGGTAGTACTCATGGTGAGACCTGGACCCGGGACAAATTTACTTTTTCGTTTTGAGGTCCCTAGAGGCCAAAAAACCCATCCGTTCAAATTCATAAATATATATTTATATATCTGTTCGTTAGCGCGATTACTTGAGCAAATATTATCTGATTTTGATGAAATTTTGTACAAACGTGTAAACCAACGTTTATTCGAATGATTTCACGAACCAGCATGATCGGACTATGGGAACGGGGGTTTATGATGGTTTTATGGGGTAAAAATTGGGGTTTCCTGTTTTTTACCCTACAAACATCAAATTTAGCAACTTCTTTCCAAATCATTTTGTAGAGCTTAAAAAACAAATAATTTAGTTTATTGAAGCGTTATTATATGCCTAATGGTTGAAAATGCCCATGTTATTCTAAGGGGAAAAATATATACTGTTGTAATTTTCTTGTTTATGAGCATATTTTGAACAAATTTGAAAAATGCGTTCGTTTCATACTAAACTATTAACATTTTACAAAAAAAAAAACACCCTATTGCAGCAAACCTAAGTACTCGTTAAACTAATTCTATTCAAAAAGGAAAAGCTCCTTATGACCAAATACAACGTCTACAATGCCATTAAGGTTCGTTTAGCCACTCCTTCAAAACGCATGATGCCCGTAACTTACCCACCTACTGTGAAATCGTATGATGCTATTTGTAGGCTCAAAAGACAAATTGTCTAGTAATGAATGTATAGATATTAGCAGCTCACCGTTTTTTAAATAACCAATTTGATTATTAATTTCATAAATTTAATTCACCCATGTATTATACCTGATTAAAATTACCAAACACACAAGTAATTAACCGTATTCAAGTAAACTTGTTGATTGTACTAATTTCGATTGGAAGTACCGAATATTCTAGTTTTTTGTTTATATGGGATATGTTTTAAAATAAAAATTGTGAAAGACATTTGGAACTCCCTGATTATTAATTTTCACAAGGATATGTTTACGTGGCTTTAAGATTGCTAATATATTAAATTCCTAGTTTTAATGGGAACAGTACACGTTAAATTATCTTTTAAAAATCAACAATTACACATCCTTGATATGTTAAACGATTATTGATTTTAAAATATCAAGCCAATCCTGTATAACATTAATGTCGAGGTTGAAGTAAAAGGAAGAATGTGTTTATTCAAATTCAAAGGCATAGGTATCCTCTGTAGCAGTAGCCTTCAATGCAACAGTTAGGTGAAATCTTGACAGAACTGTAGCGGAATTGCCATTGAAAGTCCACAAGGCATATACGAAATTAAACTGGAAAAATAATAACACATAGATTTTCTTAATTTTAATTATAGGCAATATCTTGCACAATCTTTACTAACTATATAAATATGCATAAAAAAAACAGGAATAACATAATCCGATTAAGTGTCACAGCCCAAGTATTTTTAAACTGCATAGTTGAATAATCAGTTCAGTTTTAATCCGTGAAATATATTAAGTGCCCAAAAAATCACTTTTCCAAAAACATCTCCATTGGAAAGAACATAATGGTGGTAAAATAACGATTACGATAAAAAAAACCTTGTTAAGTCAACTTATTTAGTTCCATGAAAAATAGATACAATTTTTTTTATAAGATTTGTCGATGTACCGTAGGTAAACTGAACCAAACAGAAACGCCCTTGTACTTGATAAGTGACAAGTGTGGCAGTCTCGGTCGTGGCAGTGTTAGAGACGACTCAATTAGAGACATGAATGAACTCTAGGGTATGAATGAAATGAGACACTTACACACATCATCGTCCTCACTGAATGAAGAAAATGTGTATAATCCTTTGATGTAGTACGGTTTAAATTTTTTTAATTGACATGTATGGATTTCTGTGGGAAGTCTTGTTGTGATTATTTTGGTTTATATTTAAAACTATTTTATCTCCTCACTACCTTGAGCTGTAAATTACAAAAGCTTTTCATTCCTTAGTTATTTTACTGCCATGAGTTTTGTCACTAAATGTAAAATAAATACAAATTAATGGATCATATTTTGCTGAATTTCACAGGAAAAGCTGTAATGTAGTATTTATTGCGTATCGTTATAGCCATAACAGTTTTTGGAATACCAATTTAGAAAATTGGGTTTTCATCATACTAGAGCAAAAATAACAGTTTAATACAAGATTTGCGGGTGTAAAAGTAGTTCCTTCACTCCATTTGGAGTCAAATTCATCATACTGTCCGTAAAGCAGCAATTTTTAGGTGCTCTACTAAAAAAATCATCGTTTGCGTGCCACTTTAAATATGGGACGGTAAAAACATATGGTAAATTTTTCGGTTTGCTCACCCCAAAATGTTATCGGTGCATTATGAAAACACTACAAATCACGTGATATTTAAAGCTATGTTTGTAAACAACAATGATGATAAAATTGATGACGACTTTGTATAACCTCAAATTATGTGGTCTAATTGTCTAACGGTTAGACGGTTATTTCCACAGTATGATGATAATAGTTGTTCATCACTCTGAGCAAAAGTGTCTTTTAAATTTCCAAGCTCGGCTGCGCCTCAGCAATAAATCCCGTTTGCGCTCCAAAAAGAGCCTCTTGCGCTCTATTGATGAACTATTAATTAATTAATTTTATTTTTATTTTTTCCTCCTAACGGTTACACCATTTTAATTTAGTCACTAGGAAGTAAAAAAGAAAACTGTTGTAAACTTAGATTGTAAGAAATAAAGTGCATACAGATTGTGGTGTATGCATTGACATCACGGTTGTAGCTTATTGTTGCACACCTGCCAATAAAAAAACACATAGTTCGACATGTCGATAGTTTTATATACACTGGTATAATCGTAATCAACCAAGTGACTAAATCGCTTACTATAGAGCTGCTTATTTGCATTAGCAAAATTGGAAACAAGTTTGAGGTAGTTTTGAGAACAATATGATTTGGACAGATCCTTTTTGAAAATTATAATCCATTAAACATTAAGAGGTTCGTTGACTATAATGAGAAATCATTTATATGGCAAACATCATAATTAATCAGTCTTATAGCTGTTATAATCCTTCAATATTTTAAGTGTATATTTTTTCTGTGTCATTGTCAACCTTATTTTTAAGGCAGACGTGTTTATGTTTATGAATAAATTATTTTCTCTTTCCAAGAAACCATTCCAGAACAATAACCACCTGTGGTATTCCTCCGCCTCCAGGACGCCTCCTACGACGGCGAGCTACTGGACATCGTGTCCGCCCTCTGGACATAAACCCTCCAGATGATGGCGATCTTCAGGAGTCTCAAGGTTGACGGCTGACCTTCACAATGAAGGCGCGAGAAACAGTCAAGGATGCAAAATAAACTGTTAAGATACAAATTTTTATGTAGTCCACGTTTTAAAGTGTGGTTGGTTGCTTTTCATTTGTTGGCTTAATACATTTCTAGAAATGTAAAAAGATTATGACATTTTTTTTAATTCTTCCTTAGACTAATACTGAACTGAATTACTAATGTATTTTATGATTGCCAGTTAAAAAAACCTTCCTCTTCATATTATACTTTGGTTGATTTTGAAGCATTCATTGTGATATAAAAGTGCTAACAAAATACAAGTTATAATATATTTCTGTTTCTTTGAAAGTATATAAAAAACATTAAAAAAACGCCTAATTTACAATCTTTACTTGCAGCAGCGGACTGAGTTCTTGGTCTTCTGCTGAGAGGCAAGTCAAATCGGTATTTACACTATGTACAAAACCATACGTTTCACCCATTCTCTGGCGTGGCATCCTCAGTGGCAAGGCTTAACATTAATCGATTTGACGAGGCTCTCGTCAGAAGACTTGGAATTATTATCAATAATTCATAATAATAAAAACTCAATATTATTGTTGTTCCAATTTGCTTTATGACTGCTCGTAACCCACAGTTGATATGGTTAGTAAGTCACCTTATACAAAATTACCCCACAATTAAGTCATGTTTACTTTTTCACCAACATTTTGCCGTTTATCTTCTGAGTTGTGGTTCACGTGTTTAAGGTATAAAAGTGTAACAATAGACCGTGAGTTGTTTTAGATAGCTATTAGATTGCGGTTCTGGTCTAAGTTCTTCTTACCCCTTTGCAATGTAGATCTCAGGTACATTGTACATTGTACGATAACACTTTCCATTGTTCATAATATTTTATAGATATGCAAAATAGATTGACTATTCATACCCTATATTTATTTAGATAATCAAAAACACGTCATTGGTACTTTTTTACAGAATAATACAAACAGACTAGATTGAAATACATTTATTAACAATATAGTATACAGAGACAAGTTTGGTAACTTTGAGGATCATATCACTTTCGGGTTTGGAGAAGAATCACTGAGCTTATCACAATGTTCATGAAATACCTGAGTCATATGTTTCAATATGTACAAATATTTTAGACCCTCTATCTAATTTACTTCCTCTGATCATCCTTAGAAGGTGGGAGGGAACGTAGGTAGTCCAGCGCTCTCTGGATAGCTTCGGGGACCGGTGGAGGGGTGGGCAGAATAGCTCCCTGGGGCTGGAAAATGTATACGCAAATATTAGAAATTTAGTATCTATAAATAACAAGTAATTGCAATAATTGTTAACTTTTCATACTGTCACTGTTGTTTCGTGTTGTTATTACCTCAGTGGTTAACTTATCAAATTTTGTTGCGTGAGGGAGGAGTTCAATACCGGCTTATCCTTAAGAACTTGATAGGTTTGGACTGCTTTCTCCTAAAAAGACTTTGTGATGTCTCTATTTATATTGATACAGGTATAAGCAATACAAAAAAATAAATATAAACAGAATCTTATAACTGGTTCATAAAAAAAATGCCAAGTCAAACTATAACAGCACTACGAGGAAACAAAAGAATGAAATCCAGTGCCGACAGTAACTAACATTTTACAACATATATAATTATACATTTAAACTAATTTTCACAGCTCCAAAACTGTAGGTCGTTCAGTTAAAATCTTGTCATTTTTGTAAACTTTAAGTCTGTTCACTAGATAAGTGAGGACTGTATTATGAAAAATGTTTAAAAAATACCGCCAAACTTTCTATTAAACTTTATAGATGAAATGGAAGGTTTTCACTACGAATGCAAGTTCCGATTGTGTTTTATTATACTTTAATTGTATTTCATGGTTTAGATTTTCAGTTATATCTATTTTAACACGTTACTACCTAGAAATGGCATATAACTATTATTCATGGCATGTTTTAATAATTTTGGTTTTAAACAACATTTCTTTAATTCTAGGTATGTGCAAAAGACCTTGGAGGATGAGTGATATATTTCTATTCTTTGATCAGCAACCATTTAAATTAGTATTTCTTCTATGACTTTGAACACAGATAAAATATCTCTAAACATAGACCCAAGCCAATTAAAACTTTTTTCTCTTTGCTTAAAAAATTTATGTGTTCAAACCAAAATGTTTTTTTAAGCACTTAATTTTCTTTTCACGAACTTTAGGTTCGTTAGATACTGTAGAAGTTGATCATCAATCAATTTTCAGTGGTGCCAATATTTAGTTCGTTGTATAGCTTATATCAAGGATGGGTAAGCTTCTAGCAGTTACCTGGAAGCCATTTTCGTCAGCGATGTAGGTGATGACTACAGGTACTCCATCGTCCCCGGTGTAAGAGTAAGACCCTGTGATCACCAGAGCTTCAGTGTCTGTCCCGGCGTTCTTCAGCTGACCTTGGGCTGATGAAGCGATGCCGTTCTCTGTCTCAAAACTGTAAAATAAAATAATCTTTCATTAATAAATATAATAGGGTTGAGATGGTTAGAAATATGATTTTACAAAGTCATTGCTAAACTAATGTACACTAATTAAGTAATATGAATAATTAGGAAACGACACAGAGGTCCAAGGCTATTATAATAGATTCTATAGTTGGCCTGGAATAGTTATACTAGGACCTTACACTAAATGGTTTGTAATAGCGGCATTGATAAAAAAATCGGTTTCTTAGGTGTTTACACGTTTCTCTGATTTTTTTTAAAATTAGGGCGGGTTTAAACACAACTGGTATATTTTCACTACATAACATACAATATCTACAACCTTTTTAGAGCAAATATCATACTATAGAACTCGTTAAGGGTGATAGAATTTCCTGAAATCTTTCTGTTGGATTGTCCTTAAACGAATAAATTTTTGATCTTACAGTCAAAATATTTTTTATAATTTTCATGAATCCCTAAATATATAAGTATACTTAAGAATATCATGAATACCATTATATAATTAGACGATATCAATACTTGGCTTCTTAAGTTAGACCTGTTTCTCCGTTGGCCTACTAACATCAACGTAGAAATGTTTTGGAATTACCAAAAGTATTCCATATTGTGCTTGCACACCAATAAACCAAAAAGGATTACCCCCGAAGGAATAAGCACATGTTTACCCAAAAAGGATAAGCACATGTTGACCCGAAATATCCCTGCAACTAGCATGCTTCGTACCGTCCAAAAAAGACAATCGCAACTCCAAATGCAAATTCAAACCTCGTTTCGAACAATTCGGTAAACGTTTCCCAACAAAATTCCATAAATAGAGAGATGATCCCTGATCCAACATGTGCGACTGGTTCAGCGCTTTTCTCATGACGTAGGGTCAAGAGGTCGGGTCGAGGCTCTGGGCAGGGAATCAGCTGATCAACGGTTGATGCGTGAAAAATCAGCTGTGACTATAGTCCTGCCTCGGGATGTCTTACTGGTATCTCCATAGATGATTTTGTAATATTTTTTAAATCAGGATTGTGTAGTGTTTGATGAAGCTGTCTTGGTTCTCGATTGAAACGTTTGTTTATACTTCATGCTTTTTAAATACATTAGAAACCAATTTAAACTTTAAAATTTTGTTTACTAAATGTATTATGTCTAAATTGTATTTTATTTTACTGATGGGAATATTTTAAATAAGTTAACCTTTTTGAAACTCCCTCATCTCGTACCTTTTATGGTTATTTTCCCGTACCTCAGTAAACATCTTACCAAGCTCAAAATTAAAATTACGAGTATCTATTTGATTCTTAAGTATTAGTTTGGCTATTTTTCTTGTCACTAACGTGTCCACATGAATCAAAGGAAATGATTCTGATTAAAAAATATAATTTAATATTTAGTGTAACTACTTTGAATCAAAATGTTGTTGTTGATATTTACACATCAGCACTTATACATCCTCATCCACAATGTTTCGAGTACTCCTTTTAAAATTAAATTACAGATATAATACATGTATTAAATACAAATATATAGTCGTTTTATCATTTCATTAGCTATTATAGCAAGTGAATTTAAATTGAAACATATTGAATTTACAGGCCACACTCACATAAACACTTTGACTGGTGAGTTCAAAGAATTTGTTTCAGTTCCAGATTCCAAGAGTATTAGTCCTACGGCCATATTTTATTAAGGAAGACATTGTAAAGAAAGGGTAAATAAAGGCCAAATGAAAACGTTTTTTTAAGTTGCAGTAGAAGGTAACCAGAATTATTATATACTCTAATAAGCCGCGTAACTGTAGGGTAATACAATCTAAGAATACGCCTTTAAATTGCACTATAAGAAACACATAATTATGTCATCAAACTATTGTAAAATAAACAGAGCTAATTAAATGATTCTTACTCGTAGTTGAAGGATCCATCGTAGTTGACTTCCTGAGCTTGTTTCAAAATGAGAACTTCCTTGGGGGCGGCGCCTGGTGGTGCAGGGGCAGACGCCCGGGGGCGGTTGTATTGAGGGGCGGCGGCAGTGCACGCCAACAGTGCTGTTAGTACTACCTGAAACATTAAATTAAACTCTTAAGTAAAATAAAGCTAGAAGATATTACAGCTTGCAATATATACTTAGATTTTAATATGCAGGGTTTAAGCCTACATGAACTCCCTGGATATATTTTGTGTACCTTAGGTCAAAACATAAAAAAAAAACATTCTCGTATCAACATTGGTTTAAAATGTATATTTTTGTGTCGTGTTTGTGATTTTTACAAAAGTATACAAAATAAAAACATTTGAACTCATTGAGATATTGACTTAAAACTTTGAACAAATAGCGAAAGATAGGGGCAATTATTGTAAAAAATATCAGCTTTCTAATTTATACCAGTTCAGGGGTTATTAAGGAATTAAGTTATTGATGAACTTGTGAATATTTTCCACCATAAAATATCGCTTGCAGTTGATTTTCATTGATTCGTCATATTCTGCATACGCGTCATTTGTGTCCTCCTACCTTCCGTTTATTTGTCCCGACCATTGTTTTCTATTATGATTATTTTTACTCATAGTTTATTGTTATAAAATACTCGTACTCGGTTTACGTTTATTTCCGCGATTTCGCTGCTTAGTCTGGAACGTGAAAATCTTGTTAGGCTTAGATTCTTTCTCAACTGGAGACCAAATCACATGCAGACCCATAAATTTCAGAAATTATTGTTTTTACTATTCGCTATAACATCTCCATAATATTTATTTTAAAATAAAAAATCTTGATAACTAAAAATGAAATGAAATACAAAAAGGTGAATGGCTTGGATACAATAAAGCGCAAACATTTTAGATTTTAATCAGCACATAATAATAATGAATTACCTAAAATGATTCTTACAATAATTGAGTTTGAGTTAATCCACGCATCTTCTTGATGAAAAGCAAAACATAACAAACAACTTAAGGCAGTAAAATATTGTTGAGCAATACTTTGTGGTTTACCCATGGTTTTTAGAATTTCACAAAGCAGACAATTGTAATACGCCCTTATTTTGAGCTCTGTCAGTTGGTTGGGGAAATAATGCAGGAATATCAGATTCTTTTTAAAATAATTTCCTTTGTTGAAATGGATTTCCTTTGTAAAACCAATTTTAAATGTGTAAGTACGTAAAGGTTTTTGAATAAAAGTAAATTTTCTAATAACCTACCTTAAAAGGTTTAATATATAAAAGGAGTGATATGGGAAAATATTTTAAGTGAATGAGTTTAATTGGAGAATAGGAACTTAGCAACGGCTGACTTCCAACTATAATCTGCTGTATTCCGTCACCAACATCAAGCTGTTGTTAAATATATGTTTGGAATATACTTAAAAGCTACTTTTTATTGCCTCAACCAAACACGTAGATTTCATATTCAAATATCTCAATAGGACTTATATTTAAAAAATAAAACTGTATTCTTTTAGTCTATTTTATAAGGTACAGTAGTTGGTTTACTTAGTATAAACCTACTTATTTCCATTAAATTGACAACAAAAAGTGTATGCATTATTAAAACAAGTAATGTTATTCTATTTAATTATTTTTGAACTACAGACATTTAACAAAGTCCAGAGAATGTGATGTTAAGCAGAATCTGTCGTCATAGCAAGAGTGATAGTCAATATTAACTGACACTTCAGTCTTCTCTGAGCAAATTTGTCAGATGCAAATCAGTCTAGCCGAGGTCTCGAGAGAAGTTTCAACTTCTCAAGTTACGTCCCAGGAAGAATGTCAAACATGATATGATATTTTTACATCTCTTAAGGTGGTGTAGTGACCTATTATATTTATATTGTAAAAACTAAATACCGTTTTCAGGAAATAACTGTTCTTTGGTAAGGAGTATTTTTATTTGTTTTTGTAATAATATTATGCTTCAGATTATTGTTTAAGATTAATAGTATTTGTACAATTTGGTTAGTAAGTGTTGATAATTATAGTTGGTAAGTACAATGGCCATTGCATTAAAAACCTCTTTAATAATTAAGGGACCGAAAATATTTAACTTCAGCAATAACAGTTTTTTATTCTTCTATTTTGACTGCACAAGCTAGAAATAAATTCATAAATAATAATTGTCTTTCCATTAGTACACTTATTGTTTAAAATGCACCGGTTATTTGTAGATTTAAATCAACGCATATTTACATTAGGCCTCTTAGCAATTAATGATTTAGCAGTGAAATCCTACAAGCTTAACAAAGAGCTGCGCAGCTTTTAAATGGTGTTCATTGATGCTTTATCTAATAGTTGAGTTATACGCCTTAATAAACCCATGGAATCCTTAACGAGATAATAATTGATATTGAAATTGAAAATAATAATCTTGGAGGATCATATAACTAAACAATTCTTTTAGTACAGTAAACGTATAACATGTTCCTTTAATAGTTTTGACCGTTAAATTTGAGTTCAGTGAATAAACAACTATATAACACTATAAGACAATAAAATGGTATTGACGTTTATATGTTGATGAAGTTATAATTTTTCATTTTCTTATTGTTTTAATGTTATTTATTGTGGATACTCAGGAAGGAAACACAACAATAGTTTGTTAATTGTGTTTTTCCGATAAGACTATTTGTAATAAAAATAAAGGCAATGTTTATTTGCAAAATATTAAAAATAACATTTTCAGTTCTTTTTACTAAACACACTTTTTAAAATATATTTGAAATTATAATTCAATGTGGTTTCTAAAGACCGTAAATAGATTAAGACTAACTCAAATGAGCTGTTTAATAATAACATCGATAATGATTTTTAAAGTGAAAATTTAAGCTATAGTTGTTATTCCTTTATAAAACACTTGTAAATTCAACAGTTAAATACTAGACAAATTTACACTAAAAGACATTAATTTTGAGGAAAACAATTCTGTTGAAATTGAGCAACCAAGCCGTTCATGTACAATGTAATTTCTCTGTATTGTTCAAGCATAAGTTATTAAACTTCTCCTTTCAAAATACATTTTTATGTAGTAACGAACTGATCATTTAGAAACTATAATTTTTCAAGACATGTTGAAGAACTGATGTTAATATTGACCTTTGTACATGTAAATTTGATATATTTCATGATTTAATTGAATTTCTCCTTTTTAGCCTCACTAATATTTTGCAATGACTGCCTCATATGATGGATTGAACCATTGTAATGGTTTACTCAGTGTTGTCATTTGTCAATGTCCATTGATTGATAAGCGGATGACGTGATCACGAAAGATTCATTCACCATACTTGTGTAAGGTCCATGAATGAACATCACAAATTGATTCTGTTAGAGCTGCATGTTCAGATTTTAATGTGTAGCTTCATATTCAACGAAGGAAAAAAAAAATTATTAAGTATATACGAGAAATACACAAGAGTTATTATTTACATGGAATTTACAACGGTAAGTTTGTTCAAATTTAAAATTCTTAGGCATTATACATGCATTGTTGCATTTATGCATTTTTGTCAAATGAAATTACCTTTTGTCATAATCAAAAATGTAAGATTTAGATGAAATTCTGGCTCGCATTTCTGTTTTCATAATAATATTGTCCATAGTGCATGTGTTGTTCTATTGTCTTATTAAATAAATAACTGCAATAGTAAACATGATTATATTATATTATTGTAAGAATAGTTCATAGGTATGTATGTTTACTAATAATTAGAAAAACAAGATTTTAATAGTGATTATTTATTAATGAATACTAGTTTTGGGGAACATTTTTAAAACTATCTCAAAACACAGGAGTCTTTCAGAATACTTTAATTAATTGGTTAAAAATGTGTAGTGTAGTGTGTATGAGGTACAGAATTTAAACTGCGTTGTAAACAATTACATTGTTGTATGTTTCTTTTCAAATTATTCCACGAGTTTTCCGATGTTTTCTAACGTACAGCCTTCCATTTAAGTCCGTAAGGGTTATTTTGAGTACTGCTCCACATTTGATTTACACTTATAACAATTGTTTATAACAGTAAATGTTTTATATGTTTGGTTTCTAATAATGAACAGTGTTGTACGAATCAATATCGATATCAGATTCATTACTTTAGTGGTATAATTAAATAGGAAAACCTAACGTATGTAAGTAAAATATTACTATAACAAACAAAATAATTGCCAAGTCTTTTATTTAATCAAAACTAATAAAATTAACATACAGCGAAACTGTTAATATTTCTCTAAGTATTTACTGTTTGTATAGAGAAATATAATTGGAAATGTAATTTGTAATTCAAATTATTCCTAAACTGCATAGTTATGAAATTCAAAATAAAAGTTCTAAACGACAACTCACCAAGTTGTTCATGGTATCCCACAAGACAATCCAAATGCGAGTGATTAGAACCGTCAAATGACTGCATTTATAAGACACACGGGTCCCCCTCCCCTACGGGCCTATATTTTCAAAGTTAGGGTACTCAGCCCCCTCCCAAACAGTGAAAGGTCGCCCCCCGAGTCCCACAATAATATTTCGACAGAATTCTAATCTTGATTTATCACATGGCTCGCCTAGCTCTTCTGGTAAATCCCTCCAAATCTGAGAGGATGTGTATAATTAAATTATAAATTAGCTAATGGCTATTAACGTCTGCTGGTATTGGGAGAAGCCAGCCCAAGGCCCGTGTAATGTGAAGTTATTTGAGTTATTGGTTGATTACACCGATGTGCATTTTATGGAAAAGCGCTGAGTTATGCCTATTGAATAGCGGGTCGTAATTTATGTTTTATTTGAAAAACTTTATTGTATTAAAGAATTCGTTCTCAAACTTAGTTTCGAGTACTAGGCTAAATGAAATATGTGACTATTTTCAATGATATTTTTGTAGGATTTAAAATATTTACATGTAAGCATGTTTTGTTATTCCAACTACTAGCTCACAACTCCCTATGCAGATGTTATTTTAAAAGCCGAAGGATGATTTTAAAATATATTTTAAAACCTAAATGCTCTTTATTTATACCGTTATTAATACATAACTATTCATATTCATTGTAATACATTTTTTACTATTTGAAATAGTTACATGTTATTCAACATAGAAATTAGTTCAAAGATTTTTCCATAATCAGTTATTTAAAACCGTCTTCTTCTCCTGTAACTGTCAACTCATGAACAATTTACAATCTCATATCAGTAATATGCGTCTCTGTAAAAACGTTGACTTTATGCACAGTATATACCCTTTATAAACTACCAAAGTTATGCTTCACAGCAACTGTAGTCTTTTATCTAACACTGTTAATAGATAATTCTTTAAATTATTTCTTGTAAATTCAACATTCAAAACCTTAAAAACAAAATGATTAAATACAATTATTTTAAACCTTTTCCTGGCATTGTTCCACAGTTTAAGTTTGCGCTCAATTAGTAAAAAAAAATATATATATTTCACAATACTTTGCAAATAAATTTGCATAAACAATGTATAGCCTTGTAGTCAAAACTCAAAAAAGGAGCTTTTAGCGATAAGAACACGAATGCTTATTCATGTTTTGGGACGCATGGGAATTTATGGCCCATTAGGACACTTTGATAGATGTCAAGGAATGTTTCGCTACTGGTGGTCTAGTAAAAAGTTGAATCAGAGAATATGATTATTTTATAAATAAAGGGATCCTAAACCGTCGCAAAGCAGGTTTTCAACACCCAACAATTCATATCAAACTTATTTAGTTGACTTGACTATTAAAAATTGCATATTTTTATGCGTAGATGTCAGGCGTTAGAGTTATATTACCCGTTGCTATTGTATTTGTTGATACATTAATTACCTTCTTATGGAATTTATATTCTTATGTTGTCGTAGTATTCATTCCTATAAATTCATAACAATGAAAATTCAACTATTGCCTATATTAAAGTTAAGATTTTTAAGAGATTTGTTTACTTGATCAACCCTTAACGGGTGGACAACATTTGTTGCTTAGGGACAAAATTATCGTTTTAACTAGGATATTAGGCTATTAGCATTGACTATGCTATTAGTATTACAAATATCAAAGTATTTATGGTAAAAAAACATAGCGTGTCCCCGAAATTATTAAACGAACTAATAATGAATTCCAAATTAATCATTTGTATTATTCTTTTCAATAATTAATTATAGTTTTTTTTATATTTTTTTACTTCACATCCTTGAACATTATGCACTAATACAAGACCATTTTTACACATAATTTCAGCCTCGTCCCCCAAAAGATTTGGATAAAAATCATTCAACGATTAGCATAATTTGAACCATGGGCTAGGAGAAAAAGGTCAAGAAAAAGACAAAGAAAGAAAAAAGGAAAAGAAAGAATAAAGCTATGCCAGTGTCTTTTTCGTTTACTTCTCACTTCCTCTTCCAAACTACCAAACTTATCATTATAAAGATTCAAATATTTTTTTTTATGAATAATCGATCACTATAATTTAGTAGGATTTTGCCAATAGAGTTTTGAGGCCCAAAAGTCCCTCCCTAAAGCTATTTCCCAAATTCTTTTGCCGGATTTAAAAATCAATATTTTACAAAATGCTCTAAGAACAAAAAGACAATGTATATAAGACAACATTGAATATATGTACTGATAAGATATCCATTACCCACAATATTGACCAGTACCATCAATCGGTTACTTTTAAACAAACATTAATAAACAATTTAGAAAGTTTGCCATTATTAAGAAGGCAAGTTATTTTCTCAAATGTTTAAATCCATTTCCAAATTCGGGCATGACAGGCCCTCATCATGTAGTTTAACCGCTTAATAATTCAAATTAAATGCAAACATCAATTGGTTGTTGATACTACAAAATGTTAAATATAATTGGCCCCCCGTGGGTATTCCCATGTAACATATGAATGTCAAACATCGGAATTAATAAGTGTCATCCACTGATGTTGTGGAATCATCAGGTTTAGCAACTCTGGATGAAGGAGATAAGTGGGTTGGAGGGAACGGTAAAGTAAAGGCTAGTCGTGGCATACTTATGAAGGGAAGTATTAGAAACTAGTATGTCTTTATTGTGGAATCGATTGATTATAAAATCAAAGGTTTCGTGTAAAATCATATTGGACGAGTAAAATCAAGTTGGATGTGGATAAACTCATGGTCCAAAGGGTTTGGCTTAACGAAAATCTCGTTTACATAAAAAGGTTTATTCGTAAAATCACAGCTATGATTAATTTTAAAAAATACGCCTTGTGTGTGCTTTGATAATTTTTTTTTTTAATGAAGAAATTCTTAATAATATGAAACAACTAACAAATGAAGAAGCCCTATAAACTTTGCCACGGAACAGTGTAATTTGTAGTGATACTGCCCTATCAATAAATCAAGAAATCGTATTAATTCAAGGTTCTTCCTCTTTAATGCTGTGTAAGGTAATATGGTAATATCTAGATAAAATTACATAATATTTATTAACAAAACATTTTGATATTTTTTTCGTAAAACGGATGAATGGAAGTAGCTATCTTTTAATTCAATTAAAAAGAAATATTTATAAGCTTAACCTTTTTATAAAATCATACACCTAATCAATCTAGATTGAACAAAATAAAGAACATTATAACAATTTTTATGGTGTAAAATATATGGCATGAAAGATATAATGGCTATATTGATTTTAAACAAGTCTAATCTCTCGAACAAAATAAGAAATATCAAAAAGTCCCCAAGAAAGGTTTTAAAAACCTTTTTAATAACCTGGCCATATTTAAATCCTGGAAATAATGATGGTTGTAGAAATAATATGATAGGTTTCAAATTTATTACAAATGAATGGTGTTAGAGCTTTTAAACTAATTATCCCAAATTTGAACATAGTTTCCCCAAAAACTGAGCTGAACTACTTCTTTCCAGTAAAATCTGGGTCACTTTTTATAGGCTGTAGAAAAACCAGTTAAAGTAACCAAAGAAGAAGACCTCAGTGGAAGGTCGCAGAAACAATAACCAGTTCCAGTTTATCACGCTTTTAAACTTTGAAATCTTTATGGTATCCATTAAACCTACAGGATCATTTACCAAAAATTGTAATCAAAAATATCTACAGAAAAATGGGCTAGCCTATATCAGTTATTAAAAATTTAAAATAATTACATAAATTTTGTTTTTGTCATTACAAGGCTAAATCAAGCTCTCTGTTTCAATATTTTGCTACTTCATCTGAATTTTAGAGACAATCTCTCCTGAAGGACTATTAAAGGATAGCTAATTACTTTATGACTCATAGTTTGATTATCATCCATACATAAACACACCTATACTGGACCTGTTCCTACTACTAATTTCAAATTAATGTTAAGTGTTTAACAAAAAGATTAGTTTCATCCGCTTAAAAATGAACTCCTATTCTAAATCTTTAAGTGTATATGGCTTATTCTTATGAACTGTTAAAAAATACTACTCTGTCTTCTACCTTATACTTTACTTTACTTTACTTTGATTGTTTTGGAAATGGCCTGGATACATGCATCACTTATTTATTTTTTAAACAATTTCCACCTCACTTAACAAAAAAGCTGAGGCCTACGTAAATTACCTGATTTATATTTTTTATGTTATTTTGTTAAAATTCACCATTTAACCGTAACTGGTCCAACAAACCTTTTTTATAATACACTATGATGCATTCCATCTGCTTAAAAAGTGAAAACCATTTGAAAAGTTGGTTTAAAAACAAATTAAAGGGAAGGAGGAACAACCAATTTAAAATTTATAAAATAAAAATAATTTAGAACTATAAAATAATAGTTTAAATAGAAATAAAACATGTGTAATACGATTAGCGAAACAATAAATGAAGACATTAAACACAATAACAAACTATAATAAGAATTGTATAACATATGATCCAGTTTTATTAAGTTGATTTAAACTTTTATCCAAACGAGATGACATGGCATCACTGGAAATACATTGCAATGTTAATCTTCAGTGGATATTCCAAGGTCTAAGAAAGTGATCGTCTTCGTCTGGTTCCTGACCACACATCATCCTTCGTCCAGTCACTGGAGGTAATGTCAAGGTCAGATACTAACTATAGCTTATCTATAAAACTCAGTATCATTGTACACTGTCAAAATCAAACCCGATCTAAATCCATGTCTTTCAAGGTGTTCAGCTAAACCGTCTTAGTCATGCGTCAGACCCTTGAACTTTGTAATTTTACTGATAATTATTATATATGTGAAGATGGGTCTTCGTTAGTATTCCGGTAGTAGCGTAGCTAAATAATGTGGTTGGCTACGACCCAACAAACGCCCAAGAGACAAATTTGGTAAGGTACATAAAGTACAAAAACGTGTTGAGTGTTTTCGGTTTTATCATTTGTCCGGTGATTGAGCCATCGAATGGGAACGCTGCATGTTCAAATGAGGGCCTGACCTATTGCTACACTCGCAATTGCTGTGAATAACAATGTAATCGAATGATTGTTAGTCAACAATCAATTTAGTTACCATTTTATTGTTGTAGGACGGAAATGTATTTAAATGTAGCTCTGTTGAACTGTGTAGTATGAAGAAATTGCGAAATCTTTTTTAATACTCTTTGTCTTTTACCTCTAATTTTTTAGCGATATTGATTTTGAGTTCGTTTTTATTAAGTAGTTATCATAATTGGGATTTGTGGTTAGTTCTTTACACTGCAGTAAATAAGAAAACATCTTTATAAATAACTCCAAAATTCGTTAAAATTTCATGTATACTTACGTATTATTATAACCACACCTAATAATTAAAATAATTATAACCCAAGCTAACCTAACTTAAGGGTGGTTAGGTTAGGTTAGGTTGGGTTACATAAGAAAGATATTTTTATTAAAACTAATTAAAATCTTGTTTGGAAGTCGACTTATCGGTGTGGTTGGTATAATACGTAAGTACCTTAGAGGTACTGTTAGAAATTCGTTTGTGAGTTAT
This sequence comes from Macrosteles quadrilineatus, assembly GCF_028750875.1. NCBI lineage: Eukaryota > Metazoa > Arthropoda > Insecta > Hemiptera > Cicadellidae > Macrosteles > Macrosteles quadrilineatus. The sequence continues at coordinate 39,766 of NW_026542650.1, forward strand.
TTTGTAAAAGTTGATTTAAATGATGGGAATTAAAACTTTACCACCTCAACAGGATCCGGACTTTTTGCTGCGGATGTTTGCTGCGTAATACATTTCACTATTGTCTTAAAACGGATACAATATGTTTTGATTCAATTTTAATGTCTGGTTGTTTCGTGGGTGTTTTAAATACTTACTTAACATACGTATTTAGTTTGGACATATTAAATTTTTTTCGTTTTTATGCTATAATTCTACCTAAAAAATCCTTGTCTCTAGTTTACAAATACACCGATTGAACTAGTTTACCTGCTCTTCGTGCTGAGTCTAGCAGCTGAAACTAGGATTTTAACTATGGATATAAATAAAACTGTTTTTACCCAGCAAAGAAAATGTTGAGTTCAATTTTTCAATTTTTCAATTTTAGGTGCTACAGACGGAGGGTTAAATGAGATGCTGGTAGCTATTGATTGATTAGATCGACGAATACAAACCAGAGTCCGCTTAACGGTTCGTATTTCTAGGACAAAATATAGTACGTTGAAAATATATTAAAAGTATAAACATACACACTCAGCTATACAGGGTACAACTTTGGCTCCCTAACTGTAGTAAATGGAGTTCACTCGTAACCAGATCGTAAAAAATTTACGATTGTTTTAACGATAAACAGTGCGTGACCGTTACTACTGGTCGTCAGCAAGTATCAAAGCAGTTATGTTAAATGTTATTATGCTTTCTGGGAGTTTTTAATCACCTGCACCACCAATGGAGTGGTTTAAGCAGTTGTTTAATGAAAGGATTGTTTTGAAAGCCATCGCTGACCGCAACTGACAATGAGCTTCTTGACCTTTGGTAACTGTCAAGGTCATAACTTGACCTTGAGGTCAGACGGGAAGACACTGGATAAATGTTATCATTACGTGTACACGTTGAATGTGAATGTAAAATGATCCATCATCGTAATTTTTTTGAAATTACCTTTGTCATGAAAACAACACAGTTCTTAGTTTAGTATTTTTGGAACGGTGCAATAATAATTTTTAATATTGATTTTGAGAAAAAATGCATGCAAACTTTAAGTATTTATGTTAAAGGCTTCCCCTGAAATTAATTAAGGTCAGCGTAACTCGATTTAAAACTTGACTAAGACCCTTAGCAAATTTCTTATATAGGAAATAAGCTGTAGTAGGTCTCATGTTATGAGCTATACATGAGACCACTTTACTTTTTTTTAAGTCCCCAGAGGTAAAACCAGCTTTCCGTTCAAATTCATTTAATAATATCTATAATATTTAATACGCTACATGTTTTTTTGTGTATCCACTAACTTGAGAGAACGACCGGTCGTAGAAACTTGGTAAAGGTGTTTATAGAAAGGTCTTGGTCTATAGATGAGACATCAATAGAGAAACAAAACAGAAACGCACGTGATTTTGTTTGTAGATTCTAATCGTGGCAACGACCAACGTGCGCATTTATCGCTTATGCTCAATTCCTCTTACGTTTTTAAAACTAGGTCCAAATATAAGGCAAATGATTGAAGGTAGATATGATTATTAATTTGTTACGTTGGAACTTATTAACGTTAGTCTGTTAATTGAAAATTTTTGCTGGAAATCAAAGCTGGCTTTGTCATATGTATCTCTTGATTATATTTCACTTTGTATTACTTGTATGTACGACCCAGTCCTTACTCCATATCTTATCTTCGTGTTGGATCGTTTCCAACCTCCACTGCCTAAATTATTCTTACCACCTCCTACCTAGGAGCTCGATACATAACCTACATACATAACCTTTATTTATAAATGTTTCTGTATTTTCTTGCAAAGTATTACCTAGTGCAATTAGTTCTTCTAGGGTTTCAATGAAGGCTTTTTGGAATACATGAGAGTAATTAATGTGGGGTTCATGGACACAAACAGCAAACAGTTATAAGGGAATGGGAATTATAAGTAATGTTTTGCCAATTTCTCTTTGACTATCTCGCTGTTTCCCTAGTTAATATTTCTACAATTTCTTACATGGCATAATCCTCACTTACTGCTGTTGCTGCCTTGACATGTCGTAAGAAGGGACTAAAGTGTGGAGTTTAACTCTATAATACATGTAGAATCTAATTTATGTTAGTTACAATTTAATAATGGATCTTGGTTGATTATTTATGACACCGAGGTATCTTTGTATGCCTTATGCATCTAAATTTGCAGCCATGTATAGATATAACCAGTATGTTATAAATTAATTTATAGATACATGTTTCGAAACGATTTTCACATAAAAACTGGTTACTTTTATCTACAGCTAACTAATAAATTGTAATAACCAACGTCAAAATAGCGGTATACTTAAAGCATCTTAACACGTGGTATGACTGCTAATAAGGATACTGGCGTAACTAGGTGCATCTTGTCCCGGTTGTTAGTAACCGTTACCTTGTAATAACACGTTGTACCGGTTAGTCACAGGTATAACCCAGGTAACAGGATCATTATCAACTAGTATCTACCTTTTGATGAAATTGCCAAATATTTTGATTGTTTGACCTCTTAATGATATGAACCTAACACTTGGGTAATATCTTGTATACTATCTACTTTTCCACCACCAGATTGTGCTGAATATTTTAAGTCAAATATTTAAGCCTTTGTTATATTACCGTTTGAAAAATGATACATTTTGTACATCAATAGCAATAGTTTGATAAAAAATCGTATTGATACCCAATAACAGTCGATATTTGTTTATAGTGTAGTAGTATTTAAGTTATTAGTTTTGCCTTAACAAATAATTTAAATTTAAACAATAACTTTATTGCACGATTTGATCAACATTGTCACGTTATCAGTATCTGTAGTTTTAATAATTTTGGAATATAAAACTTAGAATGTAATAAATGGTAGTCAGAATCTATCTTTTTGAAGTCAATTTATATCAGATTAAAAATTACATCAGATTAAGTCTAAGAAGAGTTATTTTTTATTTTATTATTATTTACAGTAAACTAATCTCTCGATTTTAAACCAACTTGGTTCTTATTCATGAACTGATGTACGGTAAACCATCGTATGACCGTCACCTATATATTCCCTCCACATCACTATGGGTTTTAGTCAAGTGTATGAATTGTCAAAAAAATAAAAAAAAAAACTTGTTTTGAAGTCATACAAACAAATGTTGATCTTGCATTCAAATTATTTACCTCAAATACATTGATGTTGTGTATATATTAGCCTTTTACAACGTTTGATATTTAACTTGTCATTCAGCGAACAAACAATTTAAATATGTTAAACATGATGCAAAATTACACTTGGGAACATCTTATGAAAAAAAAACACAGACAGTTTTAAGGAAAGGGTGTATTTGATAATTAGTATTTACAATAAGAATGAAAAGAATATTGCACGTATTTGAGAGTCATCTGTTGACTTTCGTTCAACGCCGTCCTATCCTAGGACCCTGGTAGGCCAGGGACTTCGCGATGGCCTCAGGTACAGGGGGTGCCACGGGGAGGTGGGCTCCCTCAGCATGGAACCCAGTCTCATCCGCGTACCACCGGGTGACCACTGGGGTGCCGTCAGGGGCGATGTAGGAGTACTGGCCCTGGAACAGCAAATCTTATATTATTACAAAATAAAAAAACGAACACTTAATGTGAAATGGGAAGGGGTGAATCAAATGTTTATGTAATACTGTGGTTATCATTGTGTGCTATATAGAGAAGATGTTATCGTTGTTGTTTGGGACGTTGCTGCAGCAAATAAGATTTTCGGATTGACAATCTACTGCGTACATAACTAATCGTCAAGTATTTCTGTGTTAACTTATGTTTGAAAATTTCATCTCCATCTCTACTTTCTCAAAATCTTAGTTCTCTATCTCTAATAAGTTTTAAATCTACCAATAACACATATTTATTTATTTATAGAAAATTAATATACTGAATCAATTAGAAACATATTTTAATTGCAAAATGTATTAATGTGAATATATCTTCTATGTAAAATATGGTATAACATACTAATAATTGTCATATTCATCCCACTTAAGGTTAGACCTCAGGCCGCTTAAACAACCAATTTATTCATTTGTCAATCAAATTTGACAAATTCTCTGGCTGGTTGTAAGATACTGTGTGAATTGTTAAACTTGTTTTAAAATGTAACTGCTTTGTAGTATGTAATCAAAATTATAAGTGGCACATTCTAGGTTCACTAATAAGTGAATACATTTTATTTTATTTACAGACTTTCAAACATGCAATTTTAATTACTAATCACAACCTAGTTAAGAATTTTAAAAAATACGTTTTTATTACAGTGTGGTGAGTAAAAATAAAGAGCCTGCAGTTAAGTAGCCTTAAGTCTCTACAAAAAATGGTTTTTCAGTGTGTAGCTTCAATGGCAACATTACCTCCTTAGTCATACAGTTGTATGTTTGTGTTTGTTGGATACATACTACCAAGTAATCAGATAAATACTTATAGCTATGTGATTAAAATAAGCTTATTTTCCCAATAACGCACCTGCATGACTTGAGCCTGCTCCTTGGGGCTGATCTGTTTCACGTATCCGTTGGCTGAAGAGGCGATACCATTCTCTGACTCAAAACTGTAACATCGTGTCCCAAATTTAGTGGAGAACGTCATAAATAATAACCAAATAAGAAAGATATCAGTTTATGAATAGTCTAGATTGAATGTATACAAAATAACCAAAAAATAGGCACCCAAACTATTCAAAAGTAATTAAATTAACAACGGATTTACTTAAATATTTGATGTGAAATGGATTGTTGATTGAAATGGTTTGACTTTTAAGAGTTTTCGTTTTTTATAATTACTACTTTTATAAATTTCCTACTTTTATAAATTGTCAATAACATAAAGGTTTCTGTTAATTCATTTGATTTTCCTTTAAATAGTATAGATTTGTGTGATTAGTGGCGGTTGTTCTCCAATATAAGGTACTTCTACTTCCATATATATACATTCTTCAATTGGTAAATGTATACCATTGTGGGCTTTAAAACTGGTTATGGCACCATACATTAACTAATGTGCATAGTTAGCTAAATCCATTACTAATCAGCGGTATTATAGCACGGGCCACCAAGAGAAAACTAGCCTACCCGCGTGAATTGTTTACAATCTGTTATTTACTCGTTTATAGACAGCCATGACGGTTGGTTAAAAAAGTGATGGCAGACTTTTATGAAAAATAGACAATCCTGAAACCGTATTTATTAGTAATATTTATATCAACCTGCAAATAAACTAATCATTATCAAACGCTAGTGCGTTTCTAAAAAATAACTTAACGTTTCTCGTAAACATATCTTTAGTGGTTGAACACGTTGTTAAAATCCTTTTCAGGGCACTTCGATTTATATTCTCGAAATAAATCAAATATTTGGCTAAAGAGTATTATCTGTTATGTAACTAAGACGAATTGTTAAAATAAACCACTTGTTTATATTAGTTTTAAAATTGTCTATAACATTTTTAATAAACTATTAGTTAAACATTACAAGCTTAGGTATTAGATTAGATAGGTATTAGAAGCTTTTGAAATAAATTTTAGTAGTTTATATACTTGAATACTTGTTATCTTCCGATTTTTTTGGATTGATTTCGTCATGAAACTAAATGTAGGTTATTTTAAACAGTTTAGTACACACCTATAGATTCATTTTCTAAATGCAACTGTTATGTAGATAACGATTATTTGGTAGTTTAAAGGAACGGAAGGTACTTACTCGTAGTTGAAGGTTCCATCGAAGTTGTTATCCTGGCTTTGCTTCAAGATGAGGATAGGCTTGACGTAGGTGACAGGCTTGGGGTTGAAACCATACTGAGGGGCTGCTGATGTCAGAGACGCCGTGGCGACAGCCAAAACCAATAGTCCCTTTAATCAATGTATACATTAAATATAGTGTTTTTAACTAGGCCAGTTTAGATTCATTTGTAAATGTATATAAAATTACTGATCTGTCTAAATCGATAAATATCATGATGATGATGATTATAATGATGATATAAAAATGGCGAATTTGATTACTTTGTCTCAAACAATAATGAAGGTTTGTTCTAAATATTTATCATAGGCATTTCACTGTGGAAATATTATATTTAGCTGACACATTATATGGGCATTTATATGGGAGCAGTATATGGGAATATTTTCATTGTCTGTAAGATTAACAATTACTCGACAACATAATTACAGACAAGGCACATCATTTAGCATATACATCTGAAAATAACAGGTGATGATTTGAACTTCAAACTATTATAAACGCAAAGGTTGGCATGTTTTAAATTTTCGAAACACAGCGCAACGAAGTGAAAACTGTATCTCCTTAGAACCTCTCTTTTCAAAGTCAGGCAGAAATGGTTTCCAAACTCATTAGATTTTATGTTGGTTGGTACGATCGAAAATCAGAGAATATTAATTTGAAATATTGTACCTATAAAATACAAACATTTTACTGTGAAGGAATAAAGAATTTGCATTTATGCTTTAAGGTGGCAAAGAGATCTAGTCCCGTGCCTCGTTTATAGTACAACATTAGCTATTACCTATTAGAGAAGTTATGTGAATATACATTTTCTTAATATACTCTGTGGTGTTATCAGTTTAGTTATAAAAAGCCAAGCCTAAAAAATTATCATTTCTAGTTGATATTTAATAAAGTTTTTAACTATCTTAATTTAATGAATACATTTAAAAGATACCTTGATAGTCTAGTGGAAGTATCAATTTAATTGTGTTAATTTAACTTGATTCTAGACGATATTGCCAGTAATACTACACTAGATTTTTATTAATGTAGAATATATTTCCTCAACACGTATAGCTAAAATTGTCACATTGGTTATAGTAAAGATGTATTCACCTATCGATATAAAAGTGATATTACCTATCGTCCTATGTTGCAATAGTATAGAAGAATTGTAATTATGAAAATCGAATTAAATATTCTTCCTATAAAGGTTTATTAGGAAACGGACTATTCTAAAACAGTAGTTGACACATCTGATTTAAAGGGGTATCTAGGAATGTCCCAAAACTCTTTAGAGGAGCAAAGAGCCTATTGATTGACACAAACATGATGACATTTAGTAACATATTATTCTGACAATACTGATACAGTATCCACAACCAATAATTGGGAAACGACACTTACCAAAGAGTACATGGCAGAGTGCAGATCAATACAGATATTCGGTAAGGAAGGATCAAGTATTTATAAGTATTAGGGGGGAGGAGTGCTTCATCATTGGTCGGATCTACTTCTGCTTTGACGCCCTCTGAAACGACCTTCGACCGATATTAATAGCACCAGTCGCTGGACGGAGATGTTCGGAGATGCTTTTTTACTGGATTTTTGGCACCCACTCGAGCCTTGAGTCTTATATGCTACCCGTATAATTAAAGCTTTTTGCGATAGCCCCTCTTCCCCAATGTTGTCAAGATGCTATTTACCATCAGTAATTGACTTTCCGTAACAGGATTAGAGGGTTACCTTCCTCCATGGTTTAGGCCAGCAATGTTCTGTGATTGGAAACAGTACTGGTTTATTAAAAACAAATTGATTCCAGGTAGGTTCAATGGGAATAATTACCTTAACAAAACCACCCTCTAACCTATCGCTATGTACGAACAAACCCCTATAGTTGAAAGATATTGCTGCTATGGTTGTACTGGTTTGTTGGTTTGTCTTCTTTTGTGTGTGTATATTTCTTCGCAAGTTAATGCAAACTGTTTTTTTTTTTTTTTTGTATAGTTAATCAACAATAAGTTTTGATTATATTATAAGTTATAAATAATTTGTTTCTTAGATCAATATACTTGTATTGTATTACTTGTGGAGAAATAAAGCTTTATTATTATTATTATTATAGGTTTGATCCTCGGCATATCCCGAAATAATTCGGAGGTTCTTGCCGCTTGATTTTATTTTATATTATATGCCATTGGTGTAGAAATTTAAAGAAAATCCTTCCTACGAAGATTTTTTTTCAACTTGGTTATTTTAATCAACAGAATACGATTTAAATGCTTATCAAGTAAAAAGAATTGTTTTCAGGCTATACATGCCGTTTTACAACAATCCCACATAAAATAATTATTCATGAAAATATATAAAGAATATATTTAAATATATTAAAGTTTCTTAAAATATAGTTAATATATAAAGTTGTACAAATATATAATTCCATTCTATATTCTTAATATAGTATAAATTAATATAAGTTGGCATTATGTATAAATTTTGTACTTTAGAAGATATATTAGAATGTATTTTAAATATAAATCGAATATAAGTTTATTATAAATTAATCGTATTTCTCATAATACATTTTGAATATATTTATTAAAATATATTTAAAGTGTATATTGTATGTTATATTTATAATATATCTTTGTAAATATATTTCATATAATATTTAAATGTATTTTAAATACAGTATAGTTCAACGTTTTACATTTATATTTTAAATGTATTTGTTCAATATATCAAAAATATATTTTTATATTTACATTTCTAATACAAAATAGATTTATATTATAATTATATTCCACATACTGCAGTGTTGTGCCGCCTATCGTAGGTGTGTAGGACTGCGTCCGTAGGTTATGTGTTGTGGACTTAACAGATATATGCGTATCTACAGGATTTTTGCTGAAGAAAGAAGAAAGAGTATGCATGAAATTGTCTAGTGTTTAAATGTGTGTGTGATTATTAGGGTAGTTAACAAAAATTAGTGCTAATTTGGACCTAACCTCAAAAAATGAGTGTTAGTCATTTAGGTTACGGCCTAGTTGCACGATTCTAGTTTAAGGCAATATGCCTAATATGAGGATCTGTATATTATAAAAAATGATAATAATATTTTTAACAGGAAATATACATACATTTTAGGTAACAACCTCTACGGTAGGAAAGAATCTAGCTTGCGATTCATATAATCAATCCGTTGGCACACCAATAAGCGTCCGGCATTTTAAACGATACAATGATACGGCGTGTTAAAAATCTAAATCTAATATTTAACCTACATATAGGTTAAATATTCTAGGTCTATATATAGGTTTTGTGTTTTCTACAGTATCCATTTAAATATATTTTATTTCATGGCTGGATCCGGACCAAAATAGGTTAATTTTAAAACCTTACAAGATCGTAAAACTGTGAATAGGATATCTTTAGGGTAAACAAAAAGTAAACTTAAATTTTCCGAAATAAGTAATAAATTGAAAGATGGACTAAAAAAAAGTAACTAAAAAAACTAAAAAAAGTACGTAGCCTATAGTCATAGTATGAATTCTGGAGGGGAAAAATGAGGGCAAATCAGGTAATATGACAAGTATTAAGAATTTCCACCCGATAGCAATACAATCTGCAGTTACTTGGTGTTTTTGATTCGGGTACCTGGTGGGTCAAGTGGGCAGTTTGGTGTAGTTGATGGGGGGAGGGAACCTATTGGGGATTAGGACCATGCGCGTATCTCGTATGCACCCGTTTTAAAGAATTGTACATGAAGCCCTCTACTTCCAGCTCAGCCCATGTTTCTAAAACACCATGATTTTTTGCGAGGTCTCTCTACAATAAAAAACCATTTGCAATTCCAGGATTTTGTGTTTTGTTCTATTCGTGACCATCAGGTTGATTATATATCGACTTAAACTATTGATAAGACTAAGCACAATTGTTCTGTAGCAAAGTTTAAAAGATATGGAGTTTGCGGTTCTTCATTGAACTGGCTGTGGAGCTACTTGATTGACCAAGAACACATCGTAAAATTTAATGGTGCTGGCTCTTTAAATCATCCTGTTCCTTTTGGTGTTCTGGTGTTCCATAATGGTCTCACTTAGACCCCCTGATCTTCAAAGTGTTTGTTCATGATATTATTTAAGTTTGAAGTTAGTCTTTACCGAGTAGTGCTAGTGAATGGTGTGATATTAACGATTCAACACACACAAAATCCATGTAATAGCGTGCAGTATGAGAAGTTATTTGATTTTTACTACCAGAGTAATGGAAGTTCGTCGGATGGAGGTGAAAGAATAATTAAACCTTGCGTTCTCTTAACCTGGCCACTCAGTTAAATGGAAAAATTATTCACTGTAGAGCAAAAGCAAATGCACTAATTTGCGTTATAATGAAATATACAAATAATTTCACCTCGCCATTGACACTATTTATGCTGAATAACTCTCTTAGTGTCTGATATTGGAATATTTCTCTCCTATCTGGTCTCCTCCATGTATCATATCTACATGATGTAAAGTACTTGAAGACTCTTTGTTAGATTACTTTGCTTGTCAATACTCCTATCAACCTGCGGTAAATGAATCTTACAGCTATCCTGATTTGATTGAATAGGCTCATGTTAAATCTTTCCATTAATACTGGAATTAATGAAAGATTACCTGTTATAGAGAACGATGAAGTCCTAAGAGTACCTATAATAGATCATATCTCAAAATACTGGGATGTGTTGGAGAATATGTTTTGACTATAATATTTAGTTCGGTATGTGTAAAGTTATATGTATTCTACAGGATTATTTCTAATATAAACTTACTATATTTATCTATCTTTGTAACATATCCAATATCCACCCACCAAATTTTTACTTTTCCAAACTAGATTGTACTTGGATAAGTTTGCATATCGACATTCCCAGCAGCTCGTAAATATCCAAGTAATGAACCTGCAGTAATGCAGCAGATCAGATCAGCAGATGTCTCCTTGCAGTGGACCCGGACCGTGGAATGCTAATCAGGAGGATTCACAAAGAAGTCTCAACAGCCTTGAGACGGTATAACAACGTCCGGGTCGCTACGCCACAAATCACTAGATTGAGACATGTCTTGAGATTACCACGGTAAAAAGTGAAATGGTCGAAGGAAAAAAGAGTCATAATACAGAAGCTGGGGTTTGATTATTTTTCATAAGCGCTCCCAACTTTGCTTGTGAGGGAAGGTTGAAAAGGTTATCTTAGTGCAGAAACGCACCAGAAAAAAGTATCAAATCCGAATAAAACTCATTTACTGCTTTTCCATCTATTGTTTTGATAGTATCCGATTTATTTTGATCATTGTCAGAATTTTTGTTTGGCATGAAAACTATCAAGTGTTTCGACTTGTCATATAATGAAACTACTGTAGTAGTTAGAAGTGCCTCAAAGTCAACTATTGGTACCCTCAGCTCTTTGAAAAATTACCTGGAGTCAAGACTAAGTACTTGAGTACCAACAGTTCTGTTATAGGCACAGTCCAACGATAACAGCAAAAACCTATCCGTCACTTTGTGAAAAGTTACTTTGATTGTGTACTCAATTACATTAGTGATGTGTATAAACCAAAAACCTCTTAAAATTTTTAAGATGATCAGTGAAACCTCTTAAACATTTGTTGCCAATTGATTCGTTTTTTTTACTTATAATTTTCATTCTAAACTATTATACTAAATTTCTAAAACTTAACTAAAACTATACTTTATGAACTAATCTATCGAAGTCAAATAACTGATTGTCGCACATTTACAATTTATGACAACGTCAAAAATACTGTATAACAAATTGCTTACGAATCAAATACATCAGTCCATTGATTTACAATTTTCAATTAATCCATTCAAAGAATATACACTAAGCTAAAAAAATGCATTTAAACTGTTTCTTAAGATCTACAGGTTTTGCAATTTTAAGGAGAGGTGGTAACATATTAATCCGTCTTATTTCTAGCTCAAAAGAACTAACATGTGAGATCTGAGAATTAAATTGGTTTATTATAAATTGATGGTTTTTTCTCGTGTGATGACGATGAAATATTTTGTTTTTAGGAAAAAGTTTAAGTTTAAATTTACATACATAACACTTTCAAGAACTAACATTGAAGTGGCAGTCAATGAGGGGGATGGCGAAGTTGTATTCAAGAAAGATTCTTTATGCGGGTTAAGAACCATATTTATGAAGATTATAATTCAAAATAACTTTAATTTTAGACTTATTGAACTGTTAATTAGAACAGTTTTGAGTAAATAAATCTCTGTTAGTATAGCCATTGGTATACTATACTATACTATACTATAAAATACTATACTATAAAATACTATACTATACTGTGTATGGTCAATGGTATAGCTCAGTTTTAACATGTGTGAATAACATGAATTGTATGTCTAGCTGTACTTGAATGGCCATTATTTGTTGACATAATATATGTTGCCCGGTCTTACGGATGAATTTAAATTTATTATTTAACTTCCGAACCTAACTTCTTTCCTAGATGCATACGCTATAAATAAGTCAATTCTTGTAGCTACTAGGCAGTGGCGATTACTGTACCACAGCAATATCAACTAATCAACTATCGCCACCCTCCCCTATCTCTACGGTTTATCAAACGGTCTTTGTGAAGAACCGTAGACACAACCTATAGTGCAGAAGATATTGAAACAATTTCCACAAAATATATCTGTTTTAAGCTACATCTTGTTGTTATCCATCTTACGAACTAAAAATGTGCAGTAATTTAATTATTCACTTACCTTTCCCAGAATTATTTCTACCGGTGATTTCACATAACTAAACACAAACCAAACCTACAACCCGAAACTGGAATATGTCGAAATCCGTTACCTCATATCTTTACTAGACGAATGTGCAATGCATAATAAAATGCAAATAGAATTACTTTATGATTGAACTCAACTTTCTTCTCAATTGCATGCAATGCTGCCAAAAACACAGCCTTGGTGCGTGGGACGGGATGTATATGCAATAAATTCAAAATGTCGCATCCTGACCTTTGGATAAGCTGTTTTGTAAACTAGATCTGGCGACTTGAACTTGATCTTGATTCACCCTCTATATAAGTCGCCCAACACTTACCGGCTACTTCACTCTTGTCTCCACTTCACCTGGGCAACATGAAGGGTTTGGTAAGTAATGAAGTGTGAAACTAGGATAAGGTATTAGTATATCGATCATTACCTCATATACTTACATTACATAGTATCAGGCTACATTCAATCGTTGTAATCAACCCATTGTAAGAACTACCCCCAAATATTACACTGGATAGAGCTTTAGATTGCAATTATTATCGTAAACATAAAAAAAATTAAATATATATTGTTTTATCACAGTTTATTTCAAAACAAGCACTTCTTAATTTGTATTAACTTGTGGCTAAGTAGTACTGTATTTCAAAAATAATGTTTATACTTTTAATGACTAAATAGTACAACACCTATCGAGTAATGAATTTAAACTTCACCTAAGTACTAAATTAAAAATAAAGTTTATCGATGTAATCTTATAAATCCAATTACAGTTAAATTAGTTGTATTGAATTGGGACACTTTTTCATGATATTAAAGATGTGAAACAAAACTTCATTTGATATTAGGCGACTCAAATACATATCACAGTAGGAACTTAGCATTATAGCAAATTTATCTAAGTAATAATGGTCTGGTACTCGGGCATTGAGATGTCCAACCTGTAAAGGTTGATTTTCATTTCAGTTACAGTTTCGTATTTCATTAATTCATTTAAAAAAAATAACTATCCCCAGTTTATCGATACTTAATTTTGAAAAAAAGTGAAAGAAGGCGTAACTTTAAAGGTAATTGAACAAAAAACATCTTTTCAAAAGTTTCCAAACAACCATTTGGTGTGCACTGACAAACCCAACGTAAAACACAATCATTAATATTTCGCTCGATAAGTTTTAGCTTTATTTTAAATGTATAAGTTATTCAAATGAGATTTAAAATATTGAATCCGTCTTCACACTAAATAATCCAAATCATTTTGAAGGTCTTAGTATGATGGAAATTATAGTGCTAGATTTGTTTCTAAAGGTCAATGTTTCCATATTTAATTAAATGCCAGATACAAAAAAATAAGATTTTTTGAAGAAGTGTATATACGAGAAAGCGACTAGTTATATACGTTTTAAGCGAGATAAGTAATGAGAATAAATACACCGTATAATTTTTAAAATTATTTTAATTTTGTAAATAAATTACTATTGAAAAACACAATGGAATCACAACAAACAAACAACAAACAAAATGATCTTATTCGTTTATGTCTTACCTTTCTTCTTTGAACATTAAACTAACCATTAAATTTTGAAGGGATCTAATCTCATCGTTAATGTAATAATAGGTTAATTAATTTTATTTTGAACAATAGGACAGTTATTTTACAAATATATTAAATTCGTCCAGAAAACCCGTGACAGAAAGTTATGCAAAATTATTCAATTACCGTTAAATAAGTGTTTTAAATTATGAATTTAATTGTAAATATAATAACTTTATTTCAGGTTGTGTTTGTAGCACTGGCAGTCTCAGCATTTGCAGCTCCTCAGGTGGTACCCTTGGCACCAGCTTACCAGTCTTACCAACCTATAACCTACAAATCACAATACGCTCCTGCAAAGATCGCCTTTGCCGCCCCTGCTACTTACCAAGCCGACGCTCCTGCTTATAAGGTAAATATATACTGTATATTCAGGGAAGTGTAACGAATCATTTACAGTAACTAGGAGCAACAAAGATATCAAGAAAAATGTTTAATTATTGTATGGACATTTTTACACTTTCCCCCAAACTGACCAAATTGACTGAATAAATGTTTACAAGAGTGCATTTTTGAATAAAATCTACCTTTCTGTTGATTTGTTTTACTAATTGGTTTTGAACGGCGATGATATTTGTGGGTATTTATGACACATCCAATGAAATCTAATGTTGATCAAACCTTGCATCCATTATATATTTACTTAAAATCCAAAAAAAAGTCTTGTAAACAGTATGTTGACTCATACATAAAAAATTTAATATCTATCAAAACATAGAGATATATATTCCATAAATACAAACGTATATTGCATATAATCAAAACAATGTTTATATAAAAAAAAATTATTTTGCCATTTTACTGCATTATGTAAATGTGCTATATATGGTTGTGGGTAATAATAATCGAGATCAACATGCTAAAGGTGTACAAAAATTAACACGGGAAGTTGAAACATTTTTGAACATTATTAGATAATTGGACATTAACTACAGTGTATGTCTCACAACTGAGATCAGAATTAATTAGATATATTGAAATACACAATTTAATGAATTGAATCAGTATGTACATATTCTTTCCAGACTTATGCTGCTCCTATTGCTACCGTACCTGCCTACAAACCAGTGGCTTATTCCGCCCCTGCCTTCAAACCCATAACATATTCCGCCCCTGCCTTCAAACCCATAACATACTCCGCGCCTGCCTACAAGCCCGCAGCTTACTCTGCGCCTGCCTACAAGCCTGCAGCTTACCCCGCGCCTGCCTACAAACCCGTAGCCTTTTCCGCGCCTGCCTACCAGTACACACCCCAGCCTGCCTATGTAGCCCAGCCCCAGTACACTGCAGCTTCCGGTTATGTCAAGCCTGTGGCAATCTTACGTCAATCTCAAGATGATAACTTTGATGGTTCCTTCTCGTATGAGTAAGTGTTTTTTTTTATGTCTCACACATACAGGAATGTTTAACGTGTTATAGGCGTGTGTTCAGAATAATTGTATCAAAACTCGAACGTTTTGTGAGTTTGAAACCGTAACTGTTTTTAGTAAGTGAATTATTTTACTATCAACTACTTTAGTTAATCTGATAACTATGATATAAAATTACAATCGATAGTCTATGATAATGTGATTTATAAAATACTGTACCAGTCAAATAAAAAATACTAAATGCCAATTTTAAGACATTGAAATTCCAATTTTCTTTATATAAGTATGGTTTTAAAATATTTCTTCATATTCAACATTAGAAATTAATAGGAATCCCAAAAACAGTATTCCAAACTAGTAAAATTGGATTTTGCTATTCACATTTTAATGAATGGACACTATTAATTTACTTTGTGTTTCTTTTTTCCAGTTTCGAAGCTGAAAACGGAATTGCATCATCTGCAAGTGGTTACGTGAAAAACGCAGGATCCGAGGATGAAGCCCAGGTATACATCATAAATTTAATTCATAATTGTATATATATTTTTTTTTACGTGTGTAAGGTTATTTTTAACTATTTCATCTCTTACATTATTATAAGACATTGCACCATTATCAACACACAGTTTATCAATATCGGGCTGTGTATAGGTTACTACATATGACTCCTTAACTCCATTAACCTCCTTTTACTCCTGTTAAAGATATTCATAAACAAGTGTGTTGGGGTGTGTTGTTAGCCTATGGTAAGCGTATAGGACTTCGATGCGGGAGAGACGAGTTCAATTCCTCAAACGTCCCTTAAAAGAATTTGAATTGAATTAATTCAAAAAATGCCACTGTCGTAGACAACAGCAAAAGAAAAAGAAAATAAATAAAAGTGTGTTCATTTTCTCCGGTTATTGATATGTTATACTATCATTCCTCATATATTTTATCACTCCTGCAGGTAATCCAAGGCCAGTATTCCTACACTGCCCCCGATGGAACTCCCGTGGTCACCCGCTGGTTCGCGGACGAGACAGGGTTCCACGCTGAGGGTGCTCACATCCCAACCCCTGGGGCGGAGCCCTACAGAACTGCTTAAACGTAAACGCTTAAAGTATTAGATATTTCCTTAATAAATATGATTGTACATATGAATCTTATTTTTCTTTCCATTCCTTTCTATTAAGAGTTCGCACAGAATTTAAATTTTCTATACAACATTTTTGGTTGGGTAGATCTTCTGGATTTGGTTGGTTATTATTATGAAAATTATGCATAATTTACAACTGTACTATGTAACAATACGAGCTATATAGCATAAAAACCTAGGATTTATTTAATGATTTATTATTACTTCAACAATCATAGTTACTTTAATATGGCGATTATGTAGAAGCGGGTTTTAATCTAAATATGAAAAAGCTTGAGTGGAAGATCGATATTTTCTACAAAGCTACTGATGCCAACCACGCCTAATAACTAATAAATCTAATGATATTTTTTATTTATTATTTTATAAGTTTCGTCTGGAGACTGATTCGTTTCGTCTTAACAAACGAAAAAATTATCGGTTTTTTAACTTATAAAAATAACTGTGTGTTTTTTTTAAGAAGTAACATTATTTTTGTATGCTCCCATATTGAAAATTCCATAAAAATAAAAGTATTACATTTGAAACGTTAGTGTGGTCTTAACAGAGTTTTACTTCACAATGTGTAGCAAATTACACACACTTACTACTGTAAACATTTTCTAAATTTCTTCTTTCTTCTACAATAACAATTTTGTCAATTACAGTAAAGTACATAATTGGTTGATTCAGATCTAGTTTCCATTGAATTCCACGAACTATACTTCGTTTAAAATATTTAGATGGTTTGAGGAGAACTTTTCCCACACTTTTTTTGTATTATTTAATCTATGTTGCTCAATCAGCAGTTGAGCTATTATTTTAAAGGTAAGGGTCAAGAGAGGGGATAGGCTTTTTTCCCTCAAACCACCAAAATATTGTGAACGGAATAAAGTAATTCATTGTATGGTTTGTGAGGTTATATTATTAATATATAGCTGAGTAACAGTTTAGACTTTTGATGTCATCAAACTCCTGCAGGTTTAATTATTTACGTTTCACCAATACAACTAATTTATCTGAACAAAGGAGAAATAAATCCAAGTCTTGCAAAATAATCAGTTTATTCACAAAAGTAGGTATTTAAAATGCCACAACTTCAGGCCATAGTCCTTAGTAACGCCACTTGTTTAGTGCTGAGTCTTAGCGATGCCCTTAGGTACTGGTGGTGGACCTGGGAGGTGATCTCCCTCGGCGTGGAACCCAGTCTCGTCCGCGAACCACCGGGTGACCACTGGGGTGCCGTCAGGGGCCGTGTAGGAGTACTGACCCTGCATGACCTGGGCCAACTGCTGAGGGCTCAGCTGCTTGACGTGGCCAGCTGCTGAAGACGCGATGCCGTTCTCCGTCTGATATCTTCAACAACCAAATTGATTTGAAATTGTAACGAACACCACAAAATTTAGATTAAATAAACTATTTTCAATTTACAATAGATACAAATTTGCGTTGGGTAGAAATACCCTCCTTACATGTTTATATTTCAATAAAATTGCTATAAATATGATAATTAATTTTTTAAGCCAACAAATGTATTATTTATAGTTATTTTTGTAATGTTTTTCCTATTATGTATTTAAATTGAAAAAAAAAGAAATTAGCAAACAACCTACTTATTATTTATATAACATATGTAACAAACTTGGCCAAACAGCATTACATAAAGGCCTGATAAAAATAATAAATAATTTAATACTTGCATGTAGGATAAACCTTTGGGTAAATTAAAGTAATTGTTTAATTCCGCATACCATCCATACATATCTAAAATGTTGTGTAAAATTGTATAATGATGAAAGTTCTTGATTGCATACCCTTTTGATTTAGATTCAGTACTTTTTCGGTTGGTGGTTAGTAATTATTTTAAGCATGCGAGGTCGTTTTCGTTAATAATGACGCAAACACAATTAGGACGATTATTTATCAGTAAAACGTTCCCCCCCCATCCCCATGCAATTTGCGTGTAAGTTAAATATCAAAATTATGGAAACCCCCCAAACTCGAGTCTTATCAGACTAAAAACCTCTTAAAATATTATATTATGTAATTTGAAAGCACTTTATCTCTTTTAAATAAGTATTATCATTTTTTTGTGGAATAATTATGTTACTTACTCATAGCTGAAGTTCCCGTCAAAATCATCGTCTTGACTTTGAGTAACAATGGCCACTGGTTTGACGAATGCATTACGATTTTGGTTTAAGACTGTAGGCTGGTACTCTACTACAGGTTCTTGATATTGAACAGAAGAATACTGAGAAGTCTTCACGGGCACAATCGAGGCAGATTTATACACTATAGGGTAGGTTTTGGCTGCAAGTGAGGAAGTTTGAGAATTTGCCGAGCCATGGGATGCTAAGAAACTCGAAGCTGGGCTAGTTTTAGCTGAATAACTTTGAGAAGAGTGGCTAGGTGATGAGTAGCTCTGAGATGTGTAGGTCTCTGTTGCATAGCTCGGTGCTGCATGGCTTTGAGATGAAGGTGCTAGATAGCTTGGACCAGAGTATGGCTTACCCGGTTGGCTAAGTGCTGAATAACTCTGAGAGGCATAGTTCTTTGCTCCATACCCTGGTATTACATTACCCTGAGTTGTATGCGCATTTCCTAAATATCTTGGTACTGAATTGCTTTGAGTAGAGATGCTTGCTAATGAAGATCTGTGTGATGAGGAGATAGGAGCTGCATAACTAGGACTTGAGTATGTCTTGGCTGAGAGTTTAGGTGATGAATAACTCTGAGAAGCATATTTATTTGCTGCATAACCTGGTATTACATTACCCTGAGATGTATGCGCATTTCCTGAATATCTTGGTACTGAATTGCTTTGAGTAGAGACGCTTGATAATGAAGAACTGTGTGATGAGGAGATAGGAGCGGTATAACTAGGACTTGAGTATGTCTTGGCTGAGAGTTTAGGTGCTGAATAACTCTGAGAAGCATAGTTATTTGCTGCATAACCTGGTATTACATTACCCTGAGATGTATGCGCATTTCCTGAATATCTTGGTACTGAATTGCTTTGAGTAGAGACGCTTGATAATGAAGAACTGTGTGATGAGGATATAGGAGCTGTAAATCTAGTACTAGAGTATGTCTTGGCTGAGACGCTAGGCGCCGAATAGCTCTGAGGTGGAAGACTGGGTATAGTATAGCTGAGTGATGGGATGGTAGATACCGAATAGTTTGGAGCAGTTTTAGATAATAAGCTGGATTGTGAGTAACCGTGGTTAACTTTATTGCTTATTGCTGAATTACTTTGAGTTGAGTGTATAGGTGCTGAGTAACTTGACGCGAAGTACGTATTTGGTGAGTAGCTTTGCTCTGAATAACTATGATACGAAGGACTTGGTGGTGAATAGCTCTGAACTCCTAGACTATGTGCTGAGTACTGTGGAGCGGGTGTGACTGTGTATATTTGAGGGGCTGGTGCTATGGTGGCCGTGTAGATTTGTGGTGGACCCGGGTAGATTGCAGGGTAAGAGGCAGGCGCTGAGTAGATTTCAGAAAGGGGAGGAGCTGGGCTAGATTGAGCCGAGTAGATTTGCACAGGAAGTGCATAGGCTAGGGTGTGTTGTGGATCATTTTGCACCGGAAAGGTGGATTCTGGTTGGTGGAACTCATTGTGGTGCGCCAAAACACATCCGAGCGAGAGAAGAAGCACAGTCTGTAAAAAAGTCATACTTACAGTAATTCACAATTTATTACTAATTTACATCTGATAATAGATTTTTTTTTTGTCCTAGGACGCTAGGCACGAGCCTGGGATTGTTTTTCACATTACTTCAGGCTAGACCTAGGGGTTGCGGCATTATCACTTAGATAAATCCATTGGTGACTTGGCGGGGATCGAACCCGGGACCTCAGGGACTGAAGTCCCGCGCTCTAACCACTACGCCAGCTCGCTCCCCCCACATCTGATAATAGATTCAGTGGTGATAAATTTTGAAAAATGTCAAAGTTTCAAAGCTTATTTGAATTATCTAATTTTATATTTCATGAACGATGAGATGGATGATTTCAGAGATTTAAATCATGTCTAAACATCCAAGACATAAATTGCAATCAAGCCAACATGGTTACATATGTTTCGGACATTTTTAAAAGAGACTAATAATTTATCCTAGTTGAAAGTGGTGTTAAGATACAGTGATTCTTCTGCTGATTTTATTGTTTTATCCTATTGATGATGAAGATGAAGTTCTAAATTATTCAACTATACCAATAGAAAAACACATAAATCCTGCTACTTAATTAATATTACAAATGAATTATATTATTTAAAAAATATATATATTATTTTTAGTTAAAGGATTCACAAAAATATATGTTAATTACTAAATTGATGGCTTTGTTCCTTAATAGTCGCTTGGTTGCTTAATAATGGCTTGATTCATAATAATTTATAAATAAAAACTTTTTTAAAACAAAACGTTTTTAAATGCACTAAAAAGTAGGAAATAATTTATTAATATGTGGAGAGTATAAATACTTGTAAGATTTAATACGAAAAACGTGGGGTGCATGCAATAGATAATTTACAATTACCTTCACCTATTGAACTAAAATATTATTATCAATTGCATGCACCCCACGTTTTTCGTTTTAAATCTTACAAGTATTTAAACTCTCCACATATTTATAAATTATTTTCTACTTTTTAGTGCATTTCAAAACGTTTTGTTTTAAAAAAGTTTTTTATTTATAAATTATTATTTATTATTCTACTTTTCAGTTTTTAATGTGTGTGGATGTTAAATCTATTTCATGCATCTATATCAGATTGATTGAGGCATGTGGGAAATCTAAGGTTTATTTGAGTTTATCTTCATATAATTATGTATTAGATTGAATGTATGGCCTAACTATAAATATATCAATCTATTTAATTTATTGTTTACTTTATAGAATACTAAATAAATAACAAATGACATTATTAACAAACACCTTAATATCTGCAATCAGATTGTTTATCTTTATTTTGAAATGTTTGTTTGTATAAAGAATCTCTTGGGAGTAGAACCTGTACCTCTTAACCTCTGTTTTTTGAACTGTCAAATTTCAGTATTTACAGCTTACTTTAATTAATTGATATATTTACATTCTTTCAAAATGTAAACATGGCAAATTTGGAAGCCAATGGGGCGTAACCCAAGGGAAATATGAAAATTAAATGCTGTAATATTGCATTGTCATCCACTTGTGAGCTATGTTTCAAATTTCAAGTCTCTAGCTAATCGGGAACTTCGTTTGAAATAGATATCAAAACTTCTAGAAAAGTGAGCTAACAAAAACAAGCCCATGGGGCATAGCCCAAGGGAAATATGTAAATTAAATGATATAATATAGCATTGTTATCTATTTGTGAGCTATGTTTCAAGTTTCAAGTCTCTAGCTCATCGGGAAGTATCAAAATTTTCATGAAAGCGAGTTAATAAAAACAAGCCCGTGGGGTGTAGCCCAAGGGAAATATGAAAATTAAATTATATAATATTGCATTTTCTTCCATTTGTGAGCTATGTTTCAATTTTAAAGTCTCTAGCTCATCGGAAAGTTAATATAAAAATTGATTGCAAAATTTGTACCGAACAAGAAAGCGAGCTAATAAAAACGTTTTAAAATAAACTTAAAAATGTCGACGTAAGATAGGCCTAGTAAAAAGAACTGAGTTTGGTCCGTTCATAAAAAAATTCAAAGGAATGAAAGATTAATATAAAACTAAATAATATAAAAATTTATGATTAAACTTACCCAAGACACCATGATGTCTAGTAACAAGTTATCCTCAGTAGTCACCACAGAAGTGACTTGACTTATCAATCAACTGGTTATATACTCACTCATCTTGTCAAGAGTTTATCGTCATACCAATCCTCAATTCGGCAGATCTACTTTTTTCCCGGACACTTTTCCCGAAGGCCGCGTTCCTGAGGAAGTGTGATGATACCAGTTTCACTACAAATCTCAGTGCCAATGTCAAGATACTTAGTACTCTTTAAAACATAACTGTTTGGTAAAAACCATATTTAGAGAAATATCTTCTTAGTCTCGGAATGGGTACAATTAGAGTAATATAGATAGCAACCTTGATGTCACTCTTAGGAGTAGATCAAAGATATAATATCATGTTATAATGCAAGGTCTCAAACTAAAGGAAGTAGCTGTGGCACATAATTAAGGATGTGATTAAATGTCACTAGGAATTTTGTGTAAGATTTACAAGGCGATTATTGTTGTAGGTAAAAAAAGCGAGGCTCATAAAGTGAAAGCGAAAAAAAGTAATAAAATTTGTTTAAACTTTGTGATTCATTGATTTTTAAATCTGTTTTACACTTTCACTACAAAGACCAACTATATAAAAATATATAAAAAAGTGTCTTCAAAACTATGCTTAATACTAATATTATGTAATGAAATATTTAAACAACAATAATTATAGTAAATTAAAAACTCAGGCTTTGTAAAATCTGTAATATCTTATGCTTTATTCAGACTATTTATGAATCTCTGCAGTGATAAAAATGTTTTCAATATTATGAACACCACTCTTTGATTACTTTTTAAACATATAGCGTAGAAACCCACTTTTCTATTAGAACTTTAAAAGTTTAATATTGTTTAACGAGAGGTGTACACATTAAATCGGTATGTTCTTACATCCTTGTACATTTCTTATTTTGCTTTTCTTCTCTTTACCGTAAAAATAGCCTTATTACCTAGGTTCGGAAAGTAGGTAACCGGATGGAGAAGAAGTTAAGTTAAAGGTTCGGAATTACTGTAATTAGGGTGTTTTCTGTACATAACACCTGCCTGTTGTTTTAGACCTAATTTTATCATACCTCTGCAATAATTTAGCTAGTGAGCTCTTGATTTAGTTAGAAAGGATCTTACACAATTTAGTACCTTACAATTTCACGTCATTTTCAACTTCCACTTTGCAAATTGGTTGAATTTCGAGTATTTTTTTATGTCAATAGCGGAAAAAATGAAATAAATATGTTTTTTATTTAAAAATCTCCACAAGAGGTGTTTTTTCATATGTCTCTGAAAAATAAAATTTGTATTCTGTACAAATTTGCACGCGTCAAGAATCAAATTTGTTACCACAGTACATCACTACGCATACCGAATAATATAAAACTAACCAAGCCCGGTGTCCAGTGTTGCCAAGTCTGTCTATGGATTGTGATTTATAGCTCACGTGTAACATCATAGTCCTACCAGTTATCCCTGAGCCAGTAGTGGCTATTTGTAATACAAATCTCATCTAGTAGACATAAAGCCTCCACCCGCTAGGATCCTCTTATCAATTATTCATATGTAAGAAGCATATCTTGCCTATTTGTCATTCTTCTAAATGTCACAAAAAATGTTGGATTTATGAAGAAGTTATACAACAAATAAAACGCATATAATATATACGCATACAAAATACAACAAATAAAAGTAACAGTTACCGAACAGTTAAAATCTATTGACCTGATGGTTGTATTCAGAATAACCACCTGTTACAATGATTTGTTACTGCGTGTAACTCAAGTTAGTTCCATAATAATTTAAGAGTCCTTGATAAATTACGGACTCTTATGTGCAACGAATACATAGAGAACGAATAGTAGTTTTGGCACAGTGTTTAATCGGTTAAGAATTTCTTTCCACCAACACTATTTAAGTGAAAAATAAATGCAAAGATAAGTTGTTCTTAACAGTTTTCTTTCGAAAAATTACTTTTATTGAAAGAAAATACTGAGGTAGTAAGTTATTGGACCAGTTCAGGGACCGATTTTCTGCACAATGGCCAAAGTAGTGTCGAGGGTTACTTCAGTGGTGCAATTATATATAATCAGTAATTTTATTTCTTGAACTTTACTGGTTAACTTCTTACTTTGCTTGATAATTTCCTCGCACATGTCTAAGTTCCATGGGGTTGCCAAAGCGCAAAGTTAAACAGCCTTCCAGTCCTTTTGGAAGCAAAAAAAAAAAAATAAATAAACTTTATTTTCAATGATTCACAAAGACTATCCTGGAATGTGTAAAAAAGCTCCAGGCTAGAACCTAGTGTTCTTGGATGTGAAGTTGGTAGATAACAAGAGTTATAGTTGATTAAAAGATCAACCAACAGGTTTTGTAATTAAAGCTTACACGTTTATATGATATTGCACTTTTATTTATTCTACGTAGGAAACTGGTTATAAAACATACAGTATATCAGACTATTGAGATAGGGGCTCAATCTGAGCCGGTATTTTGTTCGGTAGGAGTTGTTCATTGGCGGGCGGCAGCAGCGGCTTGTTCTTCAGCAGTGGGAGGAAGACTGCGCTGGTACTCGATGGACTTAGCGATGGCTTCGGGCAGAGGGGGAGGCACTGGAAGGTGGTCACCCTGAAAAAATCGCGTTTTTTGAGTGGACCCTTTTGTGATGTGGAGTTATCCTTACGCGAAAAAGGATCTAAGGTGGGCAATTGAACAACTGTATTTTTTAAACCCAGGATTTAGAGGAGGGGTATTCGAGCTCCATGCATACACCATTTAAATAACCAACCCCCAGTGATTAGTAAAAAATAAATATAATACTTTAAAGTACCTTTAATCATT
This sequence comes from Macrosteles quadrilineatus, assembly GCF_028750875.1. NCBI lineage: Eukaryota > Metazoa > Arthropoda > Insecta > Hemiptera > Cicadellidae > Macrosteles > Macrosteles quadrilineatus. The sequence continues at coordinate 65,000 of NW_026542650.1, forward strand.
TGTAAATATTAGTTATCCTGGTCTTGTAGCTATTTGAGGGTGTAAGTGCACCGTCATCAATGTGTGATCTGTTAACCCAATCTTTCCACATCATGAACCCTTTTAACAACAATGGCGCATAATGTGTGACAAATCCCCACAATTGTACTGAGTAAAGCCAAAGTTGTTTTTATTTGATAAATAACTCACTCCTATACATATCACATCAAAATAACCCCTTCTCTATTACCTTCCTTTATTTACATGTAACTACTATATCTGTAACATTCTTCTAAGTATTTCTTTAAAAAGTCAGTATAATATTTAGTTTATCCCTACCTGAACTTGGAAGCCGTTCTCATCAGCAATGTAGGTGGTGGTGATGGGAACACCCTCTGGGGAGTAGTAGGTGTAGCTTCCCTGAATCACCTGAATCTCATTTTCAGTTCCGGCGTTCTTCAGGTAACCAGAAGACTCAACTGCAATACCGTGGTCGGTCTCGTAGCTGCCAAATATGATTTTAGTCGATTAGTTATGGCATAAATCTGTAATATTTTACCAAGAGTCTAGTTTAAAGAATGACTTTTAAAATGCAAAGTTAGTTTTGTTATGTAAAATCGCGTAGCCTATTTAGTCACGATAGCATAACTCCTTTACAATACAGATTCAGTGTACTATTTAAAAGAAAATTACCAATGTTTCTTTCAAGAAGTCCTTAAAGCAAATAAACTTATGTCCTAAGGTCACAAGTATAGAAATGTTTCCTTCTATTCAGTATGTAATATTGATTTCACCACTTAAAATTCAAATCAGAATGAAAAAATCTTGACAAAATAAGCTATAATTTCTCAAGCTCGTTCCAATAACTGAAATAATTACTTGTAAGTGAAAGATCCATCGAAGTTGTTGTCTTCAAATTGCTTCACGATGACATGGACTGGCTCTGCGTGAGGTGCGGAGTATTGGACAGCAGGGGCAGGAGCGCTAACTTTGACAACGGGGGCGGGTGCTGGGGCAGGGGCCGACACCTTGTACACAGCGGGGGCGGGTTGGGGCTTGTAGGATGTGACAGTCTTGTACACCTGGGGCTGCGGGGCTACAGCCACCTTGTAGGAGGGCTTGACTACAGTCTTCTTAACGGCAACCACGTTAGCTTGGGGCTGGGCGAACTGGGTGGAGTATGCGCCAGAGTAGTAGGTCTGAGGGGCTCCAGAGACGATGGTCTGCTAGAAATTTAAAATGCTTACTAGTTAAGCGTGGGGTTTTGGTTATGAACAAGTTATATACGTTCTGTAATTAAAATTATTCTATTGTTTTTCATTGAATACTAGTAATATTTATGAAAGGGAAATTGTTATTTGCGTCATGAAAGTGTTTATTTTATTTTTTAGTGTCTCCGACTGAGACAAATTGTTGGGAAGAACGCAATCGCAAGAACGCAAGAAAAAGTAATAATCGTATACATAATCTTATACAATATTTATGTATATGACTATTTACCCCCTCACACAAAAGGCAAAGACGCTAACCGTTACAAAAAGCACAACATACAAACTTACTTTATGAATGTGTGCAGTCTAAAATGGGCTACACACTACCAAAATGTAAGTTTACTGTTGTACTTTGTTTTGTTGTGTAAGTATTGTATTTCGTTTGCCTAACACTATATAGTTTGATTCAATCGATCAATCATACTATCCCATCTTATTTAATGTTCCAGAGAACATATAATTTAATTTCAAAAATCCTATGCCCCATTTTAGATTGTAATCTATGAAAAATTGTATCGTTTAGCAAAAAGCCACCATACGCAGCAGCATGATAAGCTATTCAATCCTTTGACATTGATCATATCAATAAGATTATTTTTACCTAACAGTTTAGTATTTTTGGGATTCATTCATTAATCTAAGTGACCTAAGGGTTCAGGAAGATTTCAAAAAACTAATATATATATTTTAGCATTAGAGGTCTGTGGCTTTAAGTAAGTTCCAAACCCCATAAAAGTGATTATGAGTTTTTTTTCTTTACAAATCAATTGGATTTCACATCCAAGGTAAAAATAAAATAACATCATGACATATTTTAGACTATAGGTCATCATAAGCTAATCTCATCAGCAACGCCCTTTATCTTTACCAAATTTCCACATATAGAAATAGTTTACTATACATTACCTGGGCTGGGGCACCAGCAATGTAAGCGATCTGCTGGCCTGGGACGTATTGTTGTTGCTGGTAGCCACCCTGCAGGTACACGATCTGGGCACCAGCCGGGATGCCCTGGGTGTACTGGGCACCAACTGGGGCAAACTTAGCACCGTACTGGGGAGCTTGGTACACGAACTGCTCCAGCTGACGTGCCTTGGGCTGCTTACGCTCGCTGGAGTCTACTTCGTTAGACTCGCCCTGAGGAGCTGCCAAGGCAGAGGTGGCGAGGAGGAAGACAAGACCCTGGAACATGTGAAACTAATGAAAAAGTGGAAACTCATCACAAAAACTAAAACTGTTATGTATTTTTACGCTTTGTTTGGGCTACATGCTTAAACCTGAGAAAAAAAGCTCCTTGATGGTTTTAAATTGAATCTAAATTCTTTTTATCATTCGATTTTAAATAAGTTGGACAATCGGACAGCTGGATGTAGTCAGTATACATTACGTATGACTATGCACGCAACTCATCCTTCATTCAAATTTATTTTTCGTGTGGCAGACAAGTTAAAATATAGGTGATAAAATACTACCATGAAAATGCTAATGATAAAGTGTGTCTTATCTTCATTGTATCTTCATGTTTATTTAACTTGATTGACATATTCCTAAGGTACACTATTATTAATTTTAAATTAGATTTAAAGTTGTATTTTTCATCCAAAAAAATATCTGAATTTTGTCATAGTGGCTAACTAAAAGATTCACAACAAAATCATGTTATGTTATTTTTCGTAGTTTATCCAAATACATGATTAACGTTGGCTTATAAGTCCATTGACTTCGTGAGATTTTCAAGTGTTTTACCTCAAAGTATACGACAGATATCCAAATATATAACTGCTAATATAACATTTAACAACAAAACACATAGTTCTGCTATTTTAGTTTTTCCAAAAACCAAATTAAATTTAGACATATGTGTACATTAAACTACAGGTATGTTTATACAAACACGGTTTACAGTATTTTAATGCCAGCGACAAAACATGTAGGATGTCAAACATTTTAAAATCTAGATTCCTTCCAAATATCATGATAAGATTATAATTTGTATATAAAGTCTCAAGGTAGGCCTATGAATCTTAAATCGCTTAAATAATACGTGGGCCACTCTAGTTCATTTTGATTGTGTCTATGCATTTATTAAACTTCAATTATTTCAATCGCCGGTATTTAAAATAGAGAAAATTCGCTAAAACCTTTACCAAATAAAACAATGCAACTATCTAACACAAGCTAGTTTTTAATGATTTTTCTTGAAATTATACAAGTCGTTCCATGAAGACTGTTGACAATGAGCTGTTGCACGATTAAATTATGTTCAATCTCCTTTTTTATGTGTTCGCAATCTAATTCAAAATAGTTCAATAATTAAAACATGAAATATAGTGTACATAACATGTTATACAAAAATACACCTATCTCTGTTTTTGTTAGAATATTCTTACACGTCATCTGAAATACCATAAATTGTTCTTTTTACTATTGCAAGTAAATATAAATTTTCTGGTAATTACTTATATTTTAAGAACTATTTTAAGTCAACTTTTAGGCATACAGTTTATTATATACTAGGTACAAAGGTAAACCGAATTGGCACAAAACGAGGATTTGTATATTTATACTTTTATAAAGTGATAATTTGGGGGGCAGTACTATTTATGAATGCATGTTAACACGGCTTATTTTGTTAAAAGTCTACTCCTTGAAAATAATTGAAAATATATCAAAATGATGGATTTTAATAATGGCAAGACGGAATTTATTTTTAAGACAATGCTCAAACTCTATAAAAAAATTAAAATTTTACAAAATACAAAATAAAATAATATAAATATTAAAACAACAGTACTTAGACATTTGCCACCTCTTTAATCAACTGAATGCATCCTAACAGACAATTCCCGTTTTCCCAATTCCACCCCCTGAACCCAATGCTTCCCTTGACACTGAAGTGCATACTTACGAAAGCCCTCATGATGTATCCTGTAGTAAAGAAGGGACCAGAGTGAGGAGTCTTGAACTTGACCACTTATATATAGCAGATCTATATTGTCGCAGGCCCAGAAAGAGTTGTCCAGTCGTTATTTTGTAAGGTCATCTAATTTATTGCCCGGGCAGTGGATTCACTTGTCTTTACTATAGGTCAGGGAGCGTCCAGACAGTAAAAACTGACCGGTTCACTGCTCTGAAGCCGGTGGATCTTCAGAAATGTCCAGAATGAATAATTTATCCAATGAAACATTTGTCTGATTGAGCCGAGAATTGTAAATCAGTTTGTCTTTGTGCCATCTAGAGATCGCGAGGAATGCAGGGCTCGAGGTGATTAGGTTTCTATTGTTTCTGAAACAAATGTGTGGGTTTGTATATATTAGTTTTGTAAACGGCATCATTGATGAACCATGCACTGAAGGTGTTCATCTTTCCTTTGGATGGAGAACTATTTTGGAGAACTACGTTTTAACTTTTCAATTTTGACAATTTTACGTTCAAGTTGTTATTTTTGTTTTACAATCTTACTACTTTATTTTTTAATCTTGAGTTAATTTTGTTTCGTAATTATTGTGGTTACTATTTACAAAATATTCTGGAATGAAAAGAAACTGTAAAGATGAATTACAATAGTTTATGTTGGTTCTAAAACATATGGCGATAAGAATAAAGCAAAGCATTTAAAGCTAACTGGCAATCAATTAGTTATTAGTTCTTAGTCAATGTTATTCTACGTAAATTCTGCGTACTTTATTGAGTCTGAAGGTTACGAAATTAATCTTTACTTACAATATGGTGTTATAATACTACTAAACAAACCGTTTTAAAATGGAATCTACAAGCATATTTTGAAATATTTACAAAGCTTACACATACCATAGAACAAAATACAGGGTTATTCTAAATGATGGACCCATTTTTAATGCTTTATAATTGTTATACTATTAAACTTACCGCTATAAAATACACATCAAACGAAAAAGCAACTCAAAGAGTTTATGCCTTCCAAAGACACATCATTTAACAATATCGATCCAACAGAACTGTAGATTTAATTGTACAAAGTTAAAAAGTAATCTCCAACTTTTTTTACCACCAGAAATTTGGAGGTTACTTGACGTTTTTGCAAATAACTTTTAAATGGTGAGGGAATCGACCAAAGTGGAAGGCAATATTCCGAAAGAGAATAAAATTTCCTACAATCTACTATTTGAATTTTTTGAAAATACTCAAAAAAAGGTACCAAAAGTTGCCTCAAAATGAAAAAAAAAATGAAAATCCCTGACTTCAATTGTAGACAATAAACATAGCAAACATTAAATTTCACACTTTTTTATTTAAAGCCAAATTTAGGCCACATTTATTGAGTATTTTCAAGATATGCGTAATAGTAGATTGTAGGAAATGTTATTCTCTTTCGGAATATTACCTTCCACTTTGGTCGATTTCCTCACCATTTAAAAGTTATTTGCAAAATCGTCAAGTAACCTCCAAATTTCTAGTGGTAAAAAAAGTTGGAGATTACTTTTTAACTTTGTACAATTAAATCTACAGTTCTGTTGGATCGATATTGTTAAATGATGTGTCTTTGGAAGGCATAAACTCTTTGAGTTGCTTTTTCGTTTGATGTGTATTTTATAGCGGTAAGTTTAATAGTATAACAATTATAAAGCATTAAAAATGGGTCCATCATTTAGAATAACCCTATAACCCCTAACTTCATCAGCGACGAATATGTCTCGTACGATATAAAACCTTTTATTTTATAAGCTATTTTACTATCCTATTTTACTTGTTTACAGACGCACAGTGGATATTCGATTTTTTATTCCAGTTTACCACATTCACGAAGCATAATATTTGGCTTAACCCTATTTGTTTATGAAAAATTACATTTTATTCCAGCCAGCTTTAATAATTATGTTCTTTATATTCTCGTTACAATGATTTTCTTATTCTTTCACAGCATTAAAAACGAACCATTTCTCTATATTATTATTATATTCCAAAACACCCAGCTTTTACGATATACCACTATAACTATGGTGGCTACTACAAATAAGGCTAATTGTCATTTATGCTATAGTTAGAGATAGTTTGGCAAGACATTTTAGTAAAATAATAAATAATAATAAAAATAAATATATTCAAAAATAAATACGATCACACTTTTTATGGGAATCGTAGTAATGTCACATAGGCCTACGCCGAACAAGGATATTTTAGATTGTATACAGTATATTCCACGGTAGGCGATGTCTGTGCAATGCTAAATACAATTTTAATCAAATATATGAGCGAGTGACAAATTATTAAACATTTATCCCAATAGACAAGGTGACGTTTTATCTCTGGTATTCTTTTTTCGTGCTTAACACCCTGTAACCTTATATACAGTAGCCCGCCTTCTTATTCATTTACTTGTTACTTTTGGTTAGCTGATCTATGACGTCGCATGGATCTAATTTAAATTGGCATATTTTTGTTAGAAATATTTCAATGTTATTGTTCACTTTGACGTAATCTTCTTAGCATTATTTTATTTGATACATGAAAGCTGTTGTTTCACTGTTTAGTTTACACGTGTTGTTCTTATTTTCTCTTTTAAGTATTCACAAAATATTGCATGTAAATAATTTCTTAAGTTTAGGGATTTTATTTCGTTGTGCTTTTCTTGAAATTCTGAAATATTGTAAATATAGGCCTATAAAATTCTGGATATTCTTTATGGAAAATATTCCTATATGATTGAGAGTGTTGTTGAAAAAATCTAAAATATCCAGATGAACCAGATGAATCTAGAAATATCTAAAATTGAAGAATTCTAGGACTTACTATACAGGCTATAATAACGGATGTCCATAGTTTATTTTGAAAGCCAAATCGTCCTAAAGCTGTCCAAATAACACTGTACAAACTATTTTCTAACTAATAACGCAGTTACTTATTTTATATTAATTTTGTAAACAAAACTCAACTGCGTACAAAATCATTTTATAATACAAGCATTCTTGCTTTACAAAAAAAACATACGCCAACAATTGCTACGTTTAGATACTTTTTTGTACACATTCTTGAAAATTGTATTTTATTGGTTAACACCGAGATTCACTGCTAGTAAATATCTTAAAAGACGTGTTTAATAAAATGGTTGGTAAGCAGTAGGCCGCTTTTAAAATATTGCAGCCATTAAGGCGATGTTTAAGTATTCCATATAACTCCTACAAGTTGTATTTGAAAGTTTTAGAATTAACCTACATTTTGAAAATTATGATTGTTACTTTTTTGCCTCTTAGGCCAATTTAATTATCAATAATCAGTTACCATTTATGAATTCTTTGAGACATTGACGCACACTTGATGCGTATTTGAAGGTTGAATATAAGTTAAGTGTAAAATTGATTAACATAGTCTATTTACCTTTGTTACTGACTAAGACTATGTTTCATTATTCAGGTCCATTTTTAAAAAGCCCAATGTCCAAGGACAGCTGGCCAAGTTTGAACCATCAAGAGCTACTGACTTTTTCCTGAACGAAACCAGCGACCTTCTAATTAGTGGGTGAGTGCTATGACAATTCAGCTGCTGTACCCGTGCATCGCAACGGGGAGAACCAACAAAATATCAGTTCTGCACTTTGTCGTTTAGCCTTGTAACTGTTTAATGTTTTTAAACATCAAAGATCCCAAATAATTTGTTTAGTTAAAACTGCTTTCAAGATTCTTTGATTTTTTTAAATATTAATATCTATAAGGTAAACATGGGGAACCATAAGCCCCTGGGGTGGAGCCCAAATGGATTTTGAGGACAAGATTGTGCCTTTATTTTGAGAATGGGAAATATGAACTATCGTCATGCTAAACTTCAGCCAGATACAACCAGTAGTTAATGTATGATTGAGCCCCATACAAGCACACAGCTTTTAGCGTTATTATATTATTATTGTAGGTCTATAGTAGTTTACGCAACGATTGCGTTAAGTGAGTCTTTACGACACGAGTAGAAAATTTAAGGCACGAGCCTTGGCGAGTGCCTTAAAAACTTCTACGAGTGTCGTAAAGACTATTAACGTGAGTTGCGTACACTACTTTACCTACGACCGTTTTTTAATTACTATCAATCTGGATTTAATTACTAACAATCACTAATGATAACTTTTTAGAGAGGTTATGTTTTCGTGTATTGTCATTGCCACTGAAAGTGATGCAACGACTTGTTGTATAATCAGCTGATTTCCTGTAATTACGTGTTTGTTAAACTTCGTAAAATATTACATTGCTAGCAGCATTCTTACCATAAATAATATTGTATCAGGTACAATTCGGCAAATATTTCATTTATTTTTGGACTTCCACCAACTTAGTTAAGAATACGCGAGTATCAACATGAACAAGTCGGATCAACAATTAAATTGGTCAATTGATCAGCTGATCAGCTGATTAGTTGACGTTCGAAGCATTACAATTTTAATTCTTTTCTCTCAATACTTGAACCTCATTGGTTCGTTACCTGTGTGGATATGAGAAAACTATGAGGATATGAAATGAAACTATGCGGATATGAAAGTAAACAGCTGTAAAGTGAAACTTTTCAATTCTAAGAACTGGACTGAAATGGCTACTTTAAAAAACGGTCGTAGGTAATAATATATTATTTAACTGCTATATATTTCAGAAAATATAAAAAATATGTAAGTAGTTTACGTTCAGCCACAAACCGGTAAAATATTTAACCGGTAATATTTATTTTCTGTGTCTGATGTATACAGTAGTTTTTTTTTCATGTGGGGAGTTTAAAGATAATATTCCCTCATATCATGTATTATTATGGAATTTATGACTTCCGAAACTGGATTCATTTTTAGATATTGTAAAGCATACGTAAAAAGTTAGTATAGAAGGTGTATTTGTTATGGCATATTTCCTACTATAAAAACACACAGTTTCTCAAAATCAATTTAAGTCATTAGTCAATTTGCTCCAATATTCTTTTCATATCCGGGTGATGAGGTAAGAGGGTCTAAATTGTGCAATAAATTTTTTTTCAAAGCAAGGTCAGCCGATTAGGCCCGCTCCGATCAACTCCTGCAAAACACGAACTATGTTTGGAGCTCGCTTCACTTGGAACTCAAACTTGACCTTGGTGACACCTGGAACTCGCCAATAAAATATTGGCCAGCGGCAGATTTGTCCATCTCCGAAGATTCTTCCCTCTCGGTTCGCCCAGTCATTCGGAGAATGTTTTATTCATAAGTGTCGTCCTCGTCTGCCTAGCGAGTGATTTATCCCTCAAGAAGCTCTGCAGCGTTTGTCATCAACTTTAATCACAATTTCCTTTCACAACAGTCGATCCTTTCAGCGTCCAGGTGGCAAATATATTTACAGTAATTTGTCTTTAGTTTCGGCGATGACGCCTGGTTGTAAATATCGTTGTGAAAGAGTTGATTTAAAATGCATTTCCATTCAGTCAGAACACTCCCTACTTTATGCTGAGTGAATCTGCAAGGAAATAATTTCGTTTTTTCGTAGCCTACATATTTTTCTTTGGAATGTAGTACGATGACAGGGTTTAGGAAATTAAAATTATAGAATGCAATTTTAAATCCTGGTTAATCACGTAATATGTATAAGCGAATCTTTAAATGGTAGGTAAAATTATGATTTCAAACTGAGCCACAATTGTATTGCCATTGCAAAAGCTTCTTAATTTAACTTAATTAAAACGTAATCAGGATCTATCAAGATACGTTTTATTAATATTGGATTTTATTGTAGTACTAAATCAGATTTGTTTTTCAATTTCTAAACATTCTTTAAACCCTTTAACGATTAATTTGACTGTACTTAAGTGTTAAAAGTGATTTAGTAAACTAAACGCTACTGTAGTCACTAAATAACTTTTGTAAACCCATAGCTTCAGTTTTGTATTTTTTATTTGAACTATAATCGGTGTACTACTACACCAGTGTTATGATATTAATAAATTGATTGTGTTATACTACTGTAGTATAGATTATTGTGTTTTACACTACCATTACTCTCTCTATTAACAATTTTTTTTTCAATTTCTATGAACGATATAAAACAAACAAGGTGTTCCTTTGACTTGTTGTGACTTGTTGTTGTGTTCCTTTGACAAAAACACAAAATGGCCAAGTCATCGAAAGTAGTTGTAGAGAGGATAACTATATGATTTTATTTTTATATATACCCAGAACTCTACCCTGTGGCTTATAGAATTAGAAAATGTGACCTTTTGAAGCGTAAAAATAAATCATGTTTTCACTCAATACAACAATTATCTTTGCGATTGAATTTTGTTTATAATAACTCATTGAATCTTAGAGCAAAATAAGAAAATCACATATTCTGTAAATCTATGTATTTTTTGTTTTAAAATACATTAACTATAGAAATCAATTTACATGCTATAATGAATTGTGACACTTTTTCTATTTTCTAGGTACATTTAAAGAACATTTTTCACTGGTGGCCATGACGTAACCATCGTTAGTTCTGTCAATTGCTAAACCAAAACATGTTTAAATCTTTTATTGTGTTAAGTTTATTTTTCACAAGCAGTTTGAATAGTTGAGATGAAATGCATATGTTTTGAGATCTCCATATTACACCCCGAGAAACTACTTAAAATTTGTTTTATTAATACAGTTTGAATAAATTTTAAAACAGTTACACTCCTTAATTTTATTCCAATGTGTACAAAACTGTAGACTGGAGTGACTGTAGTATTAAATTTGTTATGTATGTACTTTAACACAACTTTAAAGGAATATTTTAAATCATCATCTCACTTCTAAAGAGGGCAATCATGTTACTCAAAGACTCCATACTTAAGTTATGCCTAAGATAAAAAGTAATAAATGTAATAAGTTAACTAACAGGAGTTAAAGAAATAAAAAGTTTGTAGATTAACCAGTCATTGATATACGATCGTGTTTTCTGATATTGAAACAATATGATTAGGCACAAGAGGAAAAGGAATTCAGTGGCTACTTTATTTTACTTTATATATGAATCAATGCATTGCCTGGTTACAAAAGAATTTACCAAAACAAACCCTCATGTTAGCTGTATTTTAAATAAGGACATTAGTTATATACATAATACTAAAATTTGGAGAAATGTTTAGTAGGAAAACCGACCAAAAAATATAACTGTAGGCCTATACATTTTTATGGATTATTCAATATAGCGACTACCATTGAAGATATTTTCAGTGTGCCTACAATTGATCGTACAGTTGTGCTGTTTTTTCATACATGAGATAATTTATGTTGAGTCGTTTTCAGACTGTTGTAGATTTTCTTCATATTTTGTGTTACATTCATCAAATATAACTATGCCAGCGATGCTTTCTAGTCATATTGTAAAAATTCACTGTTTTAAATATAATCATGTTGTACTTGCATCCTTACATTAATGAGCTCCCCATTATGTATCAGGATGTTTTCCTACTGATAGGAAAAATACAAATGCAACATTTAACAGTAAGTACTATGTACATTTTTAATTATTTATATACATAGTCACTACCGATTATGAAAATAGCAAAAAATACTAGTTTTTCAAAAGACTACAGTCCATAATGTTTAATGTTTTAACGGTGTACTTTACCATTTTACTCAAAAGGTATATCAAATTATATAGTGTAGGCCTGGATATAATAGTAGAAAATACCATCCTGAGCACGGAAAATATTTATATCAAGACTGATATTATAACCTTAACGAAACCCAACCTTTGGATGTTTTGTAAAATTTGGTCAACTCGTTTTGAAATAGTAGGGATAAGGTAAGTATTTTTGTTTAAGGTGTGTTTGGCTCGAAGGTTTTAGCTTTGATAAAAATCATAAACAGGTCAATGTAGTAAGTTTACAGATACAAATACAATGTTTTACAAGAATGAAAAATGTAAATCGTTTTACGGTTTTCCTGAAGAAAAAATCATTAATACAGATAACCGTTTACATTCAGCATTATGCTCTAAACTTTCAGAAAAATAAGCACTTCAACCCATATATGACCCACTATACGTGTTCCCATGTATAAACAAAAAATATATTTTGATCAGTTTATTATATTAAAATCATACAAAAAATATTCATGTAACAACCGTACTTTAATGACATTTAAAAAATCTTAACATTAAAAAAATGTTTCTCAAAGGAAAAAATAATACTATTTCTCAGTACCAATAGTATATAATACTCATTCAAGGTGAACTTGGCCAATAAAACAACAGTTTGCAACGCTTCATACGTTTATTGCTTGAGAAATATTTACAACAGAACATTGGTTAAGTGACGTCATAGTTTCAGGTTACTGCTGATATTCAGGCTGAGGCGGTAGACTCCTGATGTAGGCCAGACTCTTGGCTATCAGCGGTGGCAGTTCGGGTTCAGTAGGAGCCTAGAAAAATAAAACATTTTTTAAGAAAATGTCAACTATTTATAAAATAGCTGAAAAACTTGAAAAAAAACACTATATTCAATGGAAAATGCCTCTCTGGAATAGTGGTGAATATTATGTAAGGAAGCTGCTCTCCTAGAGGTTTGAATGATCATTTATATTGTTCTTGAAACTTAAGAAAGTAAACAAGTTTCCATTTACCCCATTTGATAATTTGGATAGAAATGTTAATTTATTAAAATGATCCCGTTTCAAAAATTATGAGAAAATTACTACTTACTTAGATTTACAATAGTTGTCACAATATGAAAACTCTTGATCATATGGGTCTGTTGTTTCTCCTTAGCATTGTTGTTCTTACTCTGTTTGTTCACGGTAATGGTGTTTTCTGTGAAAGGCTCCGCTTACAAAGATCGTTTAACTCTGCGTTGTATTTGTTGAATGGTCAAATTTTTTTTACAAAATTCCGATTGTTTCTCACACAAAATGTTTAATGTGATATTAATTTGAAAATCATAGTTTACCTCAACTTAAATACTTAAATAGTGATTCTTACTAATGGAAATGTTGATACGTATTGTGTAAATCTATGTAATCGAACTTTGAAGATTTTAAACTGAAAGAGTGTGCTTAAAAACATTTACCGACGAATTAAAAAGTGAGAAGAGACATATCAAACGACATCCAAATATCTCTTTCTTTGTATTATAAAACAGCATAAGATGTTAGTTTCGTATTTGGACCTATGGGGGTTTTATAGTTTTCTACAGTATGTTTAATCTTACCTGGGGCAGATGGTCTCCGTGAGCTACGAAGCCGTTCTCGTCAGCTGTGTAGGAGGTGGTGATAACTGTACCATCAGGGGCGGTGTAAGAGTACTGCCCCTGGATCACCTGGGCCTGCTCCTTGGGACTCAGCTGTTTGACACCACCAGTGGCTTGGAGGGCGATACCGTTCTCCGTCTCGAAACTGAGGACGAAAATGAACTTAAGGGGTTGAATGTAAGGAACTACAATAACCACCTGATAAATTGTTATATGAGTCGTAAAACACCTGAGACACAGATTTGAGAAGGGACGCAGGCAGTCTTAATCCTCAAGATCGCGAATCAATGATTCAGAGAGAACAAGTTATAGGTTTTCTTTACATATTTAAGGTGCAACTGATGAGGTAAAGATGATATTACAATTGACAAATACATTATGTATGTAGTTACACAAATGAAATTCTTTGAGTTTTAGCTTTCACCGTCAATTAATTATAACTTGGTTTTTGGGATGTACCGTTATGATAACGTTGCGAAACTAACTTAACAGGGTTAATACTTCTAAAAATATTTGTAGGTAGCAGATGGAAAAGGATTTTCTTTAGCATATTAAGTGTTTCGTTATAAGAATTAAAAAGTGTTGAGTGTTTTTCTCAAATATTTTTGTAATAAAACGTTTTCAGAAAACATCAATTGATTTGTCTAGATGAGAATCTGGTAAAATTCCTATTATTAGTCAAAAAGTGTTTTACTTATCCCCGAGCGCAACTATTAGATGTTTTTTTTTTTTTCATTTTGACATGACCTCATGTAGATAGGACTGCAGAATTTAATGGTCATCCGAATTGTTCTAACGTAACTGATTATTAGGCAACTGAGTTATAAAAGTAGAAGAAGACCATACCCCTACGAAATAATCCTTTTTAGCCAGCTTTGTAAATTCTGTAGAGAAAATGCGCAAAAATTATAGTGTGCAAATCTTGTCTAAGTCATGCTAACCCCTGTATTATCCCGAGTAAGAACTTACTCGTAAGCGAAGCTGCCGTCAAAGTTGTCGTCCAGGCTTTGCCTGATAATGGCCCATGTGGGGACCTGGTTCTCATGCACGTTGTACTGCTTGACTACGGGGGCGGGTGGTGCAGGGGCGGGGGCGGCGAACACCTTGGTTTTGATCTCAGGGGCTTTGTACTCCACCTGTTGAAGCTGCACCTGGGTCTGGGGCTGGCTGAACTTGACCTGAACTTGCTGAGGTTGAGTGAACTGCTGTGTCGTGTACTGGAAAAAGTAAATTTGTAATGTGGTAAATGTAATACATTGCTGAATCAGATGTTCAAAATATTAAATGCAACCTCTTAGAATACCAGTAAAAAATTGAGAAATAATTTTGTATTTGTATTTTTTTTAGATTTCAATACTTTCGACTGAACATTTAGTCAATACATAAAGTTTTTAATTTTGAACAACTATTTAAAAGACCTGTAAGATAGTCAATTCGATTACTTTTTTTAATTTTTAACAAATTATACAAATAAGATCAATGTTTCTTATTACTTTTTGAGTATATTCAACCAATAGTAAATGTGATAAACTAACGTTTTTCTCTGAAATCCACAGGTACATGCAAAGTGTGAAAAATAAAAACCTCATAATATATAAATTTAAATATGTACAAAAGTTGTGTACCTGGTATTCCTGTGCCTGAGGGGATGCTAGGATGTAGGCAATCTGTTGGCCCTGGGCCGGGGCTGAAGCGTACTGTCCTCCATAACCCTGCAGGTACACAATCTGGGCACCAGCGGGGATCTGTTGAGCACCCTGGGCGCCTACGAAAACGATTATCAAGTTCAAGAAAACCTTTGATACAATTACTAAAATAACGTTGACAATCAAAATTATCTACGTTTAGCTTAACTCAAAACATTAATGAGTTCCAGTTTATTACATATTTGCCTTGGTAGAAATGTACAGTAGTATTGTTGGCATCGTCTCAAATAAGCTAATATTTTGGTTCTGATTTCAAAACTTATTTACTTGTAGTAGTTTATTTAATAATGTATTATTTAGCAACCAGAGAATTTAAATGTGCCAGTCATATTTTTACTTATTTTCTAAATTAAGAATTCTTGCAATCAATGTCATTATACAATGTAACGTAGATCTGATAGTAAAATGTATTTTATTTTATAGTTCATTTAATAATTGGTTGATTCAACATCAGCTGGGTTGGACTGTGTGTTTTTACATGAATTACTCAGCAAACTTTGCATGTAATGTGAAGCAGTATTTTAACCATCATAACTATTAATATAGTTATTTTTTCGCAAATAATTATTTTTATTTATTTGAATATGTTTCATACCAAAAATACCGAAATTATAAAATGTATAAAGTGTTTTCAAAACTAAATCGTTAGTCAACATATTGGTATAGATCATATTTAGTAACGTATACAGTATACACGTATTAAGGAAGTTTCTTAGACATTGAAGCTTAAATAAAATAGTGGATCTTAATCTAGTAGCCAGTAGACGTTACCTCCCAAGACGAAGGTCTGGGCTGCCGAGCGGGCCTGAGGCTCGGACTCCTGGACCTTCTGTGGAGCTGGGGCGGCGGATGCTGCGACTAGCAGGGACAAGCAAATCTGGGGAAGATATAATAGTAAGCTTAAAAACTCTAATAATGGACAGTACATAACATTAACCTTAGTTAGCCCTTTTTGAGAGCAATACATAAATAGGCTAGATTTCAATGTTGTGTTCCTAACATCACTGTAATTTCATCTGACCAATGAGGTTTACCGAATGCAAAATGATCAACGCATCGATTATGTAACTGAATTATATAACATGATTTTTGGTAGGCCTAACTGGCCAAACAACAACTATATTGTATTGCTCACTATAAATAAACAGTAAATCTATCTGTATTTATTTGTCTATATAAAAATACAATATGTATTACGAATAATTAAAATAATCTTTAGTAATACAGTCCATCTTGCAAAATACAAATCATAAATATGGAATGGCAACTGAAGTTACACTATCTTGCAAGAAAAGATTCTTAAGTGCATTTATAATAAAATGGGTCGATTTCAATAAAATTAATAAACAAAATCGGTCCCAATCGAGGCACATAGTATGTTCTACCTGATAAAGGTAGAATGTTTAAATTATGATTTTGACGATCGTCATTACAATAATTGACAAAGCAAGCACGTAGAATGAGAATACATCCAACAAAGTGTTGTCAGAAAAGATTAAATTTTTGAAGAAAATACTACAAAAACAGAAAAACATCCAACTACATTATAGATTCTTTATCTCTTATAAACTATGGTGTACTTTTTTGGTATTTTTGAATGTTTTAATAACTTATCAATTTAAAATATTTTATGAAGACTGTGGTACTTTATTAACGATATATTTGCTATTAAAACTTTAACAAGTTACCTATATGGTATTTTATAAAAGACATTTAACATTATCTCCTTACATTTCAATTCAATGATAATGCACCTAATTAAGGATGAACAACTAGAAGGCATAGCATGATTAAACCTAACCTAACCTAACCTAACCTATAGTATCTGCTACAGTTAAGTCAGAGACCACTTACCACAGCCAACATGGTGGAAGCGATGCGAATATCTCGGTTGCCCGGAGATGTCGCTTCTTGAAGTATTTATACGTTACAAAAAACCGCTCAAGTAGGAGGGGACAAAGGTAGAATCATAATTTTAAAAGAAGTACGGCCTAACGATTCTGGGTGACCTCAGGGTCAAGGTCAGGACCGGGTCTATCTACGATATCAGACCACTCTTATGTCAAACAGGTGACTTGGCAATCAATCAACAAGGGTTCACAGTTTCCGTTACTCTAGTATACTAAAAATGTACCTGTAGGTAGGATTCGAGCATAGACCTAGTTCAGGCACAATGTCAGTGTACTACTGGAACAATAAGGGGTAGTCTAGTGTTATACCTCTTTCCAATTTTTTCGAGTTTCAGAGTTTCAAAGCTTCTAGTTCGAGCCCGAGTGGAAAATATTCTGGAAACGAATGCCATTTTTATTAGAGTTTCAATCAGTGGTGCTAACTAACAAATGGCCATCGATGGGTACTAAGAAAAACATTGCTTGGAACATCCTTACAACAACCGTCAAATATACCATTAGAGTAGGAATACACGAACAAAACAATAGTGAAGAAAATAAATTTGAGTTATTTTTGATGTAGTTAATAAACCATTATAATAGTATAGCCAAAATTAATTACAAAAATGGTCCATTTATTCAGGAATGTCATAGGCCTATTATTGACATCTTTAAGATCCCCTCGGTCTACACTCTGTCGACATCCAATGTTTTGAGGTGAGGTTTCCAAAAGTAAATATTGATTAGTCTCCATGGCGGGATGGGAAAATTAACTATTTACCTTTGCATATAAAATCGGAAATCGGATATTGGATGTCGGATATTTGATATTGTAAATCTTAATCGGAAATCAAAAATCAAAAATCAGAAATCACAAATCAGAAATCTTTGATCTATTTACCTAGAGCTTAGCCCCGCAAGCTTTCAAAGTTCTGAGGTTAGGTGTTTAAAAGTAAATAATGATTGGCCTCCGTGACAATAGTTGGAAAACTCACGAGACTTACGTTTTTGTTGGCATTTTACTGTAAACAAGAGCAGCGTTCAAATGCACTTAAGTTTCTCAATTTTACGAAACTGCTTAAAAAAATTAATACTATATAATTTTTTCATCACGAAAAGAATGCGTCAATAGTAAATAAAATTATTCATTGATAAATTAATACGTCAGATTCTAAAACCATTGGCAAATCAACTTAAGTTTTGCTCCTTAGCTTTCACAATTGTTTCCTTGATATTTGTTTTTGGAAACAGTTATTATAATGTGGACAGGTTTAGAACTATTGTAAAAGATTTCTGTTTATAGCGTAAAAGGCTGTATAGAAGGTCGTAGCACTGCTACAAAGTGTTGAGTAATTATTTTAAATTGTCCCAGTTTCATATATATTACAAACTAATATCATATTTTAAGGTTTTTTGTTGGTTATTCGTCAAAGCATGTGATATAGGGAAATGCCAACAGGGAGGATGGAGATCAAGTATGCTACTGTTCCTGAGTAGGTTTATTCAGTTTTAAGTGAAGCGAAAACCCATTTAGAAGACTATTCAGTTCAAAAATAATATATTACCAGCTGAGTATATGGATGACTCATTTAAGACAGCTGGATAATTGTGGCAGCTGGTACATGTTGTTGTATAAAGATAAAACTCTTCTTGTACATGGAAACTAATTTAAAAAATAGTTTAATAAATCTGAATAAATTAGTGACACTATAAACAACATCTAACACAACATCTAACAGTTAGCAAACGAAATTGAATTTGTCACAGAGTGATCGTTAGAAAAATATCTAAACCAGCCAGTCAGGAAAATTAAAATATATAAACAGTTTTAGCGAAATTCCCTTATAGGGAATAATCCATTACGGGGTTGGAATATAAGTATAAAATGCTCTTTGCAGATATACTCAAGCTTTGCGTTTGCAATAAGGGAGGACACAGTTTGATAAAATTTGTTTTTTTTTTAATTTACAGTATTCTATAGTATTACACATCTACCATAGCCATAATGTTCTACCACTTCACCTAAACAATAGAGAAAAAAATTATCAACAATTCGCAAAATATCACAAATTATTCATGAAATGAAAAACATAAACATAACTGTAAACAATCCTACTTTGACAGTTTTCATTGCGAATCACCATCATCATCAGTTTTTTGTTGCTGCTTGGTTCAAATTAGCTGTTTTCATAAATGCAAAAAAATATAGTGCTGCACCCTGTTGGTAAATCTTAAAACTGTTAAATGCTTTTCCGTATCATAGAACCAACTTTTATAGTTGAAACAGCTGACTAAATTCTTTAATTCCCTTTAAATATGAATACTCATAAGGTTAACATGGGGAATTACAGAGTCACTGGGGCGGAGCCCGAAAGGATTTTTGAGTTAAGAATATGTCTATATGTTAATCGGTAATGTAAGCTATCATCATGCCAAATTTCAGCCCAATCCGTCCAGTGGTTTATGTGTGATTGAACTTCAAACACACAAACAAACTTTCACATTTATAATATTAGTAAGATATATATATATATATATATATATATATATATATTTGTGTGTGTGTCCGTTAGCGCGATAACTCGAGCAAAAATGATCCGATTTCGATTAAATTTGGTACAAACGTGTAAACCTGCGTTTATTCGAACGAGTTCGCGAACCAGCATGATTGGACCATGGGAACGGGGGTTCATGGGGGCTTTTATGAAGTAAAAATGGGTTTTCCCCATTTTGACCCAAAAAACATAAAATTTCGCAATTTCTTTCCAAACGATTTTGTAGAGCTTAAAAAAACAAATAATTTAGTATATTGAAACGTTATAATGCGCCTAATGGTTACGGAGAAAATTAAAAAAAATAAAATTTAAAATTCCCATGTTATTCTTATGGATAATAAGTAAACTGTTGTAGTTTGCTTGTTTATTAACATATTTTGCCCAAATTTGGAAAATGTTTTTATTTCTTACTAACTATTAACATTTTACATAAAAAACACTTTTACCCCCCCCCCCCCGCTGTTGCAGCAAACCTAAGTATGTGTTAAACTGATTATATTTAAATAGGGAATAAATGCGATATTTTTAAGGAGACATTTTAGTGTAAATCCAATCAGGCAATTGGAAATTCGCTTATTCTGCAGGCTTGCTGTGGTGGGGGTATTTACTATCACTGCTGCTTTTTCTGTCCAATTGCATTATGTTGTGATGTGTTTTTGATTACTCTATAACTTACAAAAATGTTTAATAGTCTATTTGAAATAAAACTGCTATTTTCCCTCTTTTTATGTTAACTGGCAAATTAAAATTATTCATACATATCAAACCTAAACCATTCCAACTGTAGAAGTAGAATATTCACATGGTCCTGACACATAATCTAACTTGTTTCCCAAATAATTGTTATTTAGATTACATAATATTATTCCTTGTTTTGTTTGTAAAGGCTACACCAAAGCACAGCTGGTTATTAAACTATTCTCTCGGTTAATATAACTTTTTCTTCCCATAAATCTTTGAAATAACAATGAATAATGAAAAGGTAAATTAAGGAAGTTGAGCTTGAATGGGAATATCAGTATTACATTATTAGTCATTGCAATCTAAGAAATTGAGAGAGACATAAAAAAGGCACAAAAAATACTGTGAATAGAAATTACAAGTAAATGAATTAAAATAGACGAAAAATACTTCCTCGATATCACAATAATGAAAAACCATGGATAATAATATTCAATTTCGCTACACATTTTACCCTGTATGTTAAACCTTAAACGGATACATTACAAGTTTTTTTTTTTTAATTAACAGGGTCTTGTAACATAAAAATGGCTTTGATGGAACTCCACCAACGAAGAGGAAAGACTATTCAGATTAGTAATCCTGCAAAGATGCGGGTTCAAATGTACTATATCATGTCCAGTGTACTCTGACTCCCGCCTTCACAGCACCTGCTTTGTGAATCTCGACCGGTTCCTGGCAGATGCTCTGGTCACAAGACAAAGGTCATGGTTCAAGGACAATATCAATCTAAAGAACATCTTTTTTGTCTGAAATATTAAAGTGTCTATTCATATTGCTTAGAAGAATCAATCTTTATCGCAAGCTCATCAAAGAGTGTAATGGTTTACGTAGAATGAAATCGTAAAACAGGTTTCTTAAATGGTTAAGAACATTGTAAGGTTTATAAGGACATTGGGACTCAAACTAAAAAAATATACTATATCCTAAGATTACGTGATAGTTAAGTTACGGTCACTGTTGGTTTGTTGTATTTTCATATTTTGAAGTATAGGTGATTCTATTTTGATGATGTCTAAGGTGAAGTCTATTTTGTGTTAAACCCGGTTTTAAACCTTTTTTACATTTCATTTTTATTGTAGTGGTGTTTCTGGACCAAAAATTTGACATAAAATAAGGTTAGGTTACCTGATGTCGTCTTGTGACCACCTCTTGTCTATTTGTCCAAGGACATAACTTAGACTTCATCAAATTATACTCACATATACTTATGAAGATAAATATACAACCAACCAACAGTGATTTTGATGTCACATTCCGATGTAAAAGTTAAGAACACAAGTCAATAGCAGACCAAAGAAAAACAAGGACATGTGCCAGTCATTATCATTTCCAACTATGTTACCCTCCTATAGTAGAATTTTTGAAATGTGATTTTTTTTATTGCTCGCTGTCAAATCTTATGATCTTACAGGAAAGGTTATGACACGTTTTTTTCATCAAAATATTAATAGCATACTGTATTAATAAATTGGTAAAGTGTTATCGAAATATATCCACAAAAAAGCAAACTGCATCAGCTTTCTTATTCTCCATAAGAATAACACAGGGGATTTAAAATGTAATAGTATTTAAAATGTTTCTCAATAACCGTTACAGATAAGGCAATGTTGTCGTTACAATAAATATTTATCTTTTATGTTCTTCAACTTTTGTATTGTGAAATATCTGTATTAACAACGGTTTGTAAAATATAGTAAAAAAAAGTTAAAATAGGCAGTCATTTTTCAAGATGGTGGCCGTATTACAGCATGCACGGGTGTTGATTTATATATGTTGTTACTAGGTACTGAGACTGCACATGCAAAGTTTCACCATTTAGGGAAATATTTCCAGATAGAAGGGTATTTCTCCCTAAAATGACTGGACTATATGGATTTATGATACCATTTAACAAATATGGTTTTTTATAGTAACGAGACAAGGATTTTGACCTTTTCTTTACAAAATAACGAAAAAGCCAATTGAATAGAAAATACAAATATATAATAATAACTAAATATAATAATAATAATATAATAACTATATAATAATAATAATAACTAAAAGTGTTTGGATAGTATTTTCTCTTTAACATAAATGTTTCACTTTTTAAAGTTACTAAATATTATGCAACTATTAACGACTACGTGCTTTTAAAGATTAGCTTGACATGTATTTAAAGTACAAGCATGCTATATTACATTAACGCCTAGTTAAGTAAACGCCTTATGCATGTTGCAATTGAAAAACTTGCACTTGAGTTTCAATATTTTGAATGCAGGCTACTGATTAATTTACATAACATAATTTTGGTTTCTTAGTAGAAGTCAATTATAATTAAAGAATTTTATTACGGAAAAATGCAAATCAAATTAAAATGAAACATATTATTCAATACTCTTCAGTACAATGATTTATCTAGGTTTCCAACAAATATAACACAGATTGTTGATGCTACATTAGTTTGAAGTCATTCTCCCAATCGCCCACTAGACTGCAGCACCTGTCCGTCTCTACAACATAATGACCCTATATTAGGGATATATTTTATAATTTTTAAAGTAAACTCTAAAAAATTTCTGTATATGCAAAGATAAATAGTTCAAGGAGAAGATATTAAAACCCATCCTCAATATTAGATGATACACAATAATAGATTATTCGTGGCAGTAATAGTAGTCAAATGATTTAACAATAGTGAAAATTTTTAAAACTTATTATTTACTTTAAAATGTAATATTGTTATTTTTGTAAGATGGACATCTCTAATAAATAGGCGATCTACATAACCAAGTTGAGTACCTTGTATCTGATTTTACTTGTTTACATCTAAATATAGCGCCCAGTCCACTAGGACATGATGTTATCAGTGACTTGCCATTGATTATTAGTGAAATTTAAACTTGGACCAAGAAAAATAAACTCAACCGTAGAAGCGTTTCAATTACTAGAACTTTGATTTAAAGAAATGTGGAACACTTTTGGTGTAGTAACAAAACTAAGATTACTTTCTGTGGCTGGGGTTTCCAATAAAATACACCGTTCTCTATTTACAGTTATGAAACTTTTTTTTGATAGATCTACAGCTTGAGGTATTTTCTTGATCATCGCAGTAATCAATTAGTATCCGGACTCCTATGTTGATTGGTTGGGTTTGATCCATAGCTTCCAAACAGCAATGACCTGAGATGAACACTACGTCAGCAAATTGCCTGATTTGCATGGAAAATACACACTACTACTTAACTAAACCCGTGTGGCACTCCTATGATCATGATCCGACTTCGTAGTCCCTCAACCTTGTCCAGCTCCAAGCCAGAGGGGCGCAGCCGAGACTCCCAGCACATCCTGGACCTTGGGTATACCTTGACCTACCCGTTGTGTGATAATAATACTCCTTTTACTTTCCACAGTAATTGTTGAGGATGCCAAACGTGTATCTCTCAAGTACGAAGGAAATGCTGGGAAGGATGGTACGAGTGTCGAAATGGAGGGAAAGAGATGTTTTGGCGGGAGGTGAGAAAGAAGAGGCACAGAGTAAGGACAAATATGTATGAGAGTTAAACCAAATATATTCCACAGGTATTGAAGTAGAATCTGTGTATGCTGGTCCCATCATTTTCTCCTATTTTCGCTAACATTAATGGCTAAAGCTTGCTTAATTAAGGTAACTTGAACATTGATGAAAAATTTACCTCTATATCATGGTACTTGAATTCTAAAATTAGCCAGAAAAAAAGTCATTTATGTAAGAGAAATATTTAAGTAATGTTTGGAAGGTAGTCTAACTTGTTACAAATAACAAATCAATATCTTACATGTTATACCTAAGAAGAATAAATTATTACCCGTTTATTGTATGTTTACTAAACAAATAAACTAAAAAGCTATCCAAAACATGTTATTACAGTAACATGGTACAAGTTAGATGGTTAAAGCTTTAGCGCCTTTATCAATATTAATCTGAGCATGGATGTTGATGTAAATTCATTACAAACATCTTTGCTAATCAATTGTTAGCTACATATTTAATTGATTTTACTCCCAACCATCAAGTGAAATTTGATTAATATTATTTACTGGCAATAAATTCATGTTTTAGATATCTCCTAGCTTTATTTGATTATGATTGGTGACACCAGTACTTCTTTATTAGCATAGTCCAGTTGAATACTGTAGTATAGATGGTATATCCATTCAAAATTACATAATTTACTATTAGGTGCAAGTGATAACTTTTTTTAATATTTATGAAAGCTTGTGCGATATCATAATAAAATTATATGAATGTAAGTATCATGGAAACCACACGTAAATAGCTTATGCATACTTCTTCACTAAAAGAAGTACATACCTTTGTACTACTCTGTAGAGTTTTCATCTAATGGTTTTAATATGCAAATATAAAACTGTGGAGCATCATTGATAATAATTCTATAATACTGTAAAACAGATTAATTTGCATAATACAAAGTGAGTTGTCTTAGACCGAGCTGGGATTTGTGATAACGAAAAACACAATGATTGATTTTGGTAGAAAATTAAATATTTAATTACAAAATAGACAACACATTTGGGCGCGGGCAAGATGAAAGTTGAAGAATGGTAACTGTGTATGGTGTATGGTTGGGTGTCCAGGAATGACTCTATGTACACTATATCACAGAGCGTCGGATGCTGAATGGAGGAGATGTGTGTCTAGTACCTGAAAACACACAGATTATTAGTTACTAATGACATTTATATATCATGAGCGTATGGATTTAAGGTTAACCGTTTCTCAAATACAAGCTACCCTTCTATCATTTGAGTTTTTTCTAGATACATATACAGTAGACTTACACCTTAAAGGGGTCCCATTATCACATAGGGAAAAAGTAGTTGGTGATAAATAATATTCAAACACCGACCTACAGTGTTTCAAATATCATTTACTATACTTCATATGGCACTATACAGCATAATATACTCTAATCACTAATTCTTGTTAAAATGAAGGGTTATTTAATATTTACGATAAGACTAAATTTAGGCATAATTTAAAATGGTTGTTGTAAAATAATTATCCCTTAATAATGCCTTCATAGCATGGTATAAATAAAAAGAAAAAGCTAAGCCCACAAAACATCAATTAAATATTTTTTTTTTTTTAAAGTTTAGGGGTTAAATTAGTCATTACAATTAAATTAAGTACAATATATAACTTTTCGTTTAGGGAAATTTCAATTTTTAAATAGTTCTCATCTTTTGAGAATCGTTAAAGAATGTATATTACTAAAAAAGTGCAAATTTTGTATGATTGTTATTTTGTTAATTTGATTAATATAATGGCATGATTAAGGAACTACCTTCGGTACAGTCTTAACATCTCTCCGTTTGACCTGTCTACCTCAGAAAGAAGTATTTAATAGCGTTTTAAATATAATAAAAGTATTTTAAGAATCTATTACTTCCGAGTGACTCTGAAGAGTCTTTTCCGGAATCAAAATGCAAGTACTAGATTGTTGATCAAACATAACTGATCTACACGAACGAGAACTGACACCTTAAGAAGACTACTTCTCAGAGTTAACCCAGAATACTAGATATAACTGCAATAATGCACGAAATAGGCTCTCAACCCTCGTTTATTATGTTTACAGCATGTGGTTTAAAGGTTAATAACATGATTGTGTTTTATTAATACCTATTATATTATAAATTTATTAGTTAATACATTGTCGAGAGTATTTATCTAGGAATATTTGACGGGGTAGTTATTTCGGTTACCTTTGGCCAGGGGTCTCTGGTGGGGGTGGGTGAGCGGCGATGTACTCCAGAGCTCTCTGGATTGCTGGTGGGATTGGTGGGGGAGTGGGGAGATGGTCACCCTGAGGGGCGAAGCCCTGCTCTCCGGCGGTGTAGACCAGGTTGATCACCTGTAAAAGTAATTTTATAGGTAACATAATTATTAAATAATCTTGATGAAGATTTGGAGTAACTGTGGACAACAGTTGTGGAGAATACAGCTGTTTTGATGAACATTTTGGATAACACAAATTGGTATTGAAACTAATCATAACTAATGAACTTATAATAATCTAGTATCGTTGTTTGGATATTGTGTTACAAATGTTATTTGATAACAGTCACTACTTCTTCTTCATCTACCGTATAAACCCTAAAGGCTGTAATACGTTTCACTCTAAAAGTCTAAGTATCATAATAATCAAACGCCAAATAAATATTTAGCTATATAAATAGTTAATTGTATAAACAGCTTTGTCGATTATATCTATCCCCTGAAACCCCCAAAGGTTTTTTTTGAAAAATTAATGCACCGTCGTTACTATACTTTCTGAGGTTGAATATTAATCCGATTTCTTGAAGCTAATTAAATATTTAAAAGGTTGTTAGCGAAAAGCTTTTCAACCCCGAAAAGGTTTTTTTACGTATAACCTATCCTTTATATTAAATTTCTTATCTTTTTATATGGATTTATGTTAAACTAGGCTCTAAATACTTGGGTTGAGGGACTTTATCATTACACAGGTCAAGCTATGGGTGATTGATTGGCAAGATCAGTAGTCCAAGTCTAATATAATCATCCTGTTTTTTGAAGATGATATTTTAATATTTTGACTAAAGTATTATTTACCTGTCCCTCGGGAGATGTGTAGCTGTTTGAGCCCTGGACACTGATGGCTTCGTTTTCAGCCCCAGCGTTCAACAGCTGGCCGGACTCTTCTCCTCGGATGCCGTTCTCAGTTTCATACCTGGAAAGAAACATTGTTAGTTTTCTTAACAAAACTTCTCCATGGTTTATGTGTTTATCAATGAAATAAATATATGCTATGTTGTAAGATGCATAACGCAAAATTCGGGATGAGATAGGTGAACAAATTATTAATAAACTAATGAAATGATAAAAAAATGTATATATGAAAGATGAAATAATATTACATACTCAACTTAGGAAATTGAGGTTTATTGAATGAATTTTCTATCACGATGATTTGTCGATGATAGGTTGTTGGTTTTGACTACTACGCTACACTTCTCGGTGCGCTTTTTTTTACAATTTACAGCCTTAGCTAGGTTTGTATAGTATTTTTATGCTCTACTCTCACCATAAAATCAGATTTAGGATTCCAAAACGTTATAAAACAAATCTTTCACTAACTGTAAGGAAAATGTCGGCATTTCCTTAAACCAAAACTTAAACTTAAGAAAAACTTAAAAGTAAGAAAACCTATTTTGGCTTCATCTAAAATCTCATCACTGGCGTACATATAAAAAATCTGTCACCTTAATATTGATCTAACTATTAGCTATTTTAGCAACTATAGTTACCAAAGTCTAAAAAGGATTTATCTCAGTCAGTAGTAAAATTTTTGTTCGCTATGGTGCAAAATAGCTTTGAATAGAAGCGTGTAAGCAAGATATTGAAAATGTAAAACAATGTAATATTTGCTTGGTAGTATTTAGATATATTTATATATATATTTGCATGGTTTGCTATGTGACATTTTGACAGAAATGCTGTTGGTTTAGTTTGCAGTGGAATATTTTTATGTTTTATCTTTTAGGAAAATACTGAAATATTAATTTAAGTACATAATTTATACAAAGCCTATTTTAAACATCTGAATGGCCAAAATAAATATTGAATCTTGAATCTATAATTAGTTTTCAAGATTTATAAATTTAATAAAATTAGTTTAATTCCATACATTGAAAGCTAAACACTTGTAGTTTCTATGGGTAACTTCTTCAGCTATTTCTTCATTCTTCAACGTCTAATAAGTTACTTGCACCATTATATACACTCTGCACGTTTATTGGTTTCTGTTATAAACAACAAATGCACTCGCCACGATCACGAAGGCCAGTTAACGATGACCACAAACCACGATAGTCCGCGGGTCACTGGATGAGAGGTCAAAGGGTAGCCCATTTTAAACCAAGAAGACCCCGACCTCTTACCCAACTTGACACATGAAACCGTTCATAAAGGTAAATGCCAGCGTGTTGTGAAACAAATATATCTTTACGTTACGCCCTGTAGGTGTTGGCTGATGCAACTATGGTATTGACTGAACTTATATTGTGCCTAGAGGTGTGCAAAGGTGGGTATACCGAAATGAAATAATGATGGTGCATAACGTTTTTCAAATAATAAAGCTTTCTTAAAAATCTAACCAAAACCTGTTAAAAGTTACCTGTAAAGCTGACAGCAACTAACACACATGGAAACCTTTTTCGCAATGACAGTAAATAAAGGTTAATTTGAAAATGTATTATTATCAACCAAATGTGTAACTTAATATTTTTATTTTCGCACTCCTTTGTCCTTTGTACATTAAGTAGTAAAATTATATTTTTGTTTAAACAATCCATGACTTTAAAATTTGTTTGGCACGAACACCTTATCATTGCTCTTAAATGCGTAATTTTATTAACAGACCTGCATTTGAAAACTAAGGTGACCATATACAAATAGTTATCCTAAATACAGAAATTACGTTTTCAGTTTGAGCTATGCGAATTACAAAAGTAATTCGCATAGCTTCTAAAAAGTCAGAAAAACGAGTTCGCTATAGAGTGAAGTATTTCTCTATCTGGCCTAGAATCGTGAGAAAGGCTATTTGGTCGATATTTAATATATATCGTTTAGTATAATAATTATAGGTTTGTTTCGTTTCTATTTTTGCTGAATAAAATTATAAGTTATGTCATACAGCACCTTAATATATAAATAATACATATTACACTGATGGTCTAGCCTTCAACGTAATATGTATGATGTAAAAATGAAGGGTAATGGAATTTATTTTTTATGTTGTGCATACTAACATCATGTTGTGCAAAACCATTATAAAAGACTTAATTTATATTTTAAAATCTTTGTGGTGCTATATTAAATAGGTTTACTCTGAACACAAATAAAAGTTGTTTGATTAGAGTTAATTTATAATAATTTATATTATACAGTACATTATAATACTGTTAACTGTTAATTTGGTAATGTACAAGTTTTTTTTATTTTAAATTTAAGACAAATACTAGGTTTACGGTGTTAAAATTTCCACGTTTAAAATTTAGTTTTGATACGAATTGATATTATTGTATTTATCGTCTAATTTCTGAAGCATCTACAAATTGTGGCTGATGTCATATCAATTAAAATTTCTAATAGACATTTCATAAACAAACAAGCTGCAAGTGCATTTATACATGCATGCTACATTTATGCAGCTGCATGAAACAATTTAAAGTTTCAACTATGTAAGCACGAACATGTTTTAACCACTCTATTAACACTCACAGGAATCTGTAAGATCCATCAGCGTTAGGGCCCTCTGACTCAGACCTGATGATGGCGATGGGTTTTTGGCCCTGAGGAAGCGCAGAGGCCACAGCGATTACCGCCAGCAAACACACCTGAAATACATAAAACGTTAAAATTGTGTCTTATATCAATTTTAGATGTATTAATAGTTTTAGTTTTAACAAAATGTTTTGTTCTTTGTTCACCAGAATGGTTGTAGTATTGCATCTCGATTGACTGTTTGTTACTCGTAACCTTACTTAACGTTGTCTTTTATGTCGTAATTCCTTTTAAAACCTAAGTTTATAATTGGATATGTTACAAATGAATTTTCCTATGGGTGCCAATATAAAAACAATCTTTTTATTTTATAAATGTTAAAATACACAAATGGAAAATGTGTATCCAAAGAAATTTTAGATTATAGTGATTCGTCATTCTTAAATTTGATTTGGAAATGATTCTGATCATGAGGGATGGCATTACTAAGTTATAAATTAATTATTTTATTTAATAGTCCACTTAATAGATTAAATAATAATGTAGTAATAATATTGAACACAGGCTACAAAGATGATAATTAATACGTAAATGAAAAAATAGTTTAAATAAGCACTAACACATAATTAAATCAATGAGAGTTGAATGGTTTGTATGGAAAAAAAGTATGGTCATTTTCTACCCACATCATCAGTAATCATCCAAGCAAGCTTATAAAGTTTACTACACCGGTAAAACCAGTCATTCAAATCTCTCAGAATGCATTTCACAGTGACTAGTAATCAGCTGTTTTGTGTCATCATAACCATCGTCTGCTAGTTACTGTGGCCTACAACTCGCAATACAAGCTTCACAACATTGCACAATCACGGTTGTAACCGAATCTTTTGGCGGGTTCGCGCCATAAACGGGATTCGATTGCCAAAGTTCCCGCGAATTTCCTGTCAAGGCCCTTCAAGTTACGTAGCTTGTACACTCCCACGGGTTATGACATTTTTACGAATATCTTTATGGTTTGGGTGGTAATGTTGAACTCTTGCCTCACTGACCCCGAGAGCTTTCACTTCATCTGTTGATTCCGGGGAATTGATAATCGATGGTGGTTTGGGCAAAAAAAAACATTTTCAAGGTTCATCATTTAAATTTCACTTATATCTTGCGTTGGCTGTTGAAAACTACAGATTTCAGAAAAATACGGATTTCTGATTGGGAATACCGAACTACAATTATTGTGATTAATATACTTTCATATTACTATTTCTGAGATATGATATTATTTATGTTTGTGTATATTGGCCTACTAAAGTCTACATAGTCCAGAGTAGACTTTAAGAAAGTGTCAACGGTTTAAAAAGATTAATTTTAGAAACCAATCAGTTAACTGCCTAGTCTGTATTTAGAGAGATTAAAACTAAGGCAGATGATTTATTTTATTATTATTATTGATCAGGTCAATTTGATAGGTCAAATTTGTTATTAGGTCATTGTATAAACAATGATGGTATTGCCTTATCATGATTTTCTCACGCATTCAGTAGCAATTAAGCTTGTACAATCACCAAAGCTCTCAATATATTCATTTTAAGTTTTTTGGTATAATTAACTGCAAAATAGAGGTTTTGAGATATCTAGTTTATGCACGATTATATTTTATTAAAATGTTCAATATATGTTAACACTAGAAATGCTTAACAACATGTAATCTAACGTGCAATGCTCAGTGCGTGAGTGCTTGGTGATATTTTAAATATAGATACTTTTAGGAAATGTTAGATATTTTTTGTATGCAGATTAGATATTGGCTTACAAACGTTGGCTTTTCATTTTATAAACGTTTAATTCAAACATGTTTTTTTTATAAAGTCAAATTAATCAGAAGCGTTTTTAGACTCATTTAAAATAATTTTATTTATGAGAGTATGTCACTTTGTAAATGAACAAAGATTAAAAGCTTCAAATATCGATAATTAGTTAAAAATAGTTATTCAAGTAAATTTAATATGCACACGATGTATAATTTCTGGTTGCGAAAAGTGAAACAAGGCGGACTATCGATGATTATAACTCTTTCAATATGTGACGTTTACGCCCGGTACAGACACCATCTCACAAAAAACTACCATCAGAGACTAGCGTTATAAAAACAAATATTATAGTTTGATAAGCTTAAGACCTATATATTAATATCATCTATCTATATAATAACAATATAATACAAACTAAGAGAGTACTTGTATATTTTTTATAAGATGCGAGCTTTTGGCAACAAAAATAAAATAGACCCTCAAACAAAAATGAGAAACCAGTTTTAGAGGCAATGTACCACGGGCTTACGAGGCACATGCTCAGTATACTATCATAAATACGTATTTATATGGTACTTAATACGACAAACTATTGGTGGAAATATTTGAATTTTAAAAATATTTTCATTTTTTTATATTTGAGTTTAAACGTACAATTACTACTTGAATGTCTTTGAAATTCTTATAAATTGAAATATAAATCTAATCAATGAAGCTCCCTTACAAAAATTAATTAACGACCGGGCAATTAGTTTAATCAACCAACCAATTTTGTTGATTACCGTGTAACCATAATTACCTGAACTAATCCCTGCATGTTGTTTGGAGTCACACCACGAATATGATAGCAGTGGCGTTGGTTGTCTATTTATATGTTGAGAATTTCATCAGTTCTGTGGAGCCCCTCCCCCGCCATTCGCCTACCAAATGCACTACCACCACCACCACCACCAACCACATCGACACCACAACCTTCTAGATGCAGATGCACTAAGGTCAAAGCTATCACTGCCACGCCTCCAGTGGAGATAACACTACAATAGTGGACGCTCCTTCGGCTCTTCTAGGCTATGTTATTAGAGCTCTAGACAGTTAGATAAATCATTTAGTATTACTTGTATTGACATAAGCTTTTGGATTCTTTTAATAGTTCCTCCTTTTGCGTCTAAGGGATATGAAGTTTTATTTTGCTTTTATCAGCCTATTCAACTCAGTATATTATTGTGTCTCTTAGTCTCTTAGTTAATTATTATAAATTTTTAATATTTTGATGATTGGTTAAATTTATTTGGTTTGTGTTGTTTTGATTTAAATAATCATTTGTCTTTTAAAAGTCTTTTACCTAAATAATTTTTGGAGGAAATTAAGTGGTAGAATTTATTTTATACTGAACATAAAAGGGTTATATTTTGTGGAATATGAGCGTGTTATTGATTTTAACAGTTTATAACCAATTGAAAAAATTTAAGTTTTTCTTTTATAAGTGTTTTAGCGAATTTCCCATATAGGGAATAAGCTATTACCGTAGTACTCATGGTAAGACTTGGACGCGGGACCGATTTTTTTTTCGTTTTGAGGTCCCTAGAGGCCAAAAACACCATCCGTTCAACGATGGAGTGTCCGTTAGCACGATAACTCGAGCAAAAATGATCCGATTTTGATGAAATTTGGTACAAACGTGTAAACCTACGTTTATTCGAACGAGTTCGCGATCCAGCATGATCGGACAATGGGAACGGGGGTTTACGTGGGGTTTTATGGGGTAAAAATAGGTTTTTCCCATTTTTGACCCAAAAAACATAAAATTTAGCAATTTCTTTCCAAACCATTTTGTAGAGCTTAAAAAACAAATAATTTAGTATATTGAAGCGTTATTATGCGCCTAATGGTTACGGAGAAAATTCCAAAAAATTGTAAATTTAAAATTCCCATGTTATTCTTATGGAGAATAAGTAAACTGTTGTAGTTTGCTTGTTTATGAACACATTTTGATCAAATTTGGAAAATGTTTTTATTTCTTACTAACTATTAACATTTTACAAAAAATTACAGTTTTACCCTCCCTGATGCAGTTAACCTAAGTAATTGTTAAATTAATTCTAGGGAATAAATGTTATATTTTTAAGTAGACATTTCAGTGTAAATCCAGTCAGTCAAATGGAAATTCGCTTAGTCTGCAGGTTTGCTGCGGCGGGGGTATTTTTAATTAGTCTTTGAATTTCTTTAGGCTTATGTTATGCTTTCACAGACATGTGCTATCAAATTAGTATGCAAAATGTATGGATATGTATGGATAGGATAAAATACGACACGGTGTATATGTTTGTAAGATATGTATTAAAACAAGCAGCTCCTACCAAATATTATTTAAAATTATTATAATTATGAAAAGTACATTTTTGGTTTTATTTGTCATGTTGTTTATGCGTTCAAAATACTTAATATTTACACATTTTAAAATAAAATATAGTGAAATATCAGTCATAGAAAAGGAGTTGACCTTGGAAGGAAACCAAAGGTAGTTCGCATTAACCTTGCAGATATCTGTATTGAAAAATATGTGAAGGCGAATCGTCTAATATCAAAAACAATTTTAGGTTGATCATTATTTTAAAACTTTCTAAACATTCTTTTAAAGTAGCAACACACTGATTATTTCATTTCATTTCATTCATTAAAGTAGCAACACACTGATATGATATTTAAGGAATCGATATTACAACTGGTGCAGAGTTATTCTAAGAACCATGTATGTCCACAGATTGACATTTTTATTTCCTAAATAAGACCGTTAATTAATTGTCACTTTCAAAGTGATCTATGTCAATAACGTGTATACATATTACAATTGACTCTTCTGCCCTTCTTTGGTAATTTTCTTCTATATATTTACACATCATGTACCATGTAATCAAGCTAAAATATCTCAATTTAATGTTAAAACTTGAACAATTTTCTTCAAACTATATTTTTGAAATTCTATGGATTCTGGTTCTTCAGATGTTTAAGTGTCATATTAGTCAGGAAATTGAAATTTATAATCAAATTTGACTTAGGTAATTTATGTAGTTTGTAGGAATTGTATTTATGTAAACTATTAGCAATAACAAAATAATACCGGTTTAAAAACGCATTCTAAATTACAACAATCATTGTTCTTATGTTGATTAAAAACATATTTTAACTATAACGGTTTCTTCAGAGAAAGGCTTAAAGTCTGCTCTACTCATTAACCAGGCCAGACACATTGACCACCAGATATAATGAGCTGTTAATGTAACCGTTGCATTAATCCGACTATTATCTAATATGAATCAACCGGTTCCATAGCCTAGTACATAGTGGTCGACCTAGTGACTGCGATGTGACCTTGTCATGGCTTGCCGGTCAAAGAGGTTTTGTAATAAATTAATTTTCAAGTGACACCTTCAATTCATATATTGAAGACAGTGATATTTGTACCACTATTAAGATAAGTTTCCCACGTATGGAGACGTTATCTTACGGTAATGGAAGAATAAAAACCTGAAATTCATTTCTATGTTTAGTTAAATACATTTCTAAAATTATTTACCATTGTGATATTGTTAACCCTTTAATTAGTCCATGTATATAATCCCGTCACTATTCCATAAAATATGAAGTACCTCCATTATAGGTCCATTATTTAATTTTTTTACAACTTTTGGCAAAATATATTTCATATTCAAGAAGCTCGGATAAGACATCCGGTGCTTTGTCAAGAGGGAAACGATCATGCTTATCAAATGCACACACTGCTTGAAAAAAGATTGTATTAAGTGCTTTATTTCAGACAAGAGGTGATAAGGTTTATCTGTCTAATGATATTTAATCAGTGTTCTCAATTAGGATGTCATTCATGTGGTGGATTTGCTAAAGCTACATACAGGTGTACACATTGTATGTATCACAACAATTACTATCAGTAAAAGTAGGTAATTTGATCCTACTTAAATTTTATTCTACTTAAACTGTGAAATTATACATTTATCTTTTTATCTTTTTAGATACTAAAAACAAAAGGTAATAATAACAAAAATTAATTTCCTATGGTAAAAACCCGTAGACAAAAAATGTTTTGTTTTATAATGCCCCTTTGTAGGAAAAGATATAGGCTACTATCGTTGTGACATTCATAAATAATATGTTAGCTGGGATTAAAATAGCTTGGATTTAAAATCGTTGTTAAGTATGAGAATTGGCGTATAAGTAAGGAATATATGTTGATGAATTGGCATGATACGAATCGAACTGGCTTGGCCTTAAATTATACCGTTCGTTTTAATTTTGCCTACAGTAGGTTGTATGGAAATCTTTGTTTTTGAAGGGATATTCAAATAGTTAAATAATAAATTAATTACAATTACAAACACAAGTTTTCCACATTGTTTTTCCCTTGGTCGTTGATGTCATTTTTCATGTTTACTTTATTAACTAATTTAAAAACCATCGTTTCTTACACTAAAACGGTAGTGATAGACGGCAAGTACAAAGAAAAATAGTAATAATCTTCTGTGTGTTTTTATTCCTTTACAAACTGAAAATATTCACTATATTTATTCTTGGTGAGTATTCAAGTTTTTTGGTTGTATGAACCTCTTAACATAATCCTTTGTGGCTGTTTTTAGTTTAGAAAACTACAAATAAATGCGTTAAAAATCAGTTACCGTTATAATACCCAATGGACAGATACCGGAATCTAAATTATCTGATGGCTAGTCTAATATTTTCAAGCGATATTATCTTGAGATGATTATGTGAACTTGACTTGACCCTTAAAATAATCTCCTTTTATTACGAGATAACCGGATCGGTTACTATGACTTTGGTTACACAACCCATTGTAGTCATTGATAACACAAACTCAAACCATTGACCTCATTTCTGTGTTATGGTTTTTGAATTTCTCAAGTGACAACTTTACAAATATCTATATTTAGCTTTATTTTTGTACATTTATCCACTGCTTACTAATGCTTGAATTAGTACTGCAAGACATATTGCGTTATTCGTGTTTTACTCTTGAAGTATGTGTATTGTGTTTTGTGTGAGTCTCACTCCAAATAGTTAATATAAATAGAAAGTTAAATATTTTTATAAGACCAAGTTATGTGGCTAAATAAGTAATGACAAGACAAGTATATCAGGTGTTGTACTTCATAATGAACTTATAATTTAAATACATTGTTCTTCTATTATAATAATTTGACATTTTGTTTCAAATATTCGTTTGAGATTAATATTTGTTTCAATAAAAGAGGTGTGAAAATAAAGTTTACGCTTCAAAAAACTTGTTAAAAAACATGTTATTTTTTCCCAATTTCACCGAGATTCCCTATTATGTTTTTATTTTTGTAATTGCACCGTAAGCATCCTATGCTACCATGCGTTTTTTGCAACGCCGATAGTAATCCTTGTCTTATCTTTGTGTATTTACCAAAACAATATGTGTTAGTAATCTTTATCGGTTAGTAAAGCGGTAATCTTTTCCAGGCTCCCTTACTGCGTACACTCGTAGTTTTGACAGTCTCTTTGGAATGTATTCATGCTGCGAGGATACTAGGGATGTTGCCCATGTGGGCGAAGAGTCACCACAACTTCCTGCGGCCCGTCATGAAGGCTCTAGCAGCTGCTGGGCATGAGGTGGTCAACTACACACCCTTCCCCCTGGACAAACCCCCTCCCAACTACACCGATATCTTCCTGGAGAACATCAAGCCTGATTGCAAGGAATGTAAGCTTAGTGGAGTCATTGTTTAGTAAGAGGATATTCTTCTTTAAAATGTGCCGTACTGAATTACGTGTCCACCAGAGAATAGTTTAGATGGTCTTAAAATGTATTTGATTATATTTATAGCAATCGAATAGGTTTTGAGGGCCAGGGTTCAAATCCAACTAATTAACAATGGTCTTTAACTATTAAATAATAAGGTAATGAGGCTATACGTATGTTCCGTAACAAAACGATATGCCCCTCAGACAAGAATAGTCACTGTTTTAGGACAATCAATTATTTTATAAATAATATATAAATCATTTATTGAATCTAAATTCAGTTTTCTGTTGATGACCAGTCGGAACAAAAAACATTTTAAAGGACATATATTTTGTACCAGCGTAAAAAATAAGGATAAACTTCATAAAAATATAAAATAGATCATTAGTAGTTAAGTGACCAATAAAACATAGTCTACACAGTAAACTATATGCATTTGTCTGCGATGAACTTTTGGTATACTGGTAGATAAGTTTATACTTTGTTTAGAGCACAATAAACATAGAAAGCAAAAAATGAATGTTTTTAAAAACATACTTAGATGAACCTGTTAATACTCATGCAATACATAAATCACATACAGTTTTTGACGACGAATCTTGAAAAATACTATTATTGTATTATTGAAGGGTAGTTTAGAATTTTACATAATAGATAAAAAATTTCAATTCTTAACTGTAATATATGATTTTAAATACTATTCAATTTTAATAGCCTACTAATTTAATTACTATAAATATTCATGTATTACAACGACCACTATCTATTTTCAGTGGCAGACTACTTCATAGAGATCACTGACTTTCCGGAGTGGAAATGTGTCGACTTGTATTGGCCACTGCATCTGTTAACGTACCCATGGTTCATAGAGGATCCAAAGGTCCAGGAGCTGCTCACCGGGAAAGACAAATTTGACTTAATATTCATCGAGGGGACAACAGTACATGAGCACACTCTCGTAATGGGGAGAATATTCAACGCTCCAATCATATCGCTCCAAACGTTTGCCCTGAACAATTTTCTCAACAGTCATGCTGGAAATGACTATCAGCTCTCTTACATACCGGATACTTGCCTTTCCTTATCGAACAGGATGAGTTTTCAAGACAGACTTTTCAATGCGTTTACGAGTATCAGAGGGTTGTACCACTACCACAACTCTCAACTTAGGTCGCTGGAGGCGATGATGAAGAAGGCATTTCCAGATCT
This sequence comes from Macrosteles quadrilineatus, assembly GCF_028750875.1. Taxonomy (NCBI): domain Eukaryota; kingdom Metazoa; phylum Arthropoda; class Insecta; order Hemiptera; family Cicadellidae; genus Macrosteles; species Macrosteles quadrilineatus. The sequence continues at coordinate 103,430 of NW_026542650.1, forward strand.
CCCACCAATCGCTGAGATGGCAAGGAATATATCGTTACACTTCGTCAATGACCACGTCACTGCTGACTACGCCCAGCCACGGCCACCCAATGTTATCGGTGTTGGAGGCATACACATAGAGCCTAATAAACCTCTGCCAAACGTAAGTTAATAACAACTGATTTACGTCCAGCGTAGATTAATAGTCGTAGTACTTAATACTTTTATATTTTTTTATGAAATACTGACCATACAAAGTAGGTATTTTAAACCAAGTATGAATGGAGATGAGCGTAGGATGAGTGACGCGATCTTGTAGTCTTTTTACTGACTAAGGTCGACATATTCCTTGGACACAGCTGTTAATTAATAGGCCGTATAGCTAATGACAACTAAGGGGCCTACAGTTTATAGTAGAATCCGAACCACATTTTTGCCTTTGTATTAACGAATAAGTCTAATTGTCAAGATAGTACTGCGGATAGTCGTAGTACTCACTAGTGCGGACGTAAATCCACACCAGGGAGTATCGAATCCACAGTGCATGCCTATAAATATCCACAATTCGTGACCTCCTAGTAGCTGGATTACAGGACGACGCCATTGTCCCAGTGAGTATAGGTTACTGTATTGATTTTACAATATATTACAAGCCTATATTAAACTAAAACTGGGTTAAATATTTCAGTGTTTTTGTGTAGCTAACGTTGGAAATATTTAGTTAAGCCATTGGTTAATATTATTTCAATACTTCCCCTGTACTTTACAATTGCCAGACTCTTATCCAGAGGTGGGTCACAATTCTTTACTTGTTTTTAAAATTCATTTTACAGCACAACCAACCATAAATACATGTTTCAGGAAATAAAAAAGTTCATGGATGAAGCACCAGCCGGTGTTATATTTTTCAGCCTGGGCACCTATGTCAACGATGATATAAAACCAAAAGAATACTTTGATATGTACATCAATGTATTCAAGCGATTTAAAGAAAGGGTAATCTGGAAGACGAGAAAGGGAGATATTGAAGGTCTTCCGCCAAACGTGTTAACTTTAAAGTGAGCACCTCAACCCGATATTTTAGGTAAAAGATATTTCAAAATATGACCGTAGTACTCTTAATACAGTTTCTAGCCCCTCCTATGCATTTTTGGTCTGAGGATGGAGGTTGTAATACGTATATTATTAATTTAAATACTGGATCAATTAACGATTAAATATGCCAAAAACAAAAAAAATTAGGTACAGTTAAACACACTGGAAAAACCGTTCAAACTACCATCTTACCGTTCAAACTAGGGTTAAGTTCTTCACTTGACGAGAAGTGTGATATTTCGTATAAAAGGTACAGAGAAACTTTATTTTTAATATTTAACGTCTAATTATTGTTTCAAGACACTCTAAAATATGCAGGCCATATGTAAAAATGCACACAACTTTCAAATTGTAAACAATACTATACAGTACTTAAATTTTACATTGTTGGCACCACACATAATCTAACAATTATTTATCCACATTTGTTTATTCATTTAAGACGGCATTACCTATTTTTAATACTAAATATACTTCTACAATATCAAAATTACAAAGCAATTTATAAAAGGTATGTCTAAACTTGTACTCAAAAAATGATCTGCCAGTGTAGCCATCTAACAAATAAAAAACCCTACTTAATGTTAATTATTGAAGAAATTGAATATTTGGGTAAGAAATTAACTTAAATCGGGAGTGAAATTTGGATTAAGAATTTTATGTTGATCAGTATAAATTATTAAATTAATGATTATATTTTTTTGTGAACAAGTATCATTGTAGAGACTCAACTGTATAAAACAACAAAATATATTTTTAACTTCAAATAAAATAAACCAAATTAGGAGAAAAAGAATGTAAGCTTGTTCCCGAGGTTGTTGTCAATTTTCTATTTTCAATCTTGTTTTGTCTTCAGCCCACCCTAACTGTGTGCTGTTCATCACTCACGGGGGTCAATTCAGCACACTTGAGGCAGTTCACTTCGGCGTTCCTGTCATCGGTATTCCTCAGTTTTTCGATCAGCATCGCAACGTCAGGTTCTTCGTAGAGCGAGAAGTCGGAGTTAAGGTTGCCATCGACAACATCTCAGAGAAGACGATGAGTACAGCGATAAGAGAAGTACTGGACAATCCACGGTTAGTAAAATATATTGTGAGGTTAATCTTTAATTAAAACTACTTAGCCTACAAAGCATGTTATCATCTCACTGTTACCACTTTCCTGTAGACCTAGGACCAAAAAATGACTTATGATTCTCAAGGGTATCAGGAAAATTAGCTGAAATTGTAGTCTACTGTTGAGCCTGGCTGGGGCATATTACTCGTCTCCTAAGTTTCCACGGACATGTCTGAACTAATACGATGACTCCCTAGACCCTATGGCAAAGGTCTGGAGTTTGCACTAAAAACACTCTAATTCTTAGTTTTCCCCACCGTGTTTCTCTAAGCTATAAAATTTCATGTAACCTTTTGTAAAATTATGTATGTACCAAAACATTTCTTGTACTTTTAAAACTTAACACCTTCAGTCAATGTTTTATTGTTTCCTGGTAAACTAATTTATTATTAGATTGAGGCTTTAGAAATGTTATGCTTTCGTTTTAAGGTCTTGAGACAGTGCTGCCTTGTACAATTCAAGTATATTTTTTGAATCAACAAAATAACTTTTACTGCAGGTATATAGTTATTTGTGCAACTAGTGAGAAAAGTGAGCAATTGACTCACTCGAGAGAAATCCTTACTCACGAGCCGTAGGCGAGTGAGGAATGGTTTCTCGAGTGAGGCAATTGTACTTTGAACTCGAGTTGCACATTATACTTTTCCTACAATACCATAAAACAAATAAATTGGTGAAGAAACATAACCTATTTTTACACAGAAGTGAACTTTTAATATAACATTAAATGTGAAGTGACAAATACAACAGTACAACAGCTGACCAGCTGATTTACAGCCAGTGCTGCCAACGTACTTCGCGTGCATACGACGTTGCCTGCATGTTACGTGCTCACTATTTCGTGCCTTCACGTTGCAAATCTGGAGTGAGACAAAGTAATTAGAGTGAGACAATGTTAACATTGTCTCACTGATGAGCGAATTGGCCACTTTGCTTTCTCAAATCAGTGAGAGAACATGTACATTGGATTAAGGGTGTCGTACAACAAATGTACAAGTACCAAACTCTAATTCAAACCAGCTTATATCATTTGAAAAGGCCTCCATGCACTCTCAGGACTAAAAACATTCTAAAAATGAGTTCATCAGTCGTGGAAAGACAATTAACATTTTATTCAAAATTAAATCCTTCAAGCAGTCAGTCTCGTAAACTTCTGTGAGATTTTAGACCTTCAATGAGTAATTTTAGCGCAAAAAACTATGTATAGACCTAAACTTAGTCTGTGTTGCTTGGTTAGCATGATAAGTAAATCAGTGTCTGCAGTAACTAATCCCTTACACATAGTTGTACTCCAGAACCATAAGGACTTGCTAATTATTGAAATGTGACATTTTAGGAATAAAGTAGAGCCATTAATATCCAGCAGGGATTTTGCTGACTGGAGATATGGTTTACAGTTACAGAGACAACATGGAGAGGTTGTCAGCGGTATTCAGAGATCGGCCTATGTCTCCTGCGGAGTCTGTCGTGTTTTGGACGGAGTACGTGTTGAGACACGGCGGAGCTCCGCATCTGAGGCCAGCCTCTACTGAGCTGCGATGGTATCAGCTATGGCTACTGGATGTAGCCCTGTTTGTATTATTGGTACCAACTTTTTTAATTACTTTTTTTGTATTATGCTACAAAAGGTTAACACAAAAAAGTGTTTCTATATTAAAAAAGCGAAACTAGTTTCCGTCAATTTTAATCTCATCCTATTTTCAACAATTGAATGAACAAAATCCGTTTGTGAGTAAGGAGTAGGTAGGAGTAGGTGATTATACTATAGTAATAAACATCGTATGTCCTTGTTGCAGTATTTTCTTAAAAGTATTTTATCACATAGTTTATCTTGTTTTCCAAACACCAAATATCATTCGGTAAGTAACAAACATTTACTTCATTACTTACACCCTCAAATGGGTACTGTATGCACAGTAGCCTCAAACTTGAAAAAATAAATTGCTTTTAAAGTATAATCAAGCTGAAACGAGCCAAACATTTCATGTTGAAAAAGGTTTAAAGCTTAAGAAAAATTAAGCCATAAAAATCATAAGTATAACTCGAAGGTGAAATTTATGAACGTAAAGTTAACACCGGTTCTTAATTTTGCAAGAAAACCCCCAAAAGACGTATTCGAGGTACCTGGTAGACCTTGGTTCAGTCACAAACCTCTTGTTGCCCAATAACAGCTCACTTGGAGGTGACCCTTGACCCTACGAATCAGGAATGGCCCTCGATGACGCATTATTGGTTTTTGCACAAATTTTTACAGAAAACAGAACTTACTAAAACAGCTTGCACCTTACTTTATTAGACAATGCGAAGTCTCTCTAGGATATATAGTCGAAAGGCATTTAAGAATAACACTAAAACACTACCATTTTACAACATACGGTTTTACAATCTATCTATATATATAATACGCTAAGCCGATTTTTGTAAACAGAACTCCTCCCTCATTTTTGAACCGATTTTGATGATTAAAGTGTCCAAAGAGTTGCCCTGATCTGTAGTTTTGCAAAGTCTTTTTCGTTTTTTGAAATCTTTATTAGTTTGGACAGGATCTTCTATCAAAGTTGGATTTTCTCCCATAAGATTAACATGGGGGAATCTAAATATTTAATTGGAAACTTTGTCTCCACAAATTTGAGAGAACGGCTGGGCGTAGAAACATGGTTGAGGTGTCCAAAGAGAGATCTTAGTCTGTAGATGAGTTATCAAAAGAATAACGAAGTAAATTCCCTTAGGGCTCTGCCCCAGAAGCCTTTAAAGATCACTCCTCAGATTTGTTTACATTTTGGCCATGTGGATAATACTTTTTAATGGAACAGCTGTTAATTTTTAAATATTGTAAATTAAACAACACATATTTTTTGGGAGTTGCTGAATTGTCCAAAAGAAGTATTTGCAATGTTATTTTCTGATTTTAAAATGGATTTTCTTCTGTATCATGTGATGTTACAAACATTTTACAATATTTGTGTATGTGCATGATTTAGAAAGTTATTAAGCTGGAAAACTGCAATATACTGCAGACTTTTCAGAGAGGTTACTTCGATGTATTCATTCAGTTAAGTGAAAACAAAATATAGATATGTATACAAATAAAAACTTGAACTCTTCAAAGATAGCCTTTGAATGTTATAAGACTAACGGAAATGGTTGTGCATGTTTACTGGCGCTGCTCAGCAACAAGAACAATTTAATTTATCTATAAAAAATATATTATTAAAGTGCACTGAGCAGCAGCCAAAAAAATCTCTATAACTTACCCATATAGTTACAAAATGCTCAAACTTGCATTGTGACATTTATAATTCGGCTTATATTTCTCCAACAGATAATTCATCTGCAGAAGAAGTTTATTGTGCTCTTACCGTGTCTAACAACTCAACATCCAGACACAGAAACTTTGCCTTAAATGGTACCTATCTTGACAAATTATTTGCAGTGGCCTATATTACGGACCGTGGCCCACTGGGTTAGTAACATGATTGAAAATAACACGACATTTTTGCTGTCAAAAATAGCACAATGAGTAAATACTATTTAAGCAGCTACTGTCATGACAGAAAGGTCATATTCCTTTTACACTAGATTACATCATCCTTCATAAGATACGTTGATTAAAAATGCATGTAAACGTCAATATTTACGTAACAGCCAATTTACAGTATTTTTTGCTCTTTAGAAATGCCACATTGCTATGTCATTTGCATTATTTGTTGCTAATGAAGCCGCACGACCATATAAACGAGGAGGCCTCAGTTCAAGAATAAAAGCCAACTTCACTTCAAGTAATAGTACACTACACCTAACATTCCATAGCGAGATTATATTGACAACTTTATGTAACTGATAAGGCTGAGACAACTAACTGACATCCCCATGTCAAGGAATTCTAGCTTCGACAGTACAGTAACCCCACAACCAATTTCTCAAAACTATGCTAGAGGGTTATTCATTGGCACAGAAGTACGATATGAACTGACACGACATGACTAAGGAAAAATCACACTTACACTGTAACGGATATACCTCCCTTTGAAGTTAGAACGTGTCTTCCCAACAAACAGATATTAAAAAAGCAGATATATAAAAGCATAGATTAATCTGCATTACACTGAAAAATATTCACCAATACGATTGTAATACTATTTAAAGGTTCTTCCAAAGGAAGAGATACCAGATAACATACTTATAATAACTCCGACGTATGGTATGGGAAATATTTTATTCATTGAATGATCAACCATATTTGGTAACTATCGCAACTAATATCATTATTTTTTTACACTTATTACTCTTAAAACAAACAAAAAATGCTAAATGCTCAAAACATGTATAATTTCACTCAATTTATCGCAGTTAGATGAATTAGCGTAAGTCTTGAAAGTAACCGTCGATTTCGACGGGTTTCACCTAGTAGTCTTTATTGAGTTAAATATTTACTAAAATACATCGATACAAAAACACACACGTAGGGATCTTTCTACGGTTAATTATTTTTACAAAATACTGAATAAATCAGGAAACATACCTATCCCTACACTATTGGAGATATTTTTTAAGCAATATTATCCAAGTCTCCCTGTTAAATGAGAAAAAAGTTTTGTTTATTTTATACACCTACCCGTTGGTTATGTCCATACTTTACTGCATGGTGCACTCAAAGATACTAAATGAAACTGCCACACTACTTTTGGAACTTATGGTGCCATAATTGTGAATTTCATTGGATACTTGTATGTCTATCTAAAGTACCCGAAGTGTGGGTTAGGTACTTTATAAGTGTCGTTGTGTGCAACAATATTACAACTCACAGCAACTTAGTTGCCAAGTAAGTGTAAAAGCAACTTGTAACCTCTGCAAGATTACACAACCGTCTGGTCAATATTTGCATCAGTGAAATTTCCATCTAGGCGTGACGTCATTTGCGGATTCATACATGAGGATAGGTGGGAGTTGACTTAAATTTCATGCCATCGTGGCTGGAAACAAAAAATATCTACACTGTCATTGATGTGAACATTTTGAAATAAAATAAAATTTAAATTCTTTATTCATACAGGCAAAGTTAGGGCCACATGTTCAGCTCTTACATTTAACCTGTAAACAAAATGTTAGTAAATGTTAATAGTGTTAAGTCGTTATTTTCACAAAACCCTTTTAGAACGGACACGCTACAGCTGGAATAGATTCATAATCTGGAATAGTCAAATTTTCGAACAAAGTAAAAGATTTAAACATAAAATCAGTACTATTAACTTACATTAACTTTAGATATGCCATTTGAAAATTAAATCAATTATAATTACAACAAGGTCAAGTGCTACTACTGTAAGCGTTTGCTTTCATATGAGTCAACTCGTTAATCAAACCAACTTGAAAATATAAAATGAACTCTAACTAGCTTTTAGTGGTGGGAATAATCCGGTAGAAAGAAAAATCTTGCCTGATGGACAAGTCTTTCTTTTCTGGTTTATCGTTTTGTCGACATTATCGTATTGGGGGGGAGCGAGCTGGTCTAGTGGTTAGAGCGCGGGACTTCGGTCCCAGAGGTCCCGGGTTCAAATCCCGCCAAATCACCAATGGATTTTATCTAAGTGATAATGCCGCAACCCCTAGGTTCAGCCTGAAGTAATGTGGAAAACAATCTCAGGCTCGTGTCTAGAGTTCTAGGACAAAAAATCTTATTGCTCAAAGCCATTGCTTATTATAGTCGGATTCATATTCAGGACTTCAGGACAGAAGTTCATCCGATAATTTTGCCAGCCGCAACCTACTGAAAGAGTAGCTTCTTGTATACTATATAACCTATTATGTCCCTCAAAAATTATTATAGCACCAATGAACTCTGTTATTTAATTCCAATGCTGATACTTCATGTTTCTACTATACAAAAATTTCAATTTCATTTTATGTTTGCTGCTCATGTACAATAGTGTGGTTATTTCCATCAATGATAAAATACTGGATTCAATTTATTAAGAATTTAATTTTTAACCATTCTTTTTTTTTGTAATTGCAGGCTATTGTTTATGCGGCACATACTATTTATGTAGTAGTGTTCAGAATTTACTGCATGTAGTTTCCTTAAAGACCCTCTACTGGAGTCCAAGGTGAAATAAATTATTCAATAAAACCCCAACTATCCGGAAACAGACGAATTAAGAATTCATATGGGAATGAAAAAAAATATATAACAACAAACAGGTTTAGTTAAATTTGCTTTAAGATTTGACCTCTCAAACTACCTTGGTCCATAGGCAAGTATTCTCTGACCTCCACAATATTCTGTTTGTGAGTAGGTCAGTAGTGGTAGGACACCAATACAAACTTCTCTCTGGCCTTTTTCTTAAGGAGTTATCCAAATCTGGATCTGGCCAGCGATTGGCTACGTCTGGCCTTGAAAACAGATTTTATTTTACAATACCTATATAATTTGCTAAGTTTGTGCCCTTCTCCTTGTATGTGACAAAGTTTTTTTAGAACATTCCATTAGCAAGGAGACTAACACAAAACATAAACATAGTGGTGAATGTTTTCAATAGTTATACATTGTTGTTTTAATCACTAAACTATTCGACTAATTATTGTATTAGGTGTAAGGCATGCATTGTTGAGCATGTAAGTTAAGTGATAATCAGAAGATCCACTCAAGTGAAATTCAAACTGCACTAACTACTTTAAGGTTAAAAAAAAAAAAAAACAAGTAAATGATTGAAAAAGAAATATTATAAAATAAAATAACTTTTGTTACATTTGCTTGGAGTGAAAAAAAGTATTTTTTGTACCCTTGTTTTACTACTGGACTTCAAATTGTTTTAGTTGTTAGGAGCTTTTGTTATGGGAAATTCCAAACCCTGGTGTAATATTGTTTTTGGTGAGCTTCATTCAAGTAGACAATTTGGGTCAAGAATAGAGATCTGTCTCATGAACAATTCAGGGAACTTCATATTTCAGTGATTTTCCCCAATAACTGCGTATGACTTAATGAAATGAAGTTTATAATCGGGTTTCAATAATGCCAAGAATGTCTTTCAATCGTCTAAGTAGTGGTAGTGGTAAACGATGACCAAGTGTCCTTTTAATAACATACATAAAAAATACATCCTTTAAAAAAAACATTTCTAATAAATATTTAACAGATAAGGATGACCAAGGAGACCAACCGTCACTGTCAACCTACCTTGGTTGACTTCAAATCAACGAATAACACTTCAAATCTCTGGACTAGGGCAGTATGTACAAACTGGTCTTTCCATGCTTTTTGGCTTGTTTCTATATGCATTAAACTCGAACCAGTTTATATTGGCGATAAAACTCAACACCACCCAAATTATGCCATATTCCACCGACAGGATGCAGTATCGGGCAACTAAAACGCCCCAAGGCTTCTTAGGCAACCGATTTCCCATTGTCAAGAGGCAAATTAGTTTACAAAAATGACTTGGTTGCAAACGGTTGCGTCATGGGCGTGTGAAACATGCTCAGTGGTGATTCGGATGTGATATAACATCTTGCTGCCCGAGACTGTGCAAGTAGAGCAATGTCCTGACCTTCAGGGGGGACGTGGTATAGGATAGCCAAGGAGTAAAGCAGGGAGAACCGGAAGATATGTTGAAATATGTATTTTAACCCCGTGATTTTTTGTCAGCTTAAATCAATCTACGAATTTGTAGAATCTAAATAAACTACATGACTGTAACAGTATCGAAACTAAAGAAAATACACTCAATAGGTCAAAAATGTCATGGTGCGTTTGGTAATGGTACGGAAAATAATGAAAAGAAAGGTCTTATAACACTTAAAACATATATTTACACTTATACTGTTACTCACAAGACGGTAAATATATACAAAAAATATGGTAAGTAGTAGTGGTTACCATTCACATTGAACTAATTTAGTTTACCAATTGTAACAATTGGAAATTAAGATCTTCATTGCCATATTGCAAATTTGTTAAAATAAAGAAAAAAAAGTTACACTCTTAATTACTCGAACCAAATTTGGGGTTGAACTCGTTTATTGTTTTTTTAAGTTTACCTACGATTATGTGAACAGATGAACGTAAGGAAACATCCCAATGGTTTGAATATAAACATGTATGTATTTATATACAAAGGCAAACTATCAATATAAAATATAAAAGAAAATTTAAACTGTCACGTGTGTTTTTTTTTTTTTTTTTTTTTACTTACAAAATGTTTTTGTACGAGAACATTTACATAATGCACGGATAGAAAAAAAAACTTAATAAGTGTTCGGTGGTATTCAACAAATCTAAAAAATGACCACCGTTTAAGGTTCTGCCGGCAAAATTACCCATGCAATGTTAATTCCATCCCCGAGAAATGCAGCAAAGGTGTGCGATGTGCTAGATTTAGATTAACGTCAGCAGAGCGTTAGAGAATTTTCAAATAGTGTTAAAAATTTGTTTTATTTAACAAGCTAAAATCCCTCATGGTATATTTCCTATACCATCTCCATCTTAAAGTACTTCAGTTAGCCTGATCCTTTAAGAATAAGTAATACCTTTGTAATACTAAGGAATTATCAGATGGTTTTATTACAAGCTTGTTTTTTATAGCCAAATAATACCCTTTTTTACATTAATTCCATAGTAAGCATTAGAAAACATATTGCTTTGCATCCGCCATATTTATTAACATTTCTTGATGATTGGCCAGGCTCCCTAGACGCAATAGATAGTAATAAAATGTGATCCATTTTCTTCAACTTCTAAAGAATACTAATATGTGTTATATATTTTTAATACACTTGTGTAAAACGAGAGTTTTAACAGTTTTTAGCCAACCCATATAACAAACGTCTGTTTACCTATATTGGAAATCAAGACTCAAATGACCCAGGCCAAAAAAAAACTCGTGTGATATTATAATGTTAGATATTATTCATTATGTAATTTGTCAAGTCACTCTCAGCAAGTAAAACACTGTCTACTGAAACACGCTCCTAATTCAATATTTTACCATCATTAAATTAAGTACGGACTCAATGTGTGTACGAAGCGACTAAAGGAACCTTAGAATGGAGGCTATAATTATTAAACTCAGACCAAAGGAATTTGAATCTTCACTCTCATATACAGTTTTCGACCTCCATAAGATAAGTGTAGACGGTAGAGATAGCGTGATAACGATAATGGAGGGAAGAAGATAATTATACTGTGTTGACTTGGAGAGGAAGTAATCAAATAATGGAGTACTAATCCCTCCGGATAAGAATTTAGTACCAGGTTTTGGTGCTTGAGCTAGCTTGTTCCGTACTAAGGGGTGAGTGAGCTGGTCTAGTGGTTAGAGTGCGGGTCCCTGAGGTCCCGGGTTCAAATCCCACCAAATCACCAATGGATTGTATATAAGTGATAATGCCGCAACCCTTTAGGTCTAGTCTGAAGTAATGTGAAAAACAATCCCATGCTCGTGTCTAGCGTCTTAGGACAAGAAATGTAAAACAATAAGATGCTTAATGTATGAAATGTATGCTTGATAATGTATGGATGTATGTATATGTAAATTTGTTTATTAAAGACTTAAAAAAAACACACACACACAAGAAAAAATTTTTGTAATAATCTTGAGTTTATGTTTCCACTATACCGATTCATATGAAGCATATGTGGTAATATAAATGTTAGCTTAGTATTTTGTCCTGTTTTAATGTAATTTTAATCTTGTATATCATATTGATGAAAATTGTATCCTAACCTGACCATGACACCTCAGAGGTAACGTCTTTGGTTGATACTTCAAAATGTTATCACTCCAGTTACCAATGAAACTATACTGAACTGCAGTTATAGTTCACCATGGCGTCAGATCAAATTCACCATTCAGTCCATTTGTTTCCGCAGATTGCCAAAATTTTAGTTTAAAACTGGATGTATTCAGTACATACGATACTTAAATTTAATTGCTAGCCTATTCGCAATACGTATATGCCTAATATTTCCACTGACTTCTATTTATGTAATTATTCATCAAACGCTTTCTATTGGAGTGTCATTTAAGCAAGGTAAGGTGAACCCAATTCGATTTTGGATAAAGATGATGACAATGAAACCTCTCACAGATGAAGTTTCTGTGCCCTTTTCCGCTGTACTGTATCCACTGACTGACATTACTGCTGTAGAGTATTATTATTATGCCTATATTAAAATCACATGAAAAATTAGAACATGTTTTAAACGTTGTGTAAACGTCTAAATCATCAAGTTAATAATAACACAATGTCAATGAAATAAATATTCTTCATAAATGTTCATTTGATTTAAGGTTCAAATAAAGTAGAACCTTTATAACAAGACTCTCATGGGGAATACTAAATAATACTTGTTTTCAAGGTTGACTTCTTATTGAGATTTGAAATAATATGTGATTAGGGGTAAAATAAATTCCAGGGGATTTAAAATTGACACTTGTTATTAAGGGTGACTTGTTATCGAGGCTGCACTGTATAAAATGTATTCATATTATTACATTGGCTAGGCTTCCCCAAGTTTACAAAACTTGTTGGGGGGGTCCAATTGATTCAAAAAGTATCCAACAAAGTTAACAGTATTTTTCTTTTCTTTACCCTCATTATTGTTCTTAATAGGTTTCTTTTCGTAACTCCAAATCGAATCTAGTTTTAACGGCTAAAATATATAGGATAAAAAGGATCCATTTGTGTCTAATATCCCTGTATGACAAATACTATTGATAGAATCCAAAAATCCATACAGAATGTAGAAAGACAGTAAGACCTCAAAGCAACAATGTAGCAAGCCACAGCTGGTAACATACACTATTAGCCACCTACTTACCTTGCACCGCCTGCAGCAGTTTGGTGGTAAAGCAATAACAGTTGAATGCATTACCGTAGCATTCCGGCCCCCACACAATTAGGTGATGAAGTCATCAAAGATGCCGTTCTCAGAAGACTTTCTCTGCAACTTTGTAAATTGACCTGGCGACGCGTTGGTGCTATGGGACTGGGTTCGAATTTATACAACCATATGGCATACAACCAGTTACCATCATGGCATATTTTATGTCAATGAGGGCTTTTATCCTACCAGATAGCAAAGTAAAGGACCAATATGGTTATCTTCATATGAATAGATAATTACAAGTGTATCATATCCGATAATTTACTTCAAACAAAGTGTCTTCCTGGAGACCAATCGATTTTTTCAACCCTCTACAATGAAGGAATGGTGTTTTGCTTGTTCCTTATTCAACACCATTATACATTCTTATGAAATGTTAAAAATATCTTCTTCGGATTCCATCATGTTAAGTAAGGAAACAAGAAGTTATGTTTCTTATGTTAAGATGTTTATTTATTGTCCTCTGCATGGTTTCCTTTGGGTGAACTTGAGTATTGTTTTGGTTTGTTTGATATGTAAATAGTTTTAACTTTTATTGTGGTTGTACGTACAATTATATAGCTTTTACATTTTAATTGTACAATATAGCATGTGAAAAACGTTATGGGGAAATGACGTATTACAGTCCTAAGCACCTCGTGTGTGCGTGTTTCTGAGAAGTTTTCCAATATACATAGAGGAGGACACATTTTAAATTATCGTATCCTAGCTACATTCGTTTTTATTAAGCTTGCGTTAAATGCAATATATCTCTTTATTTGTTAGATCATTATAATAATATGCACCAATTGTATCTGATGACATAAATTACCCAAATACAAGGACTGGCAGTTGGAGGTTTTATATATCTTACAAAATCCATCTCTTAAAAATTTACTAGCCTCATTTCAAATGGTTTTTTGCTATTTTTTAGTTATATAATATATTTCATTTCCCTTTACCTGCCAACTTGAGGTCTAGCTTTACTTTAAGGACAGTGTAATCAAGGCTGTAAAATATTTTATTAGTTTTCATCATTTAACGTTTTTTTTAGAATAGTAATTTAAAACAAAGTTTCCTTGGTTACCATTATCACACTCAATATCAATACTTATCACTTAAATTGTTGTAGTTAACAATTAAGATATATCTTATTTTTGAAATACAATATTGTATATTATTCAGATTTTGAACGTTCGTGCAGGTTGCGCATTACAGAGAACTCTGTCGGTGCTCGGTTGAACTTCCAACACAAGAAGTCACGTGACTATAGATGTTGCGTTTGTCATGGTGTTATACACCACTAATTCCTACAAATAAGTCTATTTATTTCACAAAAAAGTAAATAGGGTAGAATTGACGTAATATATTTACACTCACAAATCGCATAATGCCACTTTAAGGCTCCTAGGGGAAAAATATCTTGACTTGCTTAAACATTTATTATTAGCTATTTTAATCGTAGAGAGCTATGTATAAGGACATAGTTTAAATAATTAATTCATTTATTCATATAATTATTAAAGTTAATTAAAACTTTTGAAGCATGCAGCAGTATTGTTTGAAGCATGCAGCAGTATTGTTTGAAGCAGTATATTGCTTATCCGGTTTAAATCACATTTTTGTTTGCATATTATAAATTGGTATGCCAAGAAAGATATATCTACGTTCTTCAATATAAACTCAGTTAGGAGATTACTATTTATTATTAGCTAATGATAGCCATTTTCTTAGTTTACCATTCTTTTCTCCTTTTTCATTAAAACCAACCGTTTAAGTCTCCATGTCAAATAACATTATACGTGGCAATATTTGATTTCAAGAAAATTATAATTTGAATATTTTTTCAGCTATTCTACAATGGTTTTAACTCCTTTCAAAAATACAGTACCTCGTTTTCTGATATTTAAACATTGCGAATTTCCGTTTATTAGTAGAATTAAGAAAGTTGCACTTTTTGGGCTTATACAAATAATGAAATAAAATAAACCAAAAAACTTAAAATTTGATATGGTTTTAAAAAAATACTTGGCCTATACAAATGTATGGCTGAAATTGCTTATCGAATAAATAGCTAGAACGGTTGTTGTAAACTGTGTATAAACAAAGTGTAAGTAAAGACTGTATAGCTACAAAATCGTAAAATAAGATTAGCAAAGTGTCATAGGGATTGCGATTTTGATAGAGATAGAAGCATACAATTTATTTCAAACTTTGTATTCAAATTGATAATTTTTTCATTATATTTGTCAAATATTTGGGATATTAAAATTGGGAACAATTTATTTTGTGAAAATCAAGACGAAAATCTTCGTCAAAGACAACACTTAATTTGGTGTTATGTTTATATAATGCCTAACCAATGCAGATTTAGAATATTATCAGAAATATTCTATGTTCGACAAAATCTTGAAGGTGATGAGCCGTATTACATTCCCGCAATGCTAATCCAGGTTTAGGATATTTTCAGAAAGATACAAAGGCCCGACTGAAACAGAGAGTGGAATAGTGGAGGAGTGGGAGTGACGGGAGAGGTCAGCGGGATAGACAGGACAGGTCTACGTGAGTTAGACAGAGACAGAGAGAGGTCCAGCTCAACCGGTGTCATCCCGCAACCGGTTGTAGCGGCTCCGTTGTGCAACTGTGAAAGTGATGTCTCAAGGTCCAGCGGCCAAGGTCCCTGGTTTATGTAACCGGTAACAGTGTGTTGAGCCGCCGCAACAGCTCCTCCTGCGGTCACAGAGTCGCGGGGTCGGGTGACATCGGGGTAGGGTCCAGGACACGTGTGGAGGGTGTCTAGCGTGGGTTGTACTGGCTATAATGGTTGGAAATGAGTGAAGTTGCTAAAATACTTTCAGACTAGTCAAATGGTCCACACTGCCTAGGATGCTGAAGCTTTCGGATTTTGTGACTCATCGAAGCACGTGTTTTGGCACATGTTACAAGTCAAGTGTCAAGAGATGTAAGGGGTTAGACGAATATAATCCCCAAAATGTGTTTGGAAAACATATAGTTTTCGAATCACACATTTCAAAATATCCTATTGGCTTGGAAAGATGATGAATCGATGGCTCAGTCGGTTGCGCCACGGACTTCGGGCAGAAGGCAGTGATGTCGTGGGTTCGGATACTAGTATCTGCCACTACCTGTTATCAATACAGATCACCATTGTACTGTCTCGGCTCACTCCTTGCTTTGCTGGATACTTTCTACTCACCTGCCTCTGTGGCTTATGTGACGGGCAGATGTAAGATAAAAGATTACGCCAACCTCTTTAAAATAGAGTAAAGAAGCAATATTTTAAATTGTGGTTATCCAGCAGGCTAAAGGAGGTTTGAGTGGCTAGATGAGGGAGGGAAAGAAAGAATTTGCTTAAAAAACATTCAGGCTGTTCAAATAATCTCTTTGGATGAAGAAATACTCAGGTTTTGTAATGCTCTAAGTAGGAAGTTGAAATCACAAGTGGTGTTAGGGATTTGACAAATAAAATCCTAAAGAATTTTTAAAACAGATGATTTGCGAATTGCACGCAGTGAATATCTAGGGGATTTTATTCAGGTAAACGGAACCTGTATTCTTGAGGTTGATCACAATGATTTATCCTTCCTTGTAATTGAAAACCTCTTAGTTGTTATTGAAGACCCAACTATCAATAGTTGTATGAATAGACAGATTTTTAAGGAGTTTTATGAGCCCTGGGAAAGCAGAGATAGTGGTAATT
This sequence comes from Macrosteles quadrilineatus, assembly GCF_028750875.1. Classification (NCBI taxonomy): domain Eukaryota; kingdom Metazoa; phylum Arthropoda; class Insecta; order Hemiptera; family Cicadellidae; genus Macrosteles; species Macrosteles quadrilineatus. The sequence continues at coordinate 120,199 of NW_026542650.1, forward strand.
GACTTGATTCTAAGAAATTAGAAACAGTTCTTACAATTATTTTAGTGTAGGATATTTTGTACAACCTATATATGCACATTGTCTCTTCGTAAACCTCTCAACTGCAAGCTCAAATTTAGTTGTGGTCAACATACCAAAGAATAAAGTAGGGTAAAAAGACGAAATTATCTTAAAATAATAGAAATCACAAAGAATACACTTCAGTACACATAAAATGTATACTCGCATGTTGTTACAACTTTATTACTTCTCAGATTTAAAACTATAAAATCTCTGTGAGGTATTTGGTGACACGTTAGTATTATGGTCATGAAAAAACTGCAGTATTTCGTATGCATCATTTACAAGTATTTGTACTAATCGCAATACAAGAGATGTTAAACAATCTATTTGAACAAAAAACTAAAATGAATTTTTAAACAGTCATACAGTTGTCAGAAAATGGCAATATGTCAATAGTTTCCTTTAAAATCTCGATAAAACTATTTTTTATGCTGTGCTTTTTCACTTTAAAAGACGTTATTTTTTTAATCCGTTGCAGCAATATAGTACTTATAAATTCCTGCATTTGTAAAAAAACTTCAACTTCTTGTAAAACACTTCACAGGAATTTTCTAACTTGTTTGGAAATCGCCCTAAAGCATTATTTGATTTCACTTCATAAAATGTATGCCTATACTTATTTTATATTAATTATTTATCAACTAGAATCTTAGTTTTTCCTATAGTGGTAGACAAACTAGTTAAATGTTTTGAAAAACTATATTTTCTATTGTGCTACATACACTAAAATGTCTAACTAAGAAATAGCAACTTTATCTTTGATTATGATTTTACTATTCCTTTATAGTAATAATGGTAATATTAATGATTAGCAATTCTCCCTTGTATAAATAGGCAACTTTTGACTATAAGAATTAACAAAACAATAGTTGTAACCAATTCTTAATTGTAACAAAATAGGACCTACATATTTATTTTTTTACTTCAAGTCTACCAGATTCGGAGACTCGCAAACCTCCATATTCAATGGCGCCACTTAAGTGGACGAAGGAATCTTTGAGAATCTCCATTAAAATGTAAATATGGAGTCGTTCTCCTTGTGCTGGAGCTGCCATCTTCAGGCCGTGGCCTGGCCTCGATCCTCTAATACACTCATCTCCGGTTACAATAAATCGCCAAGTTTTTTTGCTTCAGACTTTAATAAAGTAAGATAATTAACAAGTATGAGAACGTGTATCTTAAGTATTTGATCAGAATCTGAAATAATTGAATAATTTTCAATTCTGAAATACCCATGAATTTAAAACCATTTTTATACCGGAAACCCTGTAATTTTTAGGAATCGTTTATCATTTTGATATCTAGTTAAAAAAAAAAAATTTGCTAATAAGATAAAGTTGGGAATGCAATTTCTAATTAATAATGAGTGAAGAAAATAATAATTGATATTGTTTATCAGTAGGTAATTTATACACGAACGTGTACTCTTATAACTCAATCAAAATAGTCATTGAGAGTTAAATCATAAAACAAATTATTATGAGAGAATAACTATATATTCCAATATACATGAGAAATATGTTTCCACACAAATATTGTTTTCAATTTATAACATTATTTAAAGCAGCTACAAAATGAAACAATAACCTATTCTTTATAGAACCACAAATTTTATTTCTATCGGCCTTAACATGTGCATATAAAATGTCACCATAAACATTTTATAAAACATGTAATGTAGTAACGGCTATATTAAAAGCTACTGTTAATATATTGTACAATTTAACAAATGATTTATGCAGCTATCACAATTTCATTACTTGATTTTAATTTTTTTTTTACTACTTTGTTAAAAATGTTTTTGTAAGGGAACTAACGTTCTTAAAAAAAAAAACGCACTTTGTATCCACCAAAGACGTCAGGATATTCGATGGAAAATTATAGGCAAAGAGTGTGGTCAAAAGCGGTTATCTGAAAGATTATCCGGCAATATAAATGGGTATTAACCACAGCATGGCAACCATTGCGGCATGAGAGTCAATAATGTGCTTGGCATTTGCCATCCCCACCTCGCTTCAAGGATAGTCTGCCTTTCATTGTTATTCTATTTTGTTTTTTAACGACCCTGATGTCCATTAATTATTATGCCCCAAGAGGGTGGGGTATGATGCTCACGTTAGGAGTTGGTATTATTTTTATTTATTACCAATTAATATGGGGACACAACCTAGTACTTTAATCCATATAAGAGTGAAGGATGAGTGGTAGAATGAAGTATGATGATCTGTGTATGTTTGCTACTGACTAAGATCAGCTGTTTACAGCCTGGATAATTTTTAAAGCCAGGAACAGCTGGGTCCAGTCTCGAACCATCAGAATCAAAGTGGCAACCTTTCTTCCCGATTTATGGCAAAACAATTTCTAAATGTTATTTTTTTAATGGAGGAATTTATTGTAGATTTACACTTAGCGAAGTTTCCCCTCTTCCCTTACGACAAATGGCATTTTTATAAAGCATTATGGTAGCTGAATGATAAATGGATATTGTAATACATTTTATGTTACAGTACAGATATAAACATAGACCTATGTCTAAACACAAGAGTGTGAAGTTTCACTGTACTTTTTTTGACAAATGGGATTTCCTGGAAAATAATCATATTTATAAAAATTAACATAAACATATTTTTGCTAAAAAAAAGAACGCTTTTGATGGCAAATATTTAAAAATGATAAGTAGTGATTAAAAATAATGCTCATCTTCCAAAAATATTGATTTGTTAATAGCATCACAGGTAAGCAATTATATAGGGTGTTTTTTTTTTTTTTAACTTGCATCTTTATTTATGTAAAATCCACAATAGATAGAAATAGGCAGTTTGCGGGAATCATCTATTGACGTAGGAGGCCCATTTTTTAGGCATTCACATTCCCCCCTTTCCCCCCTGCCCCCAACTTATTTTTTTAAATAGCAAGGTATCCCTTGTGACATATCAAATGAAAGAGCATGAAAAAAGAAAATGTTTGATAAAAAAAATTAAAAATCGGTTCATAAATTTGCGAGATATTTCCCCCCCCCCTTCCCCGGAACTTATTTTTTTAATAGCAAGGTACCCCTTGTGACATATCAAATGAAAGAGCATGAAAAAAGAAAATGTTTGGTGAAATTTATTTTTCATTTGATATGTCACAAGGGCGGGTACCTTGCTATTAAAAAACAAGTTATGGGTAGGGGAAAAGGGGGGGGATTATCTTACAAATTCATGAGCCAATTTTAATTTTTTTTCAACCAAAAATTTTCTTTTTTCATGCTCTTTCATTTGATATGTCACAAGGGGTACCTTGCTTTAAAAGAATTAAGTTCCGGGGGGGAGGGGGGAATATCTCACAAATTTATCAAACCGATTTTCAATTTTTTTTCATCAAACATTTTCTTTTTTCATGCTCTTTTATTTGATATATCACAAGGGATACCTTGCTATTTAAAAAAAAATAAGTTGTGGGCAGGGGGGGGAAGGGGGGAATGTGAATGTAACGTTGAATTAAAAAAAAATGTGCCCCCTACGTCAATAGATGATTCCCGTCAACTGCATATTTCTATCTATTGCGGTTTTTACATAAATGAAGATGCAAGTTAAAAAAAAAAAAAAAAACACCCTGTATTTCCCAGTTTATCAGCAGAATAAGTAAAGACTAGCATAATAAAATAAATACTGTTACAACATTTCTTTAGATTAAGTGTTGATTATTTAATTTTCTTAAAGCCTTTTAAACAATAAATAAGTTACTTTATTAGGTAATGTACCAGTAAGATTTAATTTGAAACTGGTACACAAAATCTGATCTATTTCAATACACAAAATTTTATTGAATGATAATATTAAAATGTGAATGTGTTTATCAATAATGTTATAATTGACCAGTCTTCTTCATGAGATTGATAACAATTGAAAATAAAGTAATTTGATAATTTGATGTACTATAAACTCCGAATATATATTTTTTTATTCACGACTGGGATTTGCTTTATTGCTTATTGTTCATACTTCAATCGTTCAACAGTATTTTACTGTCACACAATAACAACTGTACATGTGTTACTCCATCAAATTTACTAGTTGCTTCGAATGATGGATGTTAACATGGAAAAGTACCAGTTTTTAAGGCTATTATACCAATAGCTTCAATGACCATTTAATTATTTATTAAACTTGATTTGATTTTCTATCTTTGAATGTATATTTAATTTTAATGGTTTAATGGTTACTAAGGATAATCTAGTTTAGTCATCACTTCAAAACAATTTTATAACTGTAAGGCTTTTAAATTAAATATTTAATTGGTAACATATTGTTTGCAGTGTTGCTAGAGATTAATTCAAAATCTTATAATTCTTTATTGCATGTGATCATGTCTTTGTTTTTGTTTTGAGTTGTTATCATTACGTTTAAGATTAAATTGAGTTCTGATATACATAGGAATTATATATCACAATAAGGTAATCTAATACCTTAGATTAGATTTACCAACACATGTATGTTAATCCAAAAATCAATCACACATAACCTACATTAACCAAATATACAACAAAACAGTATCCTCATTTCAACTATTATTTTTTCCTAGGACCTAGGCACGAGCCCAGGATTTTTTTCACATTACTCAGCTCGCTCCCCATTTCAACTTACCATACAAAATCTCTACGATACATTTTTTAATTATGATTTCAGCAAACAATATCACATTTTTATCGCCGCGTTTCAACGTAGCAAATGCTTTTGAAAAAAAAAACTATTGGCCTATATATCAATTGAATAATATTTAAATAATTTATAAATGAAACCAACCTTAAATATTCAGCGTAAAGATGGAACAGCTAGCGCTATCTCTCAGACGAATGCTGAAGCAGTATTTGAATACGTAGTTCGTTCCAACGCCGTTAGAGTGTGTTGACGTGTTAAAAATTACTCGTGTCTTTTAAGGAACTTTTTAGAATATAATATGATTTCTTTAAAAGTTATACAAACAAATCTTGTGCATTTCCAGTTTTTAAGAGAAACATTTGCTAAAACGTAGGCCCAATGGCAGTAATTACAATAATTGATGACTGGTGAAAACCTTTCACGATTTTGCATTTAAAAATATCTAGTAATAGTTTGGCTTTTATACATGGATGGTTGTATATACTTTTTAAGCGAAAAGGCAATATGCCTCCAAAAACTAATAAAATATCCAGTTATTAATTCATTCTCATTTTAGTTTTAAATTTTGACGAAATGGAACCCTGCTGTATTGTTTGCAAATAGGTAGTATGATAAAGAAAAATGCTATTGATTTTTGTCAGAAAACATGACGAAGACATATCCACAATAGTTCAATTTTATTTCGTATGTTAAATGCATTACGTTATCGTATTCATTTTCATATTAATAACTTAAATGCAATGAAGATCACCGCTTAATTTACCTGTGTTTTTATGGTCCACCTACAATAATTATGGTAAGATATCCGTATAAGAATTAACATGGTAGGCCTACCTTTACTTGTTTTGATGTGCGTAACAGTGGGCAAAAGTTGTTATGTACCATTTATCAAGCAATCGTTGGTCAACCTCCGTAAATATGGTAAAAGGAAAATACAATTATGTCTATCAAGGAAATTCAAAAATTATCAAAGCTGCAAAGACACTTTGAAAACTATTAAAACAATTTAGTTGAATAATCGAAAAATAAAAGCTTTTCACCTGTGATTCATATAAGTGTTACCTCGGATAGAATAATCTGATAGTAGGAGGAATCTAATCTTAGTAGTTAGTTTATTAACAAACTTAAAGTGTACAAACTAACCAATAGGAATAATATAGAATTCAAAGCCATTATCTCTTTTATGGAAAGGGCAATGCCCTAGTGCAGCCTAACCACCCAGCAAAATCAGGTGTAAAACCATTCTGTAGTATTCAAAATAAACGTCACGCATCACCTTAAACACCGCTGCTACCGGTTGTGAAAGTGTTAAAAACATTCCTAAAAACAATTTGGGTAAAGATCTATTAAAACATTTTATTTTTATTTTCATTTGACTATTGTTGGGTGAGTCAATTTTATTGAGTTTTTCCAACTTTTGCTGTTTGCGTTCTTTGTGAATACTCTCTTCCCTGAAACTCTTGGTTTTTACCAATTACGAAAGCAAACGTCCTCAATATTCATTTATATGGCGTAAACTTACGATTACCAACGATTAACAATAATAAACTTTAAACAAAGAATTAATTTAAATTATACCCACTTTACGTAATTTCAAGTATAACTGCAAACCTTTCTAATTGCAAACTTTCCTAAAACCTATCACTTCCTTGCAGTTATCCAACTGAATTTAAGCTTCTAATGCTTCCTCACGAACTTTGTACATTGTACATTGAACCTCTGATCTTCGCAGCGGCCCGGGGGGCGCACGATCACGTGATCTGCACTTCCTTCAGGGAGATCCGGCAGATAATGGGTGGGTGGAGTAGGATGAGTCACAGATCTCAACCTCCCGAGCCCTGAGGTACCACTAAAACAACTAGAATCACAAAGGAAGAGACAAAGAAGGAGTTGGCGTGCTGCTAACCAAGTAGTTGGCGTCTTGAGATACCACAGAAATGCATTTTTACCACATTTTACACCAATTTATATGGTAGTGGAGGGACGGGTGGAACCATTGCTTGGAAACATTTGATTGGGATAACTTTCCCATCACATAATTTGTAATTCTAACATACATAGCTTCACTCGAGTAGACATAAACAAGAAAAGGAATATATCATGCGTTTGCGTCGTTTACACGTAATTACAAGTAAAATTCGTCAATAAAAATACGAACGATTATAGGTCTTTGATTAATGTTATTGTATGGTTGATATTACGTATTTTTTTTTTATAATAGGTGGTTGAAGTAAGGGTAACCACCCAAACCAAATGTAGGGGAGACTGGGGTAATGGGAGTCACCTAAGAGAGAATCGCTGTATGACCAAGGATTTTCATCCATTGACTTTCACTGTTATATACATACGTTCCAAATATTGTTTTCTACAACATAAACCTAAGAATTGTGCCCTAGATTAATAATTTTTGAAGTTAAATAACATAAACAAAAAAAATGTATTTGACCGCCATTTCCCCACTCATGGGTTAATGAGAGTCAGTATTTGATTCAATGTATTTTGCATTACATAACAGGAAAAATGGAAAATAATGAATAAAGATGCAGTTTATAAGTATTTAATTCATAATAACAGTTAGAACACAAAAATCAAACGTCAAAGTTTTCAAAATTAACATAATTTAACATTAACATAATTTAACATAATAATTTAATGACCCCCATTCCCCCAAAGCTACTGACTCTCATTACCCCGAACGCATGATTTTCTTTAACATAACCTCAAATACTAACATAAAGCTAATCCTAAGCGTACAACTACAGAAATGGATAGTGGAACATACCTTTGTTCGAAAATGATCACTCCCAAGCGAAGAAAGTTCTAGTTTATAGTTATTAACTTGATTTAAAACAGCTTAAAAGTTATAAGAAACAGAGCAAAATCTCTTTTTAATTCACAATGGCCGAGTCTCTACTGGTATGTTGACAGGAATCGGGGCAGTAGTTACCTAAACCGCCACCAAGGAGCAGCACCTGCTGGAAGCAATCTACGTTACCTAAATTTTCAAATATTTGAGTGACCCTTATTACCCCATAACCTCCATTACCCCAGTCTCCCCTAAGTGAATAATGTATTTAGATAAAAATTACTTATTATTAATCTCAGTAAAATAATTTGCATAATTTTAATAGCCAAACCGTGTCAAAATATATTTTAACAAACGCATAGTTTATTACTTCCTGGAACTGTATGTAAGTTTTTTGTTTTGCTTAGGATAAATTGGTGGCTTATAGTAGAACAAAATGCTTAACTCTATGGATTGATCTACTAACTGTAAAAACTAAACGAGAGTAATTATTTTTATTCAGTTGTTTTATTTCATCCACCTCTGTCAATATAGTTGTTTTACACTGCATAATATCACTATCTCTTATTTGACGTAGATGAATTACCAAGACTAGTGGGAGTGAAGTGTGTTGTATAATGGAAGTTAGAAATACAATAACTGATGTATTAGCATAGTGACATCTTAAAAGTAATTGTTAAAGGACGTTGCACAAATTGTTTATTTATTTTGGAGAACAGTTTTAGAATAGATGAACTGACTATAAAGACCTTAAAAGTGCAAATAGTTGTGCAGTTTTTATCTTATTAGCTTCAATAATTGTTTACAGCACCATAAAATGAGTTCTCCAATAAAGATGCATCTCATAGAGGCCTCCTTTTCTTGTTCTTTAGATATGTGGACCTATAGATGTAGCTGGGGTCAAAACCTGTGGTTCTTGGAATTATCACGAAGCTAAAATCCACTAAACTGACTAGCCCATAAACAAATTAACAATACAAAAATTATTTATGTTTTGTTAATTGTTTCGTTAAATATCTGGACGAATCATATGGTTGGTAACTAGCATTATGTAGTGTCTAATTAATTTGTAAAATGTACTGTTGATGAAAATTATGTATGAACGACAAAACAAAGGGAGTTCAGCTGATAGTAAAAAGGTTCCCGGTTCGATCACGAGGAAAGTCGTTACCTTTTCATGCTTTGAAACAGAGCCCAGCTATCAATGATTATTGGGTCTTAAGGAAATGATGCTTACTGAAGAAATGACTAATTTTAGTCAGCGAAAATGCTACACAGAGCTTCTCTCTGCATTTTTTATCAAACGAGATTCATATGGGTTACATATCCGCGTTAGTCCAAATGTTATTTATATATTAGTTTATTATCCAAATATTATTTTAAGTCGCCCAGTCGCGTTTCCATCTCAATAGCAATACTTATAAATTGAAATTATCCATTGAACTCATAACAACATCTGGCCATAAAGTCCAGTGAATAGTCTTCACTTCTAAACTATCTTCCACATTATCAACCGAACTTACCCTAGACTCATTGCCTCATCAGCTGTTCTGGCGGCTCAATAACAGAGATCTGCCACTGATTACAGCTGATAGTGCCTATAACAGGTTATCGCGGCGGATTGCAACAATGAAGCCAGCTTCTGGTAGCATCTGTTGCAACTCTGCTTGAAGCGTTCTGGCGAAACATGTCAAGCCTTTAGAGCTTCCTTTTGATAATGTGGACCATCCGGCTTTGAATATGATATCAATTACTCGAGCGCTGCACTTTTTATCCCACGTACAGGATGTGACATAACGGAGGTGTAAATTATAAGGTAGTTAGGGTCATTGCATTTGTGTAGGAGGGCATTACATGAGTGTTGTTGATAGGTTGATTAAGGGGAGTAATTTTGCTAATGTTTTTCGTAATGGCTTCTATGGTATTAAAATTGTAAAGTGGTACTGATTTTCAGTAAGACAGTAAGTACTCGGAGTAACATAGTAGTAACACTAATACATTCTCATTGCTTTATTTACAATGTTAAAATTCTACCCTGTGCTAAAATCTCAGATTTTGGTATCAAAACTATAATAGCCTATTTTGAGAAAATGTTAAATGGAAACTTTTTCCACGGAACGTTTTCAAAGATTTTTCAACAAAGTGTTCAACTTTGAAAATCTTTGTCAACAACTCTGGATTGAAGGGAGATGTTCAAGTATAAGTTTCTAGTTGACAATCTCATAAAGGTATTTGAAACTACTTATTTTAAGAGTATTTCAATTCCAGTTTCTGAGAGAGAAGAGATAATAAGTTGAGAGAGAAAAGTTGTTTGACCTAAACGATTTATTTGTTTCACTTCAGGCATCAAACTACAGGGGTTTTTTTTTCTAAAAACGATCAATTTTCATTTGTTAAACCTCGGATGATTCAAGAACAGAATATTTTATTTAAAAGTAGGTTACACGTTCATTTTACAGTCTCTATTTAAAGAATAATAGTGAGTGGTCAGGTCATAAACTGAACTATGAACAAAATTTATTTTAGCAGCTGAATAACTCGTGTATAACAAAGCCTTTGTTATATCAATCAATTCATAATATACACCACCTTATTTCAACCTCTATATATTTTTGTCGTTATATATCATTATGTTAAATTTAATGTCCACTATTAAAACAAATACTTAAAAAAATATGTATTGTTTTTATTGAACATCAAAGCTTCACATGTACTCCAATAAGCAAAAGAAACCATATATTACACTAGTATTTTTCCACTTATGGTTTTAAATTGGTTACAAGTCTGTCGACTGCTCTTTGTGGCGAGTTGATTTTTTGTATACATGTGAAGTTTGAAGCGTGGGATATTTAAAAATGGGATTTCCTACACATTCTTAAATAAAATTTACATTTTGTACACTAACACAGTAATAAACAGGAACTGTCTGTCTACGTAGCCATAAAAATAGTTTACCTTGACGAGTTTAGATCGGATGAAAATCAAAACACTTTTCTAGTGAAGATAATTTTATGGTAGCTTGGAGGAAATCCTACGATACAATTCTTGATGCCTAAGAAACATGTATTTTGTATTTTCACAATATTTTGAGCTATAGTTTGCCAAATGGGCTCTAAGCCACCAACTCAGTCTACTCTCCCCATGTAGACCTTTTCCTTCAGTTTAAACTGCTGGTGTTTTTCTTTTCTTCTTTTGTTTTATCATAATATTTATATTAGTCATATTTAGAAGTTATATTGTAGTCAAGATTATTTGTTGTAATAAAATGAAAAAATGCCATGTATTTATTTGTACCGGTATTTTATTTATGGGAAATGAAAATGAATTTCACTTCATGTCATTTAAAGTATATAAATCGTTCGCCATTGAAGGGATTTGAGCCCAGCCCTCCAGAACTAATTTCCTATAAATAGCCAACATCAAAATTACTTTCAGTGGTTCATCAGTAAACCTTAAACGACCGATGGCGATTATTTATTTCTTAAGTCTGCCAAATAATACTTACAGAATTAAAAGCCGTATTATTAAACGAAAAATTATACAAACCTTGTTATAACTAAATTTGTTTACCAATATAAAACAGACGAGAACATGCTTCGCATCAAAACACCTGGTGAATCAAGGCGATTCATCTAAAAGTCAAAGTCATGGCAGTATGCATTTCACGATCAAGGAATTCCACTAAAAGGGGAGAGAATATCGTTAAACCCAACCTTCTGATGCACGTGCGACCTTGAGAGCCCTTTGAACTCATATCTTTCCACTATAAACAACTTGATAAATTATGCAACTCTAGTAAGTTAGTGGATGTCAAATCGAAAGTAAACTCTTGATGAATTTAATTTAAAAGTGTCTCTTGATTTTGTTTCTGAAATTATTTGGTGTGTTATTTGTCAAGAACAGTTATGTCAAAAATACCTCTACGTAAAAATATTGTAAGAGGGGAAATGAATTGTTTTACAGATATGAAATACACACAAAAAATAAAATTAAAATAAAACAAACCTTTAATATTTTACAAATTGAGCAAACATTTTATAATATCAGTCTAATATACAGTCGTACATATATATTTCATTTTTGACTAAATTCACCGTTTTAGTATCTTCTGAAATACCTGTTGTAGTACCTGTTGTTGTACTGTTTATTCTTGTATTGATTGTTGTAATCGTTAAAGTTGTAGTTATTGTTTGGAGCCGTCCTGTAGAAGTACGCAGGTTGGGCTGAAATCGAAATAAAATATGTTATTGTTTGATCTATTAAAACGATTTGTAATTTTTTTTAGTTATCTTACGCACCATATACAAAAATGCTATTTTATAGTTTTAAATTTTATGTATGTGTTTATGAAAGTACGTCAAATTAATGGTATCAGGTGTTTAATGTTTTATGTCCAGCCTTTTTTGAACGTGTTAATCTTGAGCAATTCAAAACAGTTTCTGTTTCTATTTCTAAAATAAAGGGTTATAAAAAGTGAGGTCAATGACTACTTACTACATAAAGGAGTAAAACTAAGGAGCCCAAATAAATTTCAACACCAAATTCAGTTTTACCTTTGTCGAAAAATATATTTGTATATTTATTGTATAAAAATAAATGACTGGGATGGTGGCGTCGTCCTGTAATCCAGCTACTAGGAGGTCACGAAATGTGGATAATTTTAGGCATGCACTGTGGATGTGATACTCTCTCGTGTGGATTAACGTCCACACGAGTGAGTACTACGACTATCCGCAGTACTATCCTGATAATTAGACCAATTCTTATATACCAAGGCAAAAGTGTGGTTCGGATTTCACCATAAACTGTAGGTTCCTTAGTTGTCATTAGCTGTATGGGCTATTAATTAACAGCTGTGTCTAAGGAATATGTCGGCCTTAGTCACTAACAAGACTACAAGATCGCGCCACCACCTACACTACCTACACTCACCTCCATTCATCCTTGGCTTAAAATACCTACTTCGTATGGTCACCATTTAATCGAAAAGTATTAAAAAGTATAAAAAAGTATTAATCTGCCCTTTTTGTTTAAACTCAAAATGTAATGTGTACAATCAAAGAGTTCGCATACCTGCTGGGGTGGAGGCGGTTTCCGGCGCTGCGCCCGCTGCTGCTGCCGCCTCCAGAGCAGCCTGTATCTCCGCCGGCACCGGGGGCGGTGTAGGTAGATGGTCTCCCTTGGGCACGAAGCCGTTCTCATCCGCCGTGTAGACCACGGTGTATACGACGCCGTCATCCCCGGTGTAGGAGTACGAGCCCTGCGCCGCGGTGCCGGGGCCCTCAGGAGCCTCCTTCTGCACCCCTGACTCCTGCGCGCTTATGCCGTTACCTGTCTCGTAGCTGAGGGAAAAAGGTCAAAATCATGTGAAATAATTTGTCTGAAACCCTTATGGTCTATATGGTTACTATCTAACTTTAAGAAACTGCAGATTCTATTTGTATTATTTCTCTTTAGATCTTGTCTTTAGATTAACACTTTTCAACTACTGCTAAATAATGTTTAGAAAATATCAATTTTTCAGAAACCATGAAGGTTATCATGACCTTTTACGCAATAAATTGATGAATTAAAATAACTGTACAAATCAGGCTAAAAATTAATATGCCTTGATCCAATACTGTGTTATTAGGAATCTATTTAAAACATCTTTAACGTTTAGTAGACTTAAATAGTGGGATGTTGTCCAGGTTATAAGAATCAGATTATAATCAAACTATCATTCAATAGTACATGTTATTGTATAGTTTATTTATCATTATTTGTCATTTGAAACTGAATTTTCCCCCGATACTATTTCTTTCACATTACATGTTCCATGGAACATGATACTTTTCTTAGTTAATTTTTTGTACTATTTTCATTTTTTGCGATTTTATCTTATTAACAGTTTTGTCAAATGAGATCAAAATATTACTGAACACAAGAATGCATCGTCAACAAAAGCCTAACCTGTATGAGTAGGATCCGTCCCCGGCGTTCGGAATGTTGGTGTATGACAGGATAGGGATGACCTCTGGTGCCGCTCCCGGCCCCACTCCAACTTGTGACCCTGGGGGTGGGAAAGCCACCCCCGCCCCAGCTGGTGACCCCGGAGGTGGGAAAGCCACCCCCGCCCCAGCTGGTGACCCCGGAGGTGGGAAAGCCACCCCCGCCCCAGCTGGTGACCCCGGGGGTGGGAAAGCCACCCCCGCCTCAGCTGGTGATCCCGGTTGTGGAAAAGGAGCGCTGAGGTCACCGGGGTCTCCTCCCGACCCTACAGCCCCTGGTGGGGGTGGATACACAGGGCTTAGTTTGTCAGCCCATGCTGTTGCTAGTATACAGAGACCGAGGATCTAAAAAATATTTTCAAACGTAAATTCTCAATGTCTTTCAATTCAACTTCTTACAGATTTAACCTAAATACAGGAACTGACATGGTTGTATACATTTTTTACATATTTATTTTGATTAAAATATAATAACAAAATTCATATTATGCACTGCGACGTCCTGTAATTTCGGAAAGCTATATCTAATGCTGACTTTTTATTTATGTAGAAACAAGATCTTTCGTGAAAGCCCGACTTATAACAAAAGTGGAACAAAGTGTTAACCTGATTGATTGAGTCTTTAGATCCCATCATTTACTAAATAAAGGGAGTCCAACAAATCATCTACTTTTTAGCTTTTAATTTAAATTTTATTTACTATTTTGTTAAATTAAAAAAAAAATTAAAAATACTGTTGTATTTAAATTATGTTTTAATAATACGGCACATTAAAGTGATACTTGGCGGATATATTCTCGTTCATGTATGGTTTTATATTCTGTAAGTTTGGTAACTCCTACAGTTTATTCAATTCGAAAAAAAAAACATCTCTAAATATTTTATTTTATCTATGGTATCTGGTTTTACTTTAACCAGATTGTTAATGTTTTTGTCCTACACCAGGTATAGAGCCAACCTTAATTTTATTGTTTATATTGTTAAGAGATCCTAGCTTGGGTCCATATTTTTTTGTATTAATATATTTAATAAAGAAACTAAGGTGAAAATTATTAAATATTAAAAATATGAAGCAATACTCATTCTATGCAGGCCTGACACTGACATTATATTAATATTTTTTTTTTAGAATCCGTAGAAAATACTAAAGCTTTAAAGTTGTTTTGTCATTTTTATTGTGTGTATTGCTTGGCGTCATGGAAATAAAAATGTGTACAATTATACTTGATTTTATGAATTAAGTACCCAGTGTTAATGTATATTTTGTCCTAGAATAAATATTTATTACTGATTTTAAAACATTTTTGAAACTTTTTGCATATATTGAATCAAACTTAAATTTTAAAGGCAGTATGTGCAGTTTGAAAAACGGGTTTTTATACTGATTAACTGAATAATTATTTTATTCAGGGTATATATGCTTTTATCGCCAAAAAGGTTATCCCTATATGCTTAGAGTAGTAGAAGTAGCTTCAAACTTACCCACATGATGAAGAATAGATCCAAACTATTTGGAGACGAGTCTATTCTAGGCTTTTATGACCACTTCCCCCACCGAAAAAATAAAACTATAGCGATGCGCTGGGCCCCGCCTGTTCCCGACAGGTTTTGACATACGAGGCTAAGATTACCAGTAGCTGATACTGCCTTTGTTTCAAAACCGATGGCATAAGGGGGCCATTACATAGTTTACATAATATGATCCATCCGATCTGTGATGGCTCAATCATTAACACCCACGTTTGAAGGCTACAAGATAAATGGGTTATCGCACATCAACTGAGTGCGGCACCACTATAATTAATTTGACATCTCCTTTCATCCATTGTCTGGTTTAGAGTTGTATTCGATTAATATACTTAGGCATGTCTTGCAATACGTTGGCGTTGTTCAAAGGTTTATTGCGGACATTTTCCATCACGAATGTAAAAAAACAATACACAACGTTTCGGGATCTGGAATCTGATCCCGTCTTCAGGTGAAAAAACTTAACTAACACATTACAACTAACAATACACAAACGCCCAACCTAAGTTGGAATACACTACCGAGGGTAGTAGTCAAAAAATATGCACTGTATAGCAGTCAAGTCATGATACAACATGCAATTAATAACAAAACACAAAACACTATAATCTATAAAAGGTTTACGTACAAAAAACTCACACAATGGAACACCAACAACACCGTACGCTATGACTCTACCAATGAGACTGACTGGCTCATTGGTAGAGTCATAGCGTACGGTGTTGTTAGTGTTCCATTGTGTGAGTTTTTTGTACGTAAACCTTTTATAGATTATAGTGTTTTGTGTTTTGTTATTAATTGCATGTTGTATCATGACTTGACTGCTATACAGTGCATATTTTTTGACTACTACCCTCGGTAGTGTATTCCAACTTAGGTTGGGCGTTTGTGTATTGTTAGTTGTAATGTGTTAGTTAAGTTTTTTCACCTGAAGACGGGATCAGATTCCAGATCCCGAAACGTTGTGTATTGTTTTTTTACATTCGTGATGGAAAATGTCCGCAATAAACCTTTGAACAACATTAACTCACCATCACCAACAATGAACTTCAAACAAAGAATACGTTGGCTTTTATGATAAGATTTTTTTTTCATTATTAGCTCCAATGCTTATATTGGTCTTTTCGATTAGCAAGTAAATATTTATAAAATATTTATGTAACCATACCATGTTTGTGCTTGTAAAATTTGAAACTAAGTAAAGAGAGAAGTCTTTTACTCCTTTTTTGGGTTGGCATTCGTAAAGCGAAACAAATTTTCCCTAGTACCAAGATCAAATCAATTTGCCATAAAAATACAAATAAATTCCTTTCCACTCAGTTTTACAGTAGTTTTATTGTATAAAATTACTACCATCAACATTACTCTTGTTACACTAAAACAAAGACCCAATGTTATTTTAAATCTTAAATTAAAAATCTAAGTAGTGTAGAAAATAGTGAGATTATTTGAGCTGTTTTGTTACATACTACATCTATAAATAGCTAAGACTTGTTCATTCTAAATGCTTGTCTTTAAATTAAAGACTTGTCCGTAATATGAAGGAGTCAAGTTACGAACTTAAAAAAGCTACTAGATTTTCTCATGATCAAATAGGACCTCCTAGGCACTATAACAACTAATTCCAGCTACATAATATGTAAACTCGATTACACGCAAATAGTAAACAAAAAAATGCATGTTTCTTTTTTCGAGTTTGCTCACAAGGGTTAAAAAAAACCAAGACCACACCTGACACAAATTTCAAAAATCCACTCTTCAAATGGGCCCATTCAGTGACGAACACGAACTAGTCTGTTCAATTTAATCATCGCTGATTAATGTGGTCCCGTTTGTTTCCATCCAATTACAATCGCAGTAGAACATTTGAGATTTATGGCCAAGCGAAACAAGTTGATTTACACAAGGCTCCTCTGCAACATTACACAACCGATACACGTGTCCGCCAGGAGACCTCTATCACGTGCTTCTGGGGAACTGTGGGATAATAGTGGTCAAGAGGCATCCCCTGGCATACCACATTAGCTCTATGGTTCTCAATTACTGTGATTTGGACCTAGTCTTGTTCAAAGGTGGCAAGCGTTGAAGAATTTTTCCATAAGGTGGCATAGAAGTGGTGTGTGTGCTCTACATTTGTTTGAGTATTTTTGAAGTGTATTGTTTTATATGTAGCCCCCGATTATTTTTTTTATTTGCATGTATTATTTTGTTTTGCATTTAATACAGCAGCTATTGAAGAAGCTAGAGGTTTAATTTAGTTATAAAGTTAACTCCTTTTCACTGTTATTTGGTATCACTGATTTAATTATTCCCCGTAAGGGATTTATTTGTTTGTATATAAATATAATTTGAATAATTAAAACACATATGATACACACACATTATATTTAGCTGTTTCTCCAATATTTACGTTATGGGTGTGTGTTTTAATTTTTTTCATCGAACTATGGCTGAATTATTATAAACATCTTAATGACCTAGGTTCATCGAATGCGGAATCCAAAATAACCTAAATATTCTCGTAACAGAAGAATAATAGTTCTTCTTATTTAAGAAAATCTGTAGAGACATTCTTTAAACAGTGATGGCAATACCCGTATGCCATATGACTGATGTAATATGTAGGCCTATCCTTGGTTTCTAAAAACCTTAAAATACTAAACACGCACACACATGAAACTGACTTTTCTTAATACGCACAATAAATTATCAGAAAACTTGTAGAACTCCGCCTCCACTTGGACTAACATTAGTGACTAGTAGCTACAGTAGTCTTTGGTATTTACCGTAGCATCTTAGCACGTAGTGTATCTCGTACCTTTTATGGTTGCGCTATTTGTATTATTTTGTACATTACATATCCTCCTAAGCCAAGCGCAGTGTCACTCATCGCAGCATTGATTGTAAAAATCAACATTAACCTCTAGCTTGGATGACAAGCAACATATGTAAACATATCCTGATGAGTCAAATCCTCGTCAGATGTCAAGGTTGCTGTTAAAATGGTGAAGTAATGTAGCATTAGATAAACAAAGAGAGTCCAATTGTCGTTACTATGGATTATACTAAATAACTAGTCATATGCATACTTTTGGAATGACTGTCCTTGAATACATCTGAAAAATAAAATGAAGATAGTTAAGCAAGTGAACTATGGAAAAACTAACTGAATTGCTGAAAGGAAATGTCCTACAGCATACAAAAAATCACTCACCATCCTTATACATCATCAAAAGTCCTTACTTTTTAATATTAACCTTGAAAATCCCTTCTAAGTGGCCTTATACAAAATCCAGATTCATACACGGTCAAGTTCAACGGCCACCAGTTATTTCCTCTTCCCTGACTACAAGGAATGTAAACAATGCTGCACCGGTTCCGACAACTAGTAACTGGAGCGCGAAACTGGTTCGGGTGACAACCTGTGACAGGCCGTAACAGTGACCTTGACTTTGACCGCTGAGGAACTGGAACCGCTCCAGATACGTCAGCGAAAGTAACCTGTCTGCTCCGCCTTCTGCTCGACATTCTGACACACTCAGTTGCTGCCGGCGTCCTTACCTCATCTATTGGGTAATGTTTGATAGTACTGTGTCACCGTGCAAGCGGTGCACTTCCCATGTGATCATGAGGGAAAGTCTTCAATATGCAAATCTGTGCCGGTAACAGGTGGGGAATGCTTGAATATGAACATGTTAGGTAAAAAATACCCTCACTGCGACAAATTATTACGGGGTGAAAAACATTTTTTAAACAGATTTTGAAAGCTAACATTCCCTGGTTTAATAGTGTTATGTTTAAGATACCTTTTCTGAGGACGGAATAAAATTCCAGATCCCAAAACGTTGTGAATACTTGTTTTTACTAGTCGGAATGATAAATGTTTCTGTTTCCCTCAAAATCTACTCGCTGGTTATTTCCTGTTCTAAATTATGCTAAGTTAGGTTGTGTTAGAGTAGCCTCCGTATTGTTTATCATCCCTTACTATTGCTAAAAACAAATATTTACATGTATCTAAACTCCACTTAAACAAATAATTGGCTTTTTTATAGTCCTTAGAAACAATGAATAAACAGCAATAAATCCAAACCAAGGCCTAATCTGTTGATGTTTACGATCATATTTTAGCATTTGAAATTAAACGCAATTTATCAGTTCAGTAAACCCCTTTTCAGGAATTCTCTTTTTGGAAAATAAATCGTACTTACCCAAAGCCTTGCAAAACATTCATGCTCTATTCTGATATAATGCGTATTCCAAATTCAGAAACTTCCTCAACCATTGTTCTATCAAGGCCTTACTACAGCCGTATGTCAAGGACATAAGATGGCAGCAATCTGGAGGTCAAAGTCAATTATTGATCAGGCTTGACATAAATCACAGACTTCCAAGGAAAATAACGTACCATCATGCTTGTGTAAACAGAGGATGAGTAACATGTGGGCTTTAACTTAACGGACCTATTGATGCTTTGATATTAGTACTGCGGTCGTCTGAGTCTGCATTAGCTCCATAAAAATATTAACTTATACAATGTTTAAGATGAATTCCTTCTTAATATTCACGTTTGCCAAATGTTCTATAAAACTCAGACGCATGAATGATGTTTAGAGAAAAAAAGCTAACGACGTAAAAAATAACTGCTTACAAATAAATGTTAACAAACCCTTCCTGCACCTATAATAAATAGTTAGATAAATTAGGTTTTATGTACTCTGCATTATGAGCAATACTATACACAATCACATATTTACATTTTCATTTGATTCCCCAATAATGAAACACAATCAGGATTAAGTTTAAAATATTCCCACATTTATATCATCCAATCTGACAAGGGTAGCTGGCAATAAATATGTGGGCTGTGAAACCGGCTATAAAAAAAACGATCTTTGAACTAATCCCTTCTATAATGTTTTTATATTCCACGCATTGAGGACTCATAGGTAAGCACAAGCGTTTACTATTTATATACAAAAGTCAATGGTAGCTGGGTAATTATATAGTGCCAAATATTAAATTATTAAATTTGGCAGTTAAAAACGGAGAGGTTTGAGACTTTAGTAAATTTAAACCTGAACCCAAATGGCTTTAGAAATGTTTGTTTACCATCCAATAAAAAAAAAAAAAACTTGATTGAATACAGAACTTGTAATGGTGTGCTACTAGTTTAGGCCCTAAGCTCATCATTATTTCATGTATAAATAAAAATACGCATCTAATGTGTTATTTTTGATAGCCAGTTAAGTTAGGAAGAACGCTTGGCGTTTTCAACCCATTATGAATTAAGAACGAACCTATGCGTAGTTTTGATAATGACCTAGTCGTCTCTATAGCAAGACTAATTATTTAAGTTCAATGATCAATGATAAAACCCCAACTACGTTCGCACCAATTCTATGAACGTGATTTTTGTACCTTAACCTTTTCATAGCTCCACAATGTAAAGCCTATTACTTCTTCCAAAGCCGCCGCACCAGGAACAGTGTGAGTTTCAACATTATATAACCTTGTTATACTCAGTTGTCTACAATTACACTGACACAGTGATCCGTACTTCTTTAATTATTCCATGCTCTGCCAGTTACCTAACTCCTTCACGACGTACGGTAGTAAGGGGTCACCAGGTCTGCTGCTACTCCACTACTCCACACAACTCCACAACTCCTGAACTCCTTTCGGACTTCAGCAGGTCCTTGCTCAACGGTATCCTTGACCGCAGACTTCATACACGATGTGAAAGTACTACCATCCTTATTAAGGTTTTGTCTAGTTGTTACTGTCCTAGGAAATGTCTTAGGATGCGGCCCACGTTCAAACAGGTTTAGCAGTTTCATGTATTTGTTTATAGATGTATTTAATTTGGTTAACGTTTCAAGTTTTTAAGCTCATTTTATATTCAAATATATTAATATGTCTAAAGATTAAAGTTTGGGATTGAAAAATAGTGATATCCATCCCGTAGGCTTGCACAATATTAAAATTTACAACTGTAGAATTTTTGGAACAAATATATATAATAAATATAACGATAAATAAATAAATATAATAAATACTCTTTGCTGACTAATCTTAAACAAAATAAATACATTTTAAATCATTTACTGGATGTTAATGACAAAATAACTATTAAAGAAAGAATTAAATCTTAAGAAATAAATCACAGATAACCCCATACTAACTCAAAACATACTGGGGAGCGAGCTGGCGTAGTGGCTAGAGCGCGGGACTTCGGTCCGTGAGGTCCCGGGTTCGATCCCCGCCAAGTCACCAATGGATTTATCCAAGTGATAATGCCGCAACCCCTAGGTCTAGCCTGAAGTAATGTGAAAAACAATCCCAGGCTCGTGCCTAGCGTCCTAGGAAAAAAAAAAAAACTCAAAACATACTGTAATTTAATTTCAGTCGTCTATGGAGATATGTAGTATTTGATTTATGTTAAGCAATTAATTACATTAATATTGACATTAAACATGTATACCTTTGAAGGTTTAGTAATTCACAATTTAAATTCAAGAATGTTATTTAAATTAGTTCACTGTTGGATAATCTAATACTCTGAAAACCCTTAACATTAAATCTCATGAAACTGATGTTGTTATTTTTAACTCAAAAGTAAATATTTTAAAAGATGAATATATATTGATGAATGATGTATTTGACAACGTTACAAGTCTTAAAGGATATATGTTAGTGAGGGTAAAGAAATTAAACCCATACAACTTTATCAAACATGCAAACTTTATTAATCTCTATCTACTTCTAAATATGTACAAAATATCTACACCTAGTACGACAACATCATTGACTCTTAATCTTCAACAATAAAATAAATACTACTACAATTAAAATTACATCAGGCAGTCATGTCTCAAACTATAATTTAAACTGTTTACTTTCATCATTTTCTGACTAATAACCAATGCATTCTATTTTCTTTGCAAATGCACTTTCCCTTTAGTAATTTACTACACACTAAAAGAATACAATTCAATGGGTGTAAAATTTATCACAAATAAATAAATTAAAAAATAATAGTCCTTTATTTCCCAGGTTTTGGGTAGTTGTACCCATTTCCTCCGCCACTACCTGCAAATAAAAATAAACTAAAATACAAATAGTCTTTAAACCAGTTTTATTTAACATAATCAGTTCAGTAGATGGTGTTCTAATACTTGTATGTAAAAATAAGTTAGAGCGAATAGTGTCCACTTAACAAATCATTTAGTCGAGTCAATATAGGCACTTGAGATAGAACAAATTCCAACAAATGGTTTTTCGACGGTTTTTGGTAGTAATAGGTGTAGAAAGTACCAGGAAAAAAGTCTACCAAAATCGGACAACCGGAAGTCGGGGTTTTCCAAGATGGCCGCCGCGAGGTACTCAAATCGACAAGATGACTGCAAATTCGTCGATTCATAGTTCCAGGATTGGCCGATTTCCACGAAAATTGGCAAACACATGTAGAACTATATTTCCAACCTTAAATATGAAAACTAGGCAGACAAAGTAACCCAAAGATGAATTTTCAGGGTATTATGTGCTAAAAAAAAAAATTTGTTTACCTCAAATATAGGTTTTTCTAATATTTTGTACAAAGTTTGTTATAATTTCAAATTTATTTTTTCACCATTAGATTCAACACAAAAATCCTAACAATTTAGTATATTGAATCTTTGTTCTGCTTCAATTTGTTACAGAGATATTGAAAGTAATAACTTTAGTATGTTTTCTTGCCGAGATAACTCAATGTTAATCTTATGGAGAATAAGCATAAATATTAATATTATTTTTCATTAAACCTATATAGATAAGACTTTTTTCTGCTTCATATTATCTGTTTTAATATTTTTTTTTACTAAAAATTCCTTTTTGGCAGTTACCATTGCAGCAAACCTACGTATTCGGTTCCTCAGTTTTAATCATAAAGAGAATAATAGAATGTTACCTTAAAAAATTGCAAGAAAACGTTTTATGGTTTTATTGTAGTGTTGGGTATGCAGAGTAACATAGTAAAAATTGCCAAAAATCGGTCTACTGGAAAACCCTTAGAATCAAGATTTAATATGACGGATTTTCTTAACATTGGAAAATAAATCTACATGCATTTTCATTGATATTGACTTCAGACCACCACCGATATTTATTGGGTGGTCATTTCTTCATTTCGACAGGGAACGTGTTTTCGGCCGTCATTTTGGATCCCCATAACGGATATAAATATTTTTTTTATGTAATGACAGTGTCATTTCAATAGGGAACGTGTTTTTGGCCGTCATCTTGGATCTGCCATATTGGATATAAATATTTTTTTAAAAGTAGGTAATGGCAATGTTGTGACACATTATTTTAAACTATATTTTCACGCCTATTCCATTGCCAAAATGAGTTTTTAAATATATTTTAGCGAATTTCCCATATATAGGGAATAAGCTATTACCGTAGTACTCATGGTAAGACCTGGACCCGAGACCGATTTAATTTTTCATTTTGAGGTCCCTAGAGGCCAAAAACACCATCCGTTCAAATTCATATATATATATATATATTTATATATATATTTGTATATATATTTATATATATATTTATATATATATATATATATATATATATATATATATATATATATATATATGTGTGTGTGTCCGTTAGCGCGATAACTCGAGCAAAAATGATCCGATTTTGATGAAATTTGGTACAAACGTGTAAACCTACGTTTATTCGAACGAGTTCGCGATCCAGCATAATCGGACCATGGGAAGGGGGGTAATGGGGGGTTTTATTGGGTAAAAATGGGGTTTTCCCATTTTTGAACTTAAAAACAAAAAATTTTGCGATTTCTTTCTAAACCGTTTTGTAGAGCTTAAAAAAAGAAATAATTTAGTATATTGAAGCGCTGTTGTATGCCTAACGGTCAAAGAGAAAATTCAAAAATAGTGCAATTAAAAATTCCCATGTTATTCTTATGGAGAAAATGAAAATTGTTGTAGTTTACTTGTTTATGGGTATATATTAATAAAATTTGGCAAATTTATTTATTTCATCCTATACTATTGACGTATGGTCAAAAAATACTTTTTACCTTCCCCGTAGCAGCAAACCTAAGTACTCGTTAAATCTAATGTTATTTAAATAGGGAATAATATGTCTTATTTATGGAAATATTTTCGTAAAAATGTAATCAAAGGAGTTGAAATTCGCTTAGTCTGCAGGTTTGCTGCGGCGGGGGTATTTTATTTTTAAAGATATATTCAAACGACAATTCTCCTGCATACATTTCTTAAGGACGTTTCGTATTTTGAACATTTTTAAAGATATTTTTTCTCATATCTCCAGTAGGCCTACATATTAACGCTTGCAGTTTGTTCTAGCCTTAAACATTTAGTAATGTAAGGGCTTACATTTGAGCTATTGAACATTAAAATCTGACGAGTTAGAGACTAGTTACCAACCCCAACAAAATATTAAATTTCACTTTTTAGAAATAAATTTTTATTAAAATATTTATATCTCGGGTTCGTAATACGCCACCAAGTTTTTTTCTGGTTTCAAATTACTCAGTAAATGTTTGGGTTAATTTGTTTAATCATTAAATAAAATGTGACAAATTTAATATGGGTCTGTCTTATTTAACAATAATTTTTTTTCGAGATTAGTCTTTAGCTTAAGACATATACCCCCAAATCGAAAAATAACTCCCAATACTCTTTATAATCCTAAAAGATTCATCAAAGTATTGACTTTTACTGAAGTTATGGATTATTTATTGGGAGTTATTACAATTGGGGATATATTTACTTAACTAAAGACAAATTTCAAATGCAAATAATTTAATATTAAATTAAGGTGCATGACTCATTTTTTTATTAATTAGTCAGATATTATTTAGTGACTAATAAAATAAAAACCCAATTCTCTACTGAGTAATTTGAGACAAGAAAGAACTTGGTGACGTATTAAGAACCCGATATAAAAATCATTTAAAAACTGATTTATAAAAAGTTAAATTTAATATTTTGTTGGGATTGGTATCTCGTCTCTAACTCGTCCAATTTTAATGATCAATGGCTCAAATGAAAGCCCTTACATCATTAATTATTTAAGAATGAACTACTAACTGAAGATAAGGAAAATAATAGTAAAAAATTTCAAAGTACAAAACGTTTAAAACAAAAAATGTATTTAAAAACGGATTTCGGCAATGGAATATGCGTGAAAATCTAGTATATATAGTTATAATGTGTCACAACACTGTCGTAACAACAACAAAAAATTATATCCAATAAGGTGGATCCAAAATGGCGGCCAAAATACGTTTCCCATCGAAATGAAGTACTGACCACCTAATAAATATCGATGTTGGTTCCAAGTCAATATTTAGAAAATTGTGCATAGAAAATGCTTATGGTATCTTTTTTTCAAAATCTGTCCAATGTTGGGAAAATCCGACTCTGCACACCCAAAACTACAACATAAAACCATAAAACGTTTTCTTGCAATTTTTTTAGGTAATATTCTATACTTCTCGGACTAATAAAAAAATTGATTATTGCTTATTCTCTTTATTATTAAAACTGAGGAACCGAATACGTAGGTTTGCTGCAATGGTAACTGCCGAAAAAGGAATTTTTAGTAAAAAACTATTAAAACAGATAATATGAAGCAGAAAAAAAGTCTTATCTGTATAGGTTTAATGAAAAATAATATTAATATTTATGCTTATTCTCCATAAGATTAACATTGAGCTATCTCGGCAAAATCTTTTTTTTTTAGCACATAATACCCTGAAAATTCATCTTTGGACTACTTTGGGTCTGCCTAGTTTTCATATTTAAGGTTGGAAATATAGTTTTACATGTGTTTGCCAATTTTCGTGGAAATCGGCCAATCCTGGAACTATGAATCGACGAATTTGCAGTCATCTTGTCGATTTGAGGGCCTACGGCGGCCATCTTGGAAAAACCCGACTTCCGGTTGTCCGATTTTGGTAGACTTTTTTCCTGGTACTTTCTACACCTATTACTACCAAAAACAGTCGAAAAACCATTTGTTGGAATTTGTTCTATCTTAGAGGCTTTTTAGGGCTAAATCGACTCGTCTAATTTGGTAAATCTAGCATCAGTAGAAAGAGTAAGGTTACTATGCCTTTGTACTAGCATCAAAACATATACACAAAATATCACATGATCACACTTAGATGTCATACTAACTTCACCAAATAAAAAAAAAAAAATAAATGTCCTAGTTTTGCATTCAGAATTTCGGTGGGGGTTTTCTGTTTGATATTATACTCCTGCTCTTTCTCAATGAACCTGTTATCACGCTTGGTAAAATTGTTAATTAATTTCGAAGAAAAGATTTACTTCTCCAAATTAATAAAGATACATCAAATTATAAACCTTTTTAATTTCTAACTATACGCCTTTTCAATTTTGGACGTTTTAAGAACTTCAAATTATGACTCTTTTTTATAAATACTACGATTGAAGATCGATTTTTATGAAACAAATCTAAATTAATTGGTGTGATAAGACCACATACCTGCCCCGCCTCCTCTTCCAACTCCACCGCCCCCGCCGAATCCACCGCCCCCAGCTCCACCTCCTCGACCTCCGGAAGTGCTCGCTGGATACGTGGGACCACCGCCTCCACCACCTCCCGAGAATCCACCGCCCCCCGCGCCACCTCCACCGCCGCCTCCGGAGTAACCTCCTCCACCTCCACCTCCTGAAAATATGTAATGATGTTATTGTGATTCATCATAGCAAAATTTAATAAATTTCACCAGAGGATCATTTGAAGTAATTAAGAGATAATAAGATAATTTAGAAAATAAAGAGTCACCGTATTACTATGGTTAGGTTTGGATAAGTCACGGTGGTACCATATGTTTTGAAACACAGTAGAAAGAACCTTCCAGTATTTAACTCATGTGCTGAACCTTGTAAGCTTTTTACAGTTAATGTAAAACACTATCTAAGAAACACTAACTTATACTAGGTTATTAAAGCTGTTGCTGAAATGTATTACAGCTTATGGGTTTTAGCCTCAGGCATAAAAAAGTGTTAGTACCGACTAAGATGTGATGATCATTTTGGCAGAACAAGTTAAAATAGTTGTCCAAAGAAACCTTAGGTTCAGGAAAGAATTTTCAAAATGGTTCTAGTGGCCTACGTCTTAAGACATAGCTATACGTATAAGTTGATTGATTAGGTTTGACACTTTTTCATCCCTTACAGTCAATTTTTTCGCTATCATTTTGTCGTTGTTCTAATGTAATTGATAATCCTATCTGAAAACCCCTTACCCAATTATCACACTAACAGTGTCCAAAACAATTGCATTGCAGTATTTTCTTTATACGAAAAATATTGGCTCTCAGTTATCATGAACCTATATATTGAGTCAGTAAAGATTACTAATAATTATTTTTCATTGTTCATAAATCAAGAGTTTCCTACCTTGTCCACCACCGGCAGCCTCTTCAGCAGCGTTCTGCTCCAAAGACTGCAGAATCTCTGGAGGTATGGGAGGTGCTGTAGGAAGATGGTCTCCCATAGCTACGAACCCGTTGGCGCCCGCCGTGTAAGTTATTGTAATCAACTTACCGTCAGGGCCTGGGGCAGGAAAACGGAAAATTATATACTGTTTGTAACATTACCAATGTCAGCAGAACAACTACTGTAATGTTCCTTTGGGACGAGATTAAAATAAAATTTATTACATTTTAAACTTAAGGGGGGGGGGACACTAATTTGCTAAACTTATTTTTGTCAGTACGACACATGGTTTTTTAATGATGAATTACTGTTTGGACAATTTATTAACTTAGCTGTTGAGTTGGTCTTAGTGTTAAGTTAAATATAATGCTTGTAAAGATAATTCTGTCAAGGGTTCCTCGCCGATGTTACAAGGCAAAGTATTAGTCGAACGTTATTATTACCAATCTTTGTTAAATATACTTGATTTTTTATATTATTTATATGTGAACGGACTTTTTATTTGAGTCATTTATTGTAAATCAAGAATGAAAGATTTATAATTATGGATTTGACGAGAAAAAAAAATCTAAACTAAGCAATAATCATTCTTTAAGGATATATTTGTATGCCAATTTTTGTTAAACTTGTTTATCGTCTACCATAAAACTTGATTACATTAAAATAGGAACTTGGTATGTGTACATAAGTATACTCATTAACATATTGTAATGACAATTTGATACTCCAATCTGAACATCTACATCTTCTTATCTAAATTCGTAATAAATTGTCACTATCAAGTTACCTTCATAACTGAAGCTCCCCTGAACTTCAGAACCCGGTCCTTCTTCTGCCTCAGCCTGCGAACCTTGCTCTTGAAATTTTATTCCGTTGCCACTCTCGTAGCTAAAACATTACAAGTTTTTTTATTTTTATATGTCGGTGATATATGTCTTAAATTTAATAATTTCCTATTACTAGCATAAAACTCAAAATTATTTCGGCAAAAATGTTTGAACTATTTTCAAATTTCTAAAACAGACACTTTTTTTTAAATTCTTTCAATTCTAATAAAATGTACTTAGAAAAATCTATGAACTCGGTGTTCGCAAAGAAAATTGTCCGTTATAGGAACCTTAAATGACAAGTAAGCTGCAAGGAATTTCAAAACGATTAAAGATTTTACGAATAAAACCTATTGGTGATTGGCAGGATTTTAATCCCGAACTCGGTCTCCTAAGCCCCATGCTCCCCCGCTAGACCATCTTGCTCCCCAAAAAGCAATATTTGTTTAATAATAAACTAAGTTACCTAAATGAGTATGATCCATCGCCCTTGTTGGGTTCGTTGGTTTGGGAGATGATTGGAATAACGTCCCCTCCCCCTCCACCACCACCTCCGCCACCACCGGCACCTGCTCCACCTCCAAATCCTCCTCCGCCCCCACGACCTCCTGAAGTGCTGGCTGGGAAGGCACCTCCTCCTCCACCTCCTCCGAAACCACCACCGGTGCCACCTCCGCCTCCAAATCCACCCCCACTTCCACCGCCTCCTCTTCCTCCTCCAGCTCCTCCGTAGCCGCCTCCTCCACGACCACCAGCCCCACCGCCACCCCCGAACGGCGCCGCTATGGCCCCCGGACTGCCCCCGGCACCACCGGCCCCGGCTGGAGGGAGGTAGTTATTGGACAGTTGTGCAGCGGTCGTCAGACCAACCGCTAACGATAACGCTAACTGAAACATAAAAATTCATGAAATTAAAGTTTAAAAATATTAATTTAAGCCTGCCTCAAAATTGTAAAAACGTTTGGCTGTTCCGCTCCTGATAAATTCAGTTTCAAAGGACAACTTAAAAAATGAGGTTAACGATTAAGTATAATGTTTAGTGGAAACCCCTTTTATTATGACTTCACCTAAACCAAATGAACCGTAAATTATTCATTCCTTTAGTACACTAAATTATTACTTTTTAAATAATTATCAAATATAACCGTTAAGGGTTACTTTACAGCTATCTGACTGACACCTTATGACCAGCATTCGTTTCTAAATGGTATTTAAGCTACCTTTGATTTTTGTCAGTTGCTTTTTTGTTCCTGAAGTTATTCAGTAGCCACTAGTGCGCATTTCACCATTATTGGAAATTCTCATAAATGACCACATAAAGATGCAATTTTCATCAGTACACTAACTAAACAACATCAAAGAAGAAAATTGACTAAAATAAAAAAACAAAAAAGTTAATTAATAAAAGGTTTTTTATAAAAGGTCTTAGTTAATTTCATTACTAGGAAATACTATAGTTTTAGAAAGAGGCGTGTCTGTATCTAAACATAATGTTTACTCTTCAAAACATATCAATTCTGTAACGTGAAAGTAATATAGTGTTCACTACTTATTCAGTTGTATCTTTGATATCTACAGTATAATAGAGCACTGTATCTCTGTTTGTATTTGGCAGTGATAAACTCAGGACACAGGACGCAGGACCGATGGTCACGAAATTTGGTACATACGTGTAGAATTTCATAGAAAAGAATAGGTACACGATCAATTATGAAATAACTCTCAGAGCTTAGCCCTGGGACGGACCTCTTAAAGGTACCCATGACAGGGATTTTGAAAGAATTTGAGTAAGATTTGTTTACTAACAACACACATGACAGTAAAATTTAAAACACCATTTAAATTAGTGGTATTTTTCGTTCTGCTATTTGATTGTATTTATTGAAAGAAGATTTGTTTTTTGGTGCCGTGTGGTTGATGAATTTGACTATTGCACAAATTTTAAATGCAATAAACTATTTAAAATTCTGGCATGTATTACGGTTTTCCAACTTTAAGTTGTAATATTTAGGCAGGTAAAACAGTTCGTCTAAGAAATGAATTTTTTTTAAATGACGTGTAAACATTTTAATATTCCTGGAAATAATTTGGATTTATCTTCATTAGTTTAAGCGTTAAATTCCGATTGAGCTTTGTTTCTACGACATCTGGTAAGTGTGTTGTAACTGTTTCTCTTGGTAGATTTTTAAAAACCGAATTATTCTGTCTTGTTTTCTTTCCCAATAGCAAAGCAAAGGCAGAGCAACTAGTATTATACCAATAGGTAAATTACAATCGATTTTATTAATGCGTAAGTTCAATTATCTTATTAATGACACCACACTATTTATCAAAGGAAAAAATTATAAATGGGAAAATAGCCGCAATGATTACAATTATATTCCTACTAGGCCTATGTTAGTGGGCCATAATACGGTATATGTTTATTCATAGTTAATAATATTAATTACAGATATTTTAATGCAATTTCATTTCAACGAAGGATCATAATTTTTTATTGCCATAATACATTTACGGTGGTAAGAAGAGCCATTTTTGATTTAGAATAAGTTATGCTAACCTAATGCAAACTGAAGTATTAATTTAACCAATTAATATATTATTCTTAAGGAATTCTCAAAATATAGAACATTTAAAATCACATTGCTAATATTTAACAACGTAAATAAAATTAAACCTCTTTTAATTTAAACAATTGAGTTGTATAGTCACTATGTTATATCAACGATAGTAGTGAAAATTCTCTCTTATTCCGTCGTTTGTAAATCTTTCCGACACTGTTTCAAACACTCATCTAACGAAATGCCTCTGTCTACCAAGTGAAAACCTACCCGCGTTAGCCTGTTGATTAAGTCTAGGCATTTCTTGTTAACTATAATGATTATCATTCAGAATAAAATTAAGGAATTATTAATAATATAATGTTAAACAATCATGTTTTTATAAATTATAGCTATAATTTATTTTAAATAATAAGTAGGCCTACCACTTGTTAATTTCCATATCGTTTATTTATTTTAAATCACATGTCTAAAATTGCGCTTTTTAATAAAAAAAAATGTAACAACCCCACGATTGAATATGTTTTTTATAAGTTAAAATGGTATCTATATTATTTTAATAGCTATTGATAATTGGTGGAAAACGGCTAACTGTAGTATAAAGGACGACACTTACCCAATGCATGTGTGTTATTGTGGTGAATGGGACCGTCCTCTGTTTATATACATTACCCCTGCAGTCCCCCTACCCTGGATTTTGCAACTGCACAGTGCACACAACGGTGACACTCTCCACTTTCACACAACTGATCAGCTGATTTAATTGATCAGCTGATGTCAAGGTCAACGAAGCCACCAGATGACTCCTGGATTCCACGAGGTGTTCGTCATTGGCGCCCTTTGTCGCGTCTATGATAATGACGAGCGTAAGCAATTTTCCCCAAAGATCCTTGGTGGGCACTAAAGTCACTGAGCCTCAAGATATGATACTTACAAGAAGACAAACACACATTTATTAGTCATCGGTTCAACCCCAAGAAAAGCTAGTAATTTTTTGATCGTGGAATCTGGTCCCTGTCCTTGATTATTTGTCAAAATTTGAATGAATAGTGTTAATAGCCTCTGGGGACATCAAAATGAAAAATTAAATCAATCCCGGGTCTAGGTCCTTGTCTTCCCCACGGTAATAGCTTTCTTCCCTAGAGAAAAATTAGCTACAGGCTTGCAAAATAGGTTAGGTCTGCGAAATTAGTCAAACCTAAATCTAGTTTAAATTATATTAGATTAGATTCAAATGACAATTATTATTCTTGTATTGTACAATAAACCGTAGTTCCCCCTGGATATAATAACATCAATTAGGCCATAGTTCTTATTCGAGCCTCAAGTAGTGCTCCAGGCACAAATTACCGAGACTTTTCAAGAATAAATAATTATTTTGGAGCAAATAACCATTTCGGCACCAAGATTGATTCTAGAAAAATAAAAAATCCAAGATATAACAGAGATCAGTCCTAGACAAATAACATATGCCAGGACATAACTGGGATTCTTTATAGATTAATAAAACATTCAAGGACGTGACAGGGATCAGCTCTAGACAAATGAAATATTCAAGGATGTAAAATGGATTGGTTATAGATTTGGGAAAAAACAGTCCAAGACATAACTGAATTCGTTTATGCACAAATTAAACATTCGTGGACGTAATCAGGATCGTCCCAGGCATGTTAAACATTTTAGTGCCATCCAGGATAAGTTTTAGACTTATTAAACATTCCAGGTCATGATCGAAATCGGTTTCAACGAAGTACGCGTACCCCGAAGTACCAGGATCGGTTCTAGACAAAGTAAACATTCCAGAACGTAACCAGGAGCTGTGGTGACGTCACGGAGATTGTGGACTGTCTTCGTGATCAAAGTGACATTTAAGACCAGGACCTTGATCCACCCTGTAACTCCTGCTAGGGCAAGCATACATGAGCTACATGCAGCTGTCTGGCGGCTGTATGGGTACGTTCACCTCACCACACCGCACACACTCACTGCTTTGTTTACGTTACCCAATGACGTTACTTTGTTGTGGTGAAAATATTCTCTTGGGATTGGTGTAAGATATTTTTCCAGGTACTTTCCAGGTTAAAGGGAACATTCATTATTATCGATGATTTTTTTCGATATATCGATATTTTTGTTTTCCGATCAGATCTATTACAAATTGACAACAACAACTAACTGATCTTGTTTAGGCTAAAATAGTCTATATGGATTAAGAAATGAAACTGTTCTAAGCTAACCTAACATAACCAACCAAACTTGCTGTACCATTTAAAACTTCCGTTTGGGTTTGATAATATTTTAAATTTTACAGCAAGTTTGGTTAGTTTTAGGTTATTTTTTTAACAGTTTCATATACTGAACAATATTTATCGTAGTTGTCAGCTGATATGTTTCAATTTGTTAATATCGATATATCGAAAAAAATCATCAATAATAATGAATGTTCCCTTTAACAGGAAAGTACCTTTTTCCATATAGGTGTCGATATATCAATGTAAAACGTTTAAGAATCCTCGATATGTTTTGTGTTGCACTCACACTTGTGGCTACGATTTAATAGCAAGTCTAAGGAGCATTGATATACTAAATGCGTAGTACCATTGACTATGAATCCTCATAGTCAATGGTAGTACCATACTCTAAACAATTTCATTTTGCTTTTTAAACCTTAGTTGTGCATTTAGGCGCTCTTTCTGAGAACATGCATTTAAGACCAACCTCTGTGCTTGGTTGTAGAATCCATCCTAAGGTATAGCTAAGACTAGTTAAACAACATTGTTAGTTACATTTGAGTTTAGTGCTTATAGACAAATCTCTTTACGTCTTGCGCATTCACTCCTACTTAACCCTCAACGTAAACAATTTACTAACTCTTCATATTAATAGTTATCCAATGCAAAAAATTTACTATATAAAAAGAGACACATTAATTCAATTTTATGTGTCAACCTTTTTCACAAGTAGCTATTCACTATTGGATAGGGGTTAGTCTTAATCTACAATCATTAAAACGTATTCGTAAAATGTTTCTTTAACTGTAACTACTAAGCATACATGTTGCTAACTATATAGGCATATTTTATTGTGTCCATGCGATTTTTAAGTTAAAAGCTGGTTTGGTATTTTTTTTATTCGTTGAAACCACAGGCATGAAGTTAAATTATAAAACAAATTTTAATTTTAATTTTTGTGCCGAACAACGGAGTAAAATACAAATAAAAAGTCGTCTTTTGCACAATCATGTCATAACTTCATTCCAAACATGACTGAGGCATCTGTGGAATATCGTTGTAAGAAATCATTCACTACATCAACTAAAGACAACTTTCATAAACATTTGTGAGAGAAAAACTGTATTCGTGTTTGCACTTTCTTCTTCTATTCCCAACAAAGGATAATGATGTAACGTCAACTTGCTGAAATGGAATGGAAAATGTTGAGGGCTTGGAACAGGTTTCTCAGGTCTGTTGGTATTCTAATTAGTCGACTTTTAGAATATCGAGCTCTAGGAAATCGATAGTGTGATGGAGCGAAGCCAAACTTTCGCAATCTAATAAGATTTTGGCAAGAAGAATGTGTAACCAGCTTTTACTATTACGAGTCAGATCTGTTCTAGATAAATAATTTTCTACCATTGGAATTTTACAAGCTTAATAAGGTCCCTGTTGAGACACTAAATTTACTTAAACATCCGCAATAATAATTCATTTATTATTAATTGTTACCCATATTTGTTGACTCCTGAAAAATCACTATATCTCTATAATAGGCTAAGATTGAGCCAGGGACACAATGCGGTGTATTTTATAATAGGATATTTTATAATAAGAGTGTATAAAATGAAGTTAATTGCTTTGTGCAGTTTTGATACTGATTGGGATTATCTATTCCTATTGCCAGAGCCATTTAGTTAGCCTAATGAGATTCTGATTATAAAAAGTTACTAATTTATCCCATTATCGGACATCTACCTTCTGCCTACTAGGCAATTAGCAATTTAGCTTCTCAGCGACAAAAGTATACAATTGTAGTGGACAGATTAATCTGAAGTTCACATTACAGCCAAACAATATGCTGCGAGTAAAGGTTTGTTACTTAGGTAATAAAGCTAGATTTTAAATGGTTTTTGCTTTGTTTTAATAGTGTTTAGTTGTTGCAACATATATTTTTTAGATATTTTCTATAGTTTGTTTTTCGGAAAGTAAGTCTTCAGCAATATCACTCTGGAGTCTCTGGAGTTTCTCTTGTTAAAATTTGAAAATCATTCAAACTTTTATGATTTTTCTTCACCTTTTTCTTATTTGAATAAATTACCTATTCACTACCAACTTTCATTTCCATATGTAGCTTTTTTGAGCAGAGCATTCTATTTTCTTGAAGCTGTTACTAAAATGCTTTGGAAGAAAATCTAACTCTAGTTTAAATTATGCTTATGCTAACAGTTATAAATTAAATAAATAATCATCTTTTAAAATTGTTATTGATGTAGAAGTGTATAACATTCATTATGGACAACTTCATGGTAAGGCGTATCTATGATATGCACAATGCTCAAAATTAGCTCATTGTTATCAACAAACCAAACACCTTTTTTATAATTTGTAATCGGTGTTAGATTGTCAGCTGATGTCAGCGTCCAGTGCAATCTAATCATGTTTAATCTCTGACTATCCCAGTTCGGTGTACAGTTATCAATGAAATCAACACAAATCTTTCACAATTGCGGTTGATTGGTATGGAAGTACGGTCTCCGCAAGAGAATGTTGACATGAGCAGTTACAGCTACAGCTGGGTAGATGGATAGCTGTGTCAGCTGTCTATACCTGACAAAGCCTTCACAAATCCTTCCAAGAACCGGTATCTGTGATTAAATATGGCATCGATAAAACAAAACCAATCATTCAGTAGAATCCTGATTGATAAGGGAACGACAGTGTTCAAATACATCTTTGCCACACCATAGTGATTTGGTTAACTGGATACAACCATGTAGAACTAAAGTTCGATAATATGATTCTATGAGATGTTATTAAAGAACTTTTGTCGTGAACTCGTACAACTTTCAAACCTAACTCTCTTGTGTTTAGTTAGTCTTTAGTTCTAGAATATCTGCTTATTTTAACATAAGTAAGGAGAAAATATTGTGATGTTTAAAATAAACTGTTTCGTTTTGTATTTAGGTTAAAAGCTAGTCTTATGACTATATTATTGGGAACTGGGATTGTTAATTAAACATACTAAACTTATAAGAGAGCATTTTTTTTCTGATACGCTTAAGGTGTTGACATAAAATATAGTAAAACTAAATTCAATATTTGTTATGCGTATCTGTCTCATCAAAATTATTAGTCCATTAGTCCATTACTACAATTAGTTACTTCAATTAGTCCATGTTATGACATTATTGATATATTTAAGGATGAAATTGTAGTGTATGTATAGTTAAGTATGATTTCCCTTAAGTTCAAAGAAACTTCACGTGACAGAGAGACAATTCGCTTTTAGGTTCTAGTTATATGTTTAAAAGATTATTATGTCGCTAAAAGTGATTGGAGATTATTGAAACTCGAACCAGGCCCTCCAGGATAAAAGTCCCACATTCTACCTTTAAAACTAGCTGAGACCAATTGTTACCATAATTGTTGTTATATTTAAATCATATTTTTTAGCTTCTCTTAAACTAAAACAATATTTATATTTTTATTTTTTGCTTATTGATCAACATTCGCCATTATTCCATTTTGAGAACACCAACGTACCAATGTGTTCTGTGATGCCAACGGCTATGTACGACACAACCACATAGTTTAGGACTGTTTAACGACCCTTGCTTCTACCAATTACTACCTAACGACTGCATGACTCACCTCAGAAGGCAGTGGTTGACCACTCGATGTGCAATGGTGGATGTTCATGGTGATCAGTGGGGCTTGAGGCAACGTTTGTATCTGAATCTGTAGCTAGGATGGGAAAGTAAAATAAGATTAATATTTTGTTTTGAATATATATAGTGCAATTGTTACCATAGAATGGTGTGTAGAGTGGTATAAAGACATTTAGAACTGTTGCATATTAGTTGCCTTGCTAAGCCAATTGTAAACAATGGTTAAATTAGTTGGGTACCAATCTGGATTCTGGACCCTGCATGGCCAGCCAACCAGCCAAAATCCAACCGCAGAGTCGTGATCAGTGTATTCTGTTAAATGCTTTACTTTACATAAGTATGGAGTGCGGGAACTGAATTAGATAGCGGATCTAAACCAGACCAGATATTAGTTCTTATGTAAGCCACGATACGAAATTAATATAGTGGAGTTATGATTAATAATGATTATACAATAATTTAACAATGATTAACAACTACCATTGTTGATCGAATAATTTAAAAAGCGGTTAATAGAGAAAAGCTTCTAGTTGAAAACTAAAAGTTGGCATTCTTTTTCAGTACACTTTGACGTTCTCAAATTTAGTTACCTATTTATTTTAACTATCTATTGATAATTATTTTGTAATTATTTAGTAGTAACTTAGCTCCTTAAGAATTTCGGGCCAAGATATTAATCAACACCCTCGTCAAGGGCTCTCTATATCTACTTAAAATTCAGGAAGGTTTAACAATAGCCAATACGAAAATCTCTTTATTTATTTGCTATTTAACAATCCATAGTTTCTCAGTGAGTACACTGCCAAATAAAACCTGCTACCATGAGATTTTAAAAATCGCCAAATTGTCGATATTCTGAGAGGATCTTCAAACTGATCGTTTAAAACTGGTGTCTTCTGTATGTATATTTCATATTTTGTTACGAGAATGTAAGTTGGTGCAAACAACTGTTATCCCTTATTTTAGGGAGAATTTTACAGCTTTGTTTTAAATTTTTATTGTAATACTCGGGGTAAGTAGCAATTTAAAAGCCGGTCGTTTACCCAATAAATTAACAAGAAATTGTAAGCATAGTACCACTTTGTAGCTACCGGATAGGAACAAACCTTAAATCCCCTACAATAAATAGCCAACCTGGTTATTAACGTTAAATTTATGTCTATGAAGATGACATATCTAAAGGCAGTGAGATTCATCAACGACAATACCTATAATAAAAAAATAATATTTTATTAGGTAACTGGAAGTCATTACGTTTAGGTACTCTGTAGCAGCGTTCCTGCATTTCATTACCCTGATAATAGCTGGTCTCTTAAAGAGGCATACTGTGTATGGAGCAGTCCGTGCTAAATAGCAACATCAAGATACCATCTGCTTGTTTAGAGGCTTACATTTTCTCTGCTTATTTGGGCTTTCCTCGTCATAGCCAAGACTCATCATCATTGCACTCTCACTCATTCAAAAATGCGAATTGTATTTTTTCTATGTGAACCAAAACACAAAAAAGATAGTATTTGATATAATTTTGACCGTAAATCCTACTTCAATAATGCGTGTTTCACAGTTGGCCTATTTTGTATCTGAAACTATAAACATAAACCATCAAATGAGTAACCATATCGTCAACTAGATGTAGTAATGCAGTAAAAGTATTACTAGTTAAACAGGTCAACTAATGGGAGCAAATTTTCTCACTTAATTTTCTTATAGGAGTAGGTTAGGAGTAGTTAGAAATTGAAAGACAAATATATGGCTAATATTAGTAGGCTTGTATATTTGTTATTCAGTGTGTTTAGGAGTTTAATGATTAAAACTTGCCAGCAGGGTATTTTATGAAGCCCTCTTTATAACGGGTGACTTATAACTTTGTGGAAACTTAAGACTGTATACCAGACATACACGACTATTATATTAAACTATAAAATATTAACCATGTAACTAACTATACTAAAACTATACATTACTATGTTAATCTTCAGATATGAAAGTGACGTAGATAAATTGAGTGAGCAATTGTTACTGTTGTGTA
The DNA here is from genome assembly GCF_028750875.1 of Macrosteles quadrilineatus. Lineage (NCBI taxonomy): Eukaryota > Metazoa > Arthropoda > Insecta > Hemiptera > Cicadellidae > Macrosteles > Macrosteles quadrilineatus. The sequence goes on from NW_026542650.1 coordinate 159,029, forward strand.
AATGCACGCATGACTTGTGCAGAGTTCATACGCTGACTTAAATTGACCACGCCAAACAGAAGATTCTGATAATTATTGTGGACAATAGCATCATTTAATGTAAATTAACTACACCAGTAACAATAACCAACAGAGGAAATATAGTGTTGACAGTAGCACATTTTGTGAGTAGCTCATTCCACTACTGTATGTACTTTTAATAGATTTTAAATGTATGGTATCAAAATTTCAATGGCTAAATCATCAGTAAAATATAGGCAAATAGAACCTAAAAATAGTACAATAACGGCTATTTAAATACTCTTACTTTTGAACTACATTTTTATGAACAATATTTTACAATATTTATGATTATTTTAATAATTTTATTTTAATAATAGTATTTCGTTTGATGTGTCCATACACCAGTACAGTGCGGAGGTGTGTAGGTCACTGACATTTCTCACACTACACGCCGAGCCGTCACGTCTACCAGCTTATACAGCATCAATCATCGGTCTGCACTTAACTCTCCGACTCTCTGACGCGTCTTCCAACTCGTTCACTTCCTCCATTACTATATCAGACAGAGTGAATTAATGTTAGATATTATTCTACAAATTGTATTTTTAAGTAAGCATTCGGAATATTTGTAATAATTTGAAGTGCATTTTATAAAAAGAGGAAAACCTTAAGAATTTTGAACAAATTTACACAATTTTTAACACATACATCCCATAAGAGCAAAAATATTAAATTTAATTATATAACATTATGGTCAGAAGTAAATTCGCTGTGACTTTTGTGGTTATAAATTAGTAAGCTTCACTAATGACAAGGTTTGATTAAGCATCAACTAAAAAAATAAAAAAATAAAAAGATTTGGGAGCTGGTTAATAAATACGTTAAATTGTAAGAAATTGAATTTAACACTTTAAAACACAGTTTTTTTCTGGTAAATGTTTATATATTTAGCCAATAGTTTACTACAATAATAAACTTAAGTATGCTTTAATATCTTTAACATTAATTTATAAGGTCTTTCAAAATGTTAGGGAATATTTTTCGGATTTGCAGAATATTTTTCACATACTAGACTAATTTCAATTAGATAAAAACCTTGACACTAATGTAATAATAGATGTGTGGCTTCGTATTCAAATACGTATATATCAAACTACCCTTTAGTTTTACCGCGCCATCCCGGAAGCCAAATGACTAAGTTTTGACACCTAGAACACTTGACGTTTTGAAAGGTCATAATGAATTGACATGTTGGCAACGTGAGTGTAATTTAATTACAGATAACACGTGCGAGGACAGGTGACAAGAATGTAGATGGCACTGACACAGCCTTCATGATCGCATCCCTGGAGGAGAGGGGAAGAGCCACAGCCTTCTCGAGCATTTATCTAGGAGCGCCGTTGACAACAGGGCTGACATACCTAATGATAGGCGGCGCTTTTGATAACTAGGAAATATAATTACCTTAAACATCTTTTGTGCGGCTCTTGAAAGCTGATGAGCATAATATCAGTGGAATATGCGGTAAATGATACGAAGAGTTATAAGAAATCAAGGAAGATATTCTTTCTATTTGTGTTTCTTTACTTATGACACTTCGTATTAAAACGCAAAGGATTGTTGTTCGTCAGAAACCTTACTTGTCCCTGAAGAGTGAAGAATCACTTACTTTATTCACTATGTGTGTTTCAAAGCCATTATTTGGAGTTTTACGTTTTTTTCCTCTTATATGTTGTCGCCAGACATTTCATAATCTGGCCAAAATGGCCCATTGACCAGTTCATGTTTAATGGAGATGATGCTGCCCCAATTTGCTGTTGAGTGGGAAGGGCTTGCTGTTTTATCAAATAATTCCCCAATTAAAATGCAAGAAAAGCTGTACAACCGGTCCCTGCGAAATTCGAACCCATCGTGTGAGAACGCACCTTTTATTGGTCAGGGAAAGTACTATGCCAAGATTTGTTATGGATCCACTTTAGCATAAGCTTAAGACTTTAACATAACTTGGGGAGTGAGCTTGTCTAGTGGTAGAGCGCGGGACTTTGGTCCCTGAGGTCCCGGGTTCAAATCCAACCAAATCACCAATGGATTTTATATAAGTGATAACGCCACAACCCCCGGCTCCCCCCCTCAGGCATCCCGGGCTCTTGCCTAGAACAATAATTAAAAAACACCTAGATTAGAAACAAAATTGTAACTATTTGTAGAAATTTGCTATTTTTTTCAAGAGTGTGTGGATGCTGTAGTTAGTAACTTTAGATATACACAAATTTATTTAATACTATTCTGTGTTCCTCTTTTTTTATTTTTTATTTTTATTAACAAGTTCGAAAAATAAAAAAGGTAAATTTAATGTGTTGGTTGTTTATTCCTAAAAGTGAAAATTAACAATTTTACACAATTTTTAGTTATTAATTTAAACAGATTTATGTTACTTGGGGCCATTCGTTCTTTACTATTATTTAGTTGAATTTTGAAATGTAGTACATTAAATTTCAATAAAGAGTTTTGAAAAACTGTACTAAAACTGGCCCTAATTCATACACGTTTTTCAACCAACCATAGTAAATTAATAAATTGGTACTGGTAATTTATACATCCAAAAACTAATTAAGATATTAGGTGTAGAAATTAATACTTCTTATTCTCAGCAGTTCACATATACTGCAATATCTTTCCAACACAAAAATACATCATGTAGTTGACTGTTAATCAATCCTTATCAAAATTCTTTTTAGTTAATCATGAATTTGATAAATTAATTGTTTTACACAACTTTTTAAACATACCGGTAGCATACTATTTACTCTTTGCGTACACACTCTGCACCAAATCTTCAACTCGAATGGCCTATTGCATAATACATACCGTAACATACACTTTGCACGGATACAAGGTGGACGATGGTGAAAGGTTGTACTGGCCACATGAATAATTGAAACTGATCGGTCAAGAAAAGAGTGATGCAGTTTGTAATAACACGGGGTTAGTTTATGTAAACCTTACGACATTTAGTGTGATCTTCTTTAAAAAGCACTTCAAGCGTTTTATATGAAAACAATATTTACTATAGTTTTTAGGTCAATAAAATTCAGTCATACTCTGTAAAAAGATAACACAGTTGGAGAAACAATTAATGAACACTAAGAGACTTGGGACTATAATTCAAGTTTGCCTGTATGGTAGTTAAATATTTTAATACTTTACTTTTAATACTTTTCAATGATATGACGACCATACAAAGTAGGTATTTTAAGCCAAGTATGAATGGAGATTAGTGTAGGATGAATAGCGCGATCTTGTAGTCTTGTATATCTTGACTAAGGCCGACATATTCCTTAGACAATGCTGTTAATTAATAGCCCATACAGCTATTGGCAACTAAGGGACCTACAGTTTATAGTGGAACCCGAACCACATTTTTGCCTTGGTATTAACGAATAAGTCTAATTGTCAGGATAATACTGCGGATAGTCGTAGTACTCACTAGTGCGGACGTTAATCCACCACAGGGATTATCGTATCCACAGTGCATACCTATAAATATCCACAATTCGTGACCTCCTAGTAGCTGGATTACAGGACGACGCCACCGTCCCAATCACATTACGTTATGATATCATTAAACCTTAATGAAACTGTCTAGTATGTAACAAAACACAAAAGAATTAACTTTACTTATGGAGTACTAGCTGTTGTACCCGTGCTTTGCAACGGGAAGATGACACAAAATAGAAACATTTTAATCTTTACATCTGTTGCATATAATAGTTACACATCCCCCAACGATTTTAGAAACAAAATCAACTTTTATGGCCCTAATAGAAACGTTTAAGTTATGACTTTTAAATCTGGTAAGCAGTGGATACCACCATTTCATCTCCCCTAATAACATATTTTTTTATTTATTATTGACATTTTAAATTTCAATTTTGAAGTTACTACTAATTATTAAATTTATATGATCATTTTTTTTAAATGTCACTCTTTTTTATATTAAACTAGCAGAGTACCCGTCCTTCGTACGGGGTTGGCATATAAGTATCAAATGCTTATAGCAGTTATGAGTGAGGACATGGTTTAAGAAATTTCGGTTCTTTTTGAAGTTCGTTCGCTACGCTCACTCACCTTTAGGTTGGAGCTCGTTCGCTGCGCTCACTTTCCTTCAGGTTAGCTCGTTCGCTACGCTCACTTGCCTTCAGGTTAGCTCGTTCGCTACGCTCACTCGCCTCCAGGTTGAAGTTCGTTCGCTACGCTCACTCACCTTTTGCTGTTGTCATAAATGTAAAAGAAATAATAGTGCTAGTGCTGCACCCTGTTGGTAATCCTTGTAACTTTTATTGCTATTGAACATCATAGAACAGAACCAACTTGTTTAATTGAAACAGCTGTTAAGATTCATTAATTCCATTTCTCATAAGGTTAACATGGGAAACTCCAGAGCCACTGGGGCGGAGCCCCGAAGGATTTTTGGGATAAAAATATGCCTATATGTTAATCGGGAATGTGAGCTATCATCATGCCAAATTTCAGCCCGATCCGACCAGTAGTTTTTGAGATTAGCTCATACAAACACACACACAGACACCACCTCTTCTTTATACAGTAATAGTATAGATAGATAGATCACAAATCCCTCAATCTTCTGTTTCTTCACTCACAAGAAATCATTAGCAAAATTAAGTCAGCTGTTATAAACTTTAGAAATATTGCTATGCCTTTTCAATACTGTCTTTTAAATATTAAAGAAACTATATCTATAGGTTCTATAACAAATTTTAAACAAATAATTTAGCATTAAAGACAGCAGACAAAACTAATATGATTATCAAAGCATCAAGGCCTAAACAATTTAACAGCAAATACATTATATGTTTCATTGCATCTCTGATTCTACTCTACAAAAATATCAACAAACAACGTAATATAAAAACCAGTTCTTTTAATCAGTTCCATCGTCCATTGGCTTTACATTTTCACACTTACCATAAAGTAAACATAGTAACAGATATTTAATTGATTTTAGAAACAAAAGAACACTTTGTACGGCTTAGTTTTAAGATATTTTCCTTGGTTTAATTCAGTGGTGTGGCAAAACACAAATAATAAATGTATCAAATAAAGTAAATGTGAACTGAAAGCTATGTTAAGATAAAATAAGAGTATTTTGTATTACCATTTGATAATTAATTATAGTTACGCATATACAACAGATAAAAAAAATCAACACAGTACAATTTAGTTATTGATGATATTCTTTAGTTTAATTTATGCATAGGTTTAGCAATACACAATAACTTAATTTACCTAAATATACATATAAAAAACAATGTGATGTGCAAGTTATGTTAAGTTAATCTAACACATGTTAAGGAGTTAGAATTTATTTAAAGTAGCCTCCAAATTCATATAAAACATCTATACATTGTAATTTAAATACTGTTTCTATGAAATCATATTATAATAGCATTATTTTCATAACTTAGACGCTTAAAAAAAAATCCAAAGCAGAGCCGGAGTTGATACAGCAACGGTTATAGAATCTTTTTTTTATAATAATCATTGACATAGTTTTAGAATAAATAAGCCATGATAAAAGTTTAGATTAAAATAAACCTACCTCATAGTTATGGAATATATTATATTTAATTTCTTTGTATCAGCTGTCTGAAATTGTGAAATATGCAGTTTAGCAAGTTCTTCTTGTTTACATTTAAATGTCAAAGCAAATGTAAACAAACATTGTTAAGTGTTCTCATCGCAGCCATGGAGACCAATCAATATTTACTTTTAAAATCTTCACCTCACAACTTTTAAAGCCAGAGGGGCAAAGCCTACGGTCAGTATCGAAATGTGAATAGTCCTATAATGGTCCTTGGTACGGTAGCTATATTTTTGTAAAATTTTTGTCCAGTTTGTACAGTGGTTTTTGCACCTATTAGTAATACACATACAGACAGACACCATTAGATTTTTATATCATAGTATAGATATACTATCTTTCCCTTTGTGATAGCACAGCATCCCAATGGTTTGGATTCCACATTTAGATAATAGTCTAACCATTTAAAATACCCTTAAAAAGACGGTTTTTAAGGCGAGGGTGACTTTATATATTTTGACAATCTCCCTCCACATAAAGCTTTTTCTTTAGCTTTATCACCTACAACAAACTGTTTTACAGAATAGGCCTACTATTGTTCATTAGGCCTATTCCATCGAAGAAAATGTCTTTAACCTCTGTAAGAAACTGAGCGCATTGTTAACATTTTGTCCCCTAAAGGACACGATAGTAGTGTATGACCTTGGAATCCTAACTACTAGTATTGACAGTTTTATTCAATACAGCTGTTTTGCGTTATACCATCACTACTATTTTGTAACACCTTTCACCACACCTCAGATCGATCTCCATGACCCAACACTATCAGACGCGCTAATGGTACAACCTGATGCTTCAAACCGCATCTCAGCTTTACAGCCTAATGATAATCGACGGTTAATACTCCTATTATGTGGTAACCAGGCCAAGTGTTTATACCGACAGTGGGTGATTTCGATTGTTATAGAGATTTTTTGATTAAGGTCAGATTAGAAGGATATTGTTTAGTATAATCACTACTTTATTTTTATTCAGTAAAAAATCTAACCATTAACCGCTTAAGGTGTGTTGCAACTAACATTAATCTTAAACAACTATTAATAAATCGTTAAAATTATCATTTAAATATTCCGGCTTTAGCCAACGCAATGGTGAGGATTGAGCTAATAAAGCTACAATCTTTTGTTTTGTTTTGTTTAAAGTGTGTTTTATAAAGGCTAAGAATCATTATCACTCGTTCTAAGATACAACTGAAGATGTCTTCCAACATCATTTTATGTCTTGAATCTCATGGGGGCACTCCACCCAAAATAAAAAAATCTTTATTATTTTACACATTAGTTTAAGCTATCAAAATAAAAAGAAAATATGGGGTTACCCCCTTTTCATGATCCCCCCCCCCACAGGGGGGGGTTGATTTTACTGAAAAGATCGATGTTTACTGGAACGGATGTATATTAAGGTAGGTATGAGATATCTTGATTTTGTAAATTTTATTTTGTAGAGCACATGTGTGTGCACAAACTGTAGCATGGAAATTTTAATCCACTACTTATAAATGTAAAAAATGTATCAAACAATTTGAAAAACAATTTTTTTTCAAAAATATTGTTTCATAATTAAATTACAAATATTTAAAAACTGAATTTGTGTAAATCCATGATACAGTTTATAGAATACACTATAACCTTCAAAATAAAAAAAAGATTATTAGATTATCTCACATAGAACCTGAGTTACATCCGTTCCTGTATTTTAAAACATGTGAAAATCAAACTTTCGGTAATCGCCCCGGAAACGAAAGGAAACACAATTCTGTTGGTTTAACCAAAGTTTTACAGATCATTTGTACTTACAAATCATAGAATATGTACTACTACATATTGCACACCAATGTGTTCGGGGAAAACCAGAGAAAAAAATAAAACAATAAATTTTTTTTTTTTTATTTGCCTTTAGGCCAGTTTTTGGGTGGAGTGCCCCCTTATACAACACTTACGGTACGACGACAAAACTGTTCATACAATGTTAACAGATGATTTTCAAGATGCCAGGTTATACTAAATAGTTATTCACTCCACATTCGGTATTCTTACTCGGTGTTTCAAGTCTAGAAAGAGACAGGTTCTCCTTACTTAAATTGGTTGGTACAGTTACAAATTAAATTTGTCGCACCTTCGAATTACTACACCTTCGATTCTTCCGTGACAACTTTTAGCGACCTTAGGTTGGTACGCTTTTATGATTCCTTAGGATTTAATTTGGACCAGATATGGCCGGCGCATGGTTAAATAGATAACAATTGACACTGTATATTCTAGCCATTGACGCTGGCTAAGCTAGTGACCTTCACATGATGCATTCGCTGTATTGTAGCCTACACATTAACAATATGAGTGTAAAAATATCGATTAGTGTTGAAAGACACCCTTCATGATATATAAATAATATCCTTAGCATGAATAATGTTTATCAAGAAGTTCTAATAGAATGTCTGTGTTTGCACTACTAGAAGTATTAAGAACTACAATAACGTACAAAATATTTTTCTTTGTTTAGGTTGACACGTTCTAAGCAACACATACTATTTTAAATCTTAATCAAATTTAAAAGCTGTTTCGTTAAAATGAAATGACTTGTTTCAAATGACCAATAAATTATAAATGGTCCTGCCATGATTTATCCCAACAAACCTACGATTCCGCAACCACGTCTCGTGACGTTGGGCATTTCGTATGCCAAATTCTAACAATGATCGCAGTTTTGGAGCTCATGCTCCAAGCTCGTGTCGCCCCAGTCACGATAGCGGAGCTCGTGAAAGACCTGAGTTACTGTGGGAATGTTGGACCTAGTGAATAAACTGTTCGTCATCTTTATTGTAGTTTGGCTACATAGGATCTTGTAGTCTGGCTACATTGAATCTTGAAGTTTGGCTACATTAAATCGAGTGCAGTGTATTTATAGGTTAATGATTGGACATAGCAAACGTTTCAATACAATTTTAATTCTCCTTCAGGTTCGACAATGTTAACATTAGATTGCTTGGTTACATAGCAATTTATTTTAGAATAAGTAAATTTATTATAACACAAAAACAATTAGGCCTATACAAAATAATTTGGTATGGTGTCTATAAGAATAAGGCCAGAACAAGGTAAGATAAGATGGTGAATGGTGGTGTTATTCCGATTGTAACAGTACATTGTTGCAGTAACAGAAATGTAGATCTGGGGCCCATTTCATAATAAAGTACAAACTAATATTATTAGTAAATCAGCTGATCGCCCAATGCAAATCTAATGGAAATTACAAGTTACAAGTTGTAACTTGTAACTTGTAGTTTATTATGAAATGGGCCCCTGAAGTACCCTTAGATATATGCTATTTCCACGAATGATTACTGTTCTATCTCAGTTGCTGCCTAAATATTATTTAGCATTAACTCAAATCTTCATTGCTTAATACAAGACCGTAAATAAATGAGTGTAATATTAAGGTCATCTCCAGGTGAGTTGAGTCTATGAATGTTTGTTTGTAGCTTCATTGTAATCACCGATATTTAAATCATTGTTTTTCCAAATGTCTACCAAAGCTTAACGAATACAGTACCATCGATGGTTTCTTTTACCATCGATAAAACACACTCCTTGCAGATAATCATCCTTTACTGAGGACATTGTTAAGGTTAGTTTCGTCTGGTTTAAGTGAAGAAGATTAGTTGTTTTAAGTGTTCCTTGTTCTTTAACCACTTTTACTCCAATTTCGACCAAACCAACGAGATATTTTCAATGTATTGAGGCATAAAAAAGGCAGTTCAAAGCAAATTATAGGGAAAATATTAAAATTTAATCTAAAACAAGAAAGAAAAAGCATACGGTCTTCATTATATTAAAACTGACCAACATAACACTCAAACTACATTAATGTTTTACAGTCAGCAGAGATTTTGTACTCGTAGCCTATTATTAACTACAATAACTTAACTGAACTAGCTCATTGCACACCTAGGTTTGCAAATCCATCGCAGAATCTCAGTTGCAGAAGACATAATGATGATCCACCAGTCTCGCCAAGTCGATCCACTTCGGGTAATGACCCAGTCTCATTCCCGATGCAATACTCGCGATGATACGTTACTCTTGCTTCAGAAAATTGTATGTTGCTTCAAACCCTCCACTCTGGTAACCTCTGGTACATAGGTCATTGAGCAACAAACATTCCAATGCGTTTTGGAAAGTGAAATAAGAAACTGTGTGTTCTCAATTTATTTAATGCGTATATATGTTGAACAATGTCAATTTATATTTTTATAGTGATGTTAATTTAGTGTGACATTTATATGATTGTTTTAATATAAGATTGTATTTTTCCGTGTGAGACTTTTAAAATTGGCAAGTGACAGTAAAAAAGATGCATTTATGCTGTATGAAAAGGCCCATTTATTATTTCTAAGTCAAATTTAATAGCTTAAATAATTAAAAGATATCATTGTTTGCATTGTCTGGCAAGGTGACAACTTAATGTAACAGACAACTGTTTTGAAAGATTTTTTTAAGTAAGAAGACTCTTTAATGCCACAATGCATTCATCTCATGACCTTTGGTACAATTGTTCAATAGGAATTCAAAGTTACAAGTAATAAAACCACAGAATCATTTAAATTTGCGACATTTATTTCCATTTCATAATATACAATTTGCTTTATACATAAACGATTTAAACATATTTACAGTTAATACCCGTTGCATACATGTAACAAAAACATTAAAACGAAATACAACAAAACATATATCACCACACAAATGACTTAATACTGCCTTATCACTAGACAGTACATATAGTGAACGAGAAAATTAATATGAGTAATGAACGAAATAGCATCAATGATTTCTTTAAAGAAGTTTGATATAAGGGGTATAGTATAATACAATGGCTTTTTGTCGGATAAATAATTATGTAGTTCAAATGTATATTAATAGTGTTTGGCAGTATGAAGAAGGAGTAAAATATATTCTTACAAGTAACACTAGTACGCCGCCTGACTTGAGTATCCAGAACTTCTAGAGCTACCATATCCTCCAGTGGCGCCAGCGCCACCATAGCCTCCAGCTCCTCTAGCGCCACCATATCCTCCTGCGCCACCAGCTCCACCATAGGCTCCAGAGCCTCTAGCGCCCCCATATCCTCCAGCGCCACCAGCACCACCATAGCCTCCAGATCCTCTGGCGCCACCATAGCCTCCAGCCACAACAGCGCCACCATAGCCTCCAGATCCTCTAGCGCCACCATAGCCTCCAGCCACAACAGCACCACCATAGCCTCCAGATCCTCTAGCGCCACCATAGCCTCCAGCGGCACCAGCACCACCAGCGCCTCCATAGCCTCCAGTGGCACTCTCTTCCCTATGATGAGAGACTAAGTAAAGCATTTGTTGCTACTAACCATTTTTACATACCATGACTTCACCGTTAAATAAGACTATGCATACATTTTGCTAGATCAAGAGTCATAGAGCACAATAAACCTCTTTACTTTAATCTAAATTTTTATTGTAAAAATAACGTAATTAACAAAGAAAAGAAAAACGGATTTATGTGTTAGAACACCAAATGGCACGTGAGGGAATATGCTTTGAAAGCAATATTTATTTAGCATTTATTGTATTCATATTCATACTTAAGTTGAAAATGTGCACCTAAGTGTGGACATAAATAATAAAAGCCTTAAATTGTATAAAGGTATTCGTGTCATATTTACAAATGGTCCGAACGTAATATTTACCTGTAACTTCCGTCATCGTAGATACCAGCCGCTTCGTCAGCTGCGTTTTTCGCCAGAGACTCGAGGATCTCAGCAGGGATGGGAGGGGGTGTGGGGAGGTGGTCACCCTGGGGTACGAAGCCATTCTCGTCAGCTGTGTAGTACAACGAGATCAGCTGACCCTCGGGGGATGTGTAGGAGAAATATCCCTTAGCAGTCTCTCCAGGGCCTTCGGGTGCACCTGGGTTCAAATACCCTTCCTCATCAGCCTTGATACCGTTGCCAGTTTCGTACCTATTTGCAAAAAGAATCGTAATGGTTTGCTTACATAAATATACTCTAGAGAATAAGGATATGTCAGTAATAAATCTTTTATGTGTTAAGTGTTAGTTTAAAATATATTAAACTAATAAAGACTAGGAGCAAGATCTTAGTGGTTATTATTATGAACCTTTTTAGTTAATTGTTCTTACAACCAAGGAAACTCTCCATAAAGTTGAATTTTCTTACATATGTGATCCGGAGGGCAGGAAGCCATTAGGAAGAACAAGGATTAGATGGATTGACGAAGTTACAAAGAACCTAAGGAGTATGGGAGCAGACGGTTTTCAATGGGTCACAGAAGTAAGGGTCAAAAAGTAGGCATGTGATGAAGAAACATCATTAAATGTAAAACATTTCGGAGAAGTATTATGAAATTGAAAAAAAAATACATATATCTTTAAATAATTATTAAAAAAATCACATACGCACCTCCAAGAATAAGATCCATCTCCAAGATTGGGGTTGTTTTCGTAGGAAATGATAGGAATTATGGCAGCAGCGCCACCACCATAGCCTCCAGCACCACCACCGTATCCTCCAGCACCACCGGCAGGTCCACCATATCCTCCAGTGCCACCAGCTGATCCACCATATCCTCCAGCACGACTGGCTGATCCACCATAACCTCCAGCACCACCAGCTGATCCACCGTATCCTCCAGCGCCGCCAGCTGATCCACCGTATCCTCCGGCGCCCCCAGCTGATCCACCGTATCCTCCAGCTCCACCAGCTGATCCACCGTATCCTCCAGCGCGACTGGCAGATCCACCGTATCCTCCGGCGCCCCCAGCAGATCCAACGTAACCTCCAGCACCACCAGTTGATCCACCGTATCCCCCAGCTCCACTGGAAGATCCACCGTATCCTCCAGTTCTGGCTCCAAATGGAGCTGTGATTCCACCCGCTCCTCCTCTACCTCCCGAGTACGCGGCACCAGAAGGAGGGAGGTAGTTGCTGTCAAGACCGGCAGAGGCTGCTACCCCCGCCAGAAGGACGATCATAGCCTGAAAAAAATCATTTTTCAAAGTTTTTTCTTCGATTTAAATGTAAGTTAATTTGATTTTATGCCTATTTTAATATTTTGCAGTACAACTAAATTTTTAAAACAATTTTCCGATGCGTTTGCTTGCTTCTATTTGAGTTAATTACCCAGGTTTGTGACAGTAATTCTATAATTTTGGAAAATTTGAAGAACACATATCTGTTTTAGCTCAATATAATTGATATTAAATTAAAAGGGTAGCTATAATTTTAGTCAATTAAGGTAAAAACTCATCTACGTTATGCTAAAACAAAAGTGATTTTTAACTATAGTACCCACATAGCCTTCAAGATAAATTCAAGTTAAAGTTAATGTAAGTTTTCTTTAGATTTTTAAAACACCTGGGTTGTTTTCTTTACTTTATTGACATAAAATGCTTCTATTGTAGCATACTTAAAAATAATAAGAAAACATGTTTTGGAACCTTTCCATTTCACGATTTGACCAGTTTATAAACTTTTTTTTTTAGTTTATAAACCAATATATAATTCAAATATAACAAAATACAATTAAAGTTTTAGGTTACGTTTTTGGACTTAAACTAAAAATAACCAAATCCAACATAAAATAATCTAATCCTAAAAACGATTTGTAGATAGATGTACGTAACATGTAAACCATTAAAAATCGTAATAGTGAATTAAGAGAAAAAATCTTACATTTTAATTAGGAAAACGATTTGAACTTTCTAAAACTAAATAATTTTTACTTACAGTACTTTAAAACGTGTGTAAACATGCGTAAGCATAGTACGAACATATCATATATAAGATGGTCAAGAAAATCTGTTAACTGTCTTTTTACAATAATCGATATAATTTATGAAATTTAAAAATCTATTTAAAAGTTAGGATGAACATAAAAAACTTCTAAAACTGGAACAAAATATAATTTATTACTATTGCTATATAAAAAAAAAATAGTTTTCCCCTTAGCATCAACAGTATTTTAAAAACTTTCTTGCCAAGAAGTACTTACCGAAGTACAATAATGAAATCTCAATGTTCCTACTACTTTACTTAACCATACTAAATATTTATAAGCGAATAAACTAAAAAAAATAGTTGAAACCACACAATACCACCTACTATGGTTCACTCTCACATCACATTAGCAAACTTACCGTCTTCCACTGCATGTTGAGAGATGATTTGACAACTGATCTCAGAGTGACCGCACTTATATACAGTATCATCATACCACTTCCCCCATCACTATAATTACTCTGGAGCAGATACACAAGTCCAGCAATGACGTCATCCGTATCATCTGCAACCGGTCGCTCAACCTACTTACAACTTGTTCTGGTTTACACTCAATCCTAATTTGGGGTTTAATAGAGTGTCGATAAATTCTGCCATAAATTTTGTGATGCAATTCAGAAATGAAAGGGTGACTGGTGATGCGTGGGAATGTGCCGGTCTTTTTTTTTCTGTCAATTTACACAATCTGTAAGAGAATTGTTTTGAGATCAAATATATTTAGAATTCAGTTTGTTTTCTAATGCTCGACGCTCTAACTTATGGAAACAATGTTTTATTGTAAAGAAATGTTGGCACTGGGGATTATAACATAGGTACTTTTTGAAAATGTAATGGGTAATTTTTAATTTTTAATTTTTAATTTTCTCGTCCACATTAGTCTCACATTACTATGAGAAATGTATCCAGCAAAGCAAGGGGTGAGTCAAGCCAGAACAAGAATACATTGAAATATTAAATGTGGGTAAGTAACACCAAGACACAAACCTATGCACCTTTGGTTTTTTTTTTCAAAGTAGCCTATTCAAGCTACCGACTGGGCCAAATATACACTATGAACCATTGTTAAACCGATGGGCCTTTAAGACTGTCTGTAAAGTATCTTAAGAACATAAACTAGGTTTTTCCTACAGTTACCTAACACTGTACATGTTCTCTCACTGATTTGAGAAAGCAAAGTGGCCAATTCGCTCATCAGTGAGACAAAGCTAACATTGTCTCACTCTAATTACTTTGTCTCACTCCATATTTGCAACGTGAAGGCACGATATAGTGAGCGCGTAACATGCAGGCAACGTCGTATGCGCGCGAAATACGTTGGCAGCACTGGCTGTAAATCAGCTGGTCAGCTGTTGTACTGTTGTATTTGTCACTTCACATTAAATGTTATATTAAAAGTTCACTTCTGTGTAAAAATAGGTTATGTTTCTTCACAAATTTATTTGTTTTATGGTAACTGTAGGAAAAGTATAATGTGCAACTCCAGTTCAAAGTACAATTGCCTCACTCGAGAAACCATTCCTCACTCGCCTACGGCTCGTGAGTAAGGATTTCTCTCGAGTGAGTCAATTGCTCACTTTTCTCACTAGTTGCACAAATAACTATAGCCAATTCCTTATTAAAAATTACTTGTTTTAGTCGTTAATAGAGTATGCCGGTGTCCAAATTTATATTCATGTCTTTTCAATGTTCAAAATGTTAACATATTAGGATGATTTCGTCTCTAGTCAGCG
The DNA here is from genome assembly GCF_028750875.1 of Macrosteles quadrilineatus. Lineage (NCBI taxonomy): Eukaryota > Metazoa > Arthropoda > Insecta > Hemiptera > Cicadellidae > Macrosteles > Macrosteles quadrilineatus. The sequence goes on from NW_026542650.1 coordinate 174,254, forward strand.
TACTAATTTGATTTATTCAAGTGAAATCAGCAAGCTCTGTCGGTAGCTTATTTCAACTGAGTTGTTAGTTGTTCTATAACAGGCTACGCTATAACTTTGGAGTGTGTATTCGTACACACTCAAAAACTGTATCTGAAAAAAATAGTTATAAAAATTATATTATAAATGCAATGACAATAATAAATATTTCATTCAATACGTATTGTTTGAACATTTTTTTAACTCTCATTTGTGTAAAAAGTGTTATAGCTTAGCGTTCAATTTCCTAAAGCAATTAATATCATAAGATTTAAGATTACAAGCTATTTTGAAATTTAATACCTCCTTTCCATTCAGAATGAGATGAATATTTTTTCAGTTATTGTTTTACATTTTTACAATATTTTTTTAATTGAAACAATGAGATTTTATTCATTTGTGACGTTCATTTTCTCTCATAATTTATTTTGTGGAACCTGTGATAGAGGGATATCTTCACACATTATACGATTTGCAACAGAAACTCTATTCCCAACTCCACTGGAAGTATTAGTTTCCAAATTCAATTTTGTGTCAATTCACTCACACCCCAACCCTTCAATGAATGTTAAAGTTCTTAGTACAACTGTACGTATGTACGTATCCTTATAAGAATTTTACCAAACTAAATCATCTTCTTTTTCAATGAAGTAAGAACTCCAATACAGAGACAGTTTTTCTCGCCTAAAAACATAGTTTTAACCTTCTCGCTTCTCACCTCACAAGTAAACTTACTGGTCGTTTTAAGCCACAATTTTAAGATAGTTTTAATAAAGAACTCGACATAAATAATTTTTATTAATTCGCAACACATAATGAATAGCTCAATATAAAAGTAATTTTAAGTTAAAGTATACAGTCAACCCAAACATGCAATGGTCAATGATTGTGTACATTTTCGGCCACACAGTCAAGTGTAGCCTACAATTTCTGCGTGTGATGAAGTTAATTGTGGGTAATCCAGTGGAATGAAGACGTTCCGGAGCCATCCTTGAGCGTCGGAGATCGGTTGAGGACAACTAGTAAAAAAAAGTAGATTGTTGCTGAGCAGGATGGATAAACTCGGCTTCATGGTTGAAATTATAAACTGTAATTATCAGATGTACCGTAATAGGGCATCTTATGAACACCTGTTATAATACCGAGTTATAATAAGAATTGATTAGCAGGGAATGTGTGTTACATATCTTGAACTGTTTAAGCATATCTCGATTGATTTGTTCGATTATTCAGTACGAATTAAACTTGATGTGACTAATTAGTTCCTGGGTACCTTTTTTTGCTGTGAAATAAGCACGTAAGGCCAACGTTCAACCTCGAAGCGTATAATAAATTAATAAGAACCTATTTAAATGGTTTCAATAGTTAAGATCCAAGACGATTTAATGCTGTAGGAAAAATAATAATTCTAACCGGGAACCGTATCTCGTGTATTAATCTATGTTTAGTTAATGAAAATCAAATGTTCGTTGAGTTTGTGATCGTATTCCGCAACTAACCAAACTCAAGAATGATAAGTTTTAATCAGCTTCATGTTTTGCTGAAGTTTTCGCAACATGCAATAGTCATATATTATAATGTGTGAATAATATATATAATGTGTATCTTCACACACTATGACTTGCGTGTTGCGAAAACTGTAACGGATCGCTCTGACACTAACAAATGTAAATTACCCTAGTTTATTAAAGCAGTTGAAAATTAAATTAAAGTTATCACGTTATTGATAAACGTAATTATTGTTTTGTGTGTACCAAGGAGTGAAGAGGATATTTTTGGTTTGCATAAAGTAACATGTACGGAAAACGTATTTTAAATACTTGTTTACTGTATGAAAAATAGTGGTTTGATCAGTTAATTCACATTCAGTTTAAGACAACATCTTCAATGTTTTCTCCTGTGGCATTTGGGAATTTGCTATGAACTGCTAAAATAGTTACATTTTACTTTGCTATTACTTTGCTATTAACATATAATCATAAGTGAAAGGTCATAGGGTGAGAATAGTATTATAATAAAACACATTATGTAGGTTGTTCCAAAGTAAGTAGTTCTATGTGCTTACTAGTTATGGTAGCTCTTGGTGAAAGGACAGTTAATTTTTGTTGTTGAAGTTCTCCCTTATTTCTTCAAAAGTAACTTATTAATCATGCCAATATTTTGTCTTTAATGAAAGTCCAAGCTACAATTTATTTTTATTTATTGTTATTTTTTATTATTATTTATAATTTATAATTTATAATTTATAATTTATAATTTATAATTTATAATTTATAATTTATAATTTAAAATTTATAATTTATAATTTATAATTTATAATTTATAATTTATTATTTATTATTTATTGTTTATTATTTATTATTTTTTATTTTTTATTTATTATTTATTATTTATTATTTATTATTTATTATTTATTATTTATTATTTATTATTTATTATTTATTATTTATTATTTATTATTTATTATTTATTATTTACTATTTACTATTCATTATTCATTATTCATTATTCATTATTCATTATTCATTATTCATTATTCATTATTCATTATTCATTATTCATTATTCATTATTCATTATTCATTATTCATTATTCATTATTCATTATTCATCATTCATCATTCATCATTCATCATTCATTATTCATTATTCATTATTCATTATTCATTATTCATTATTCATTATTCATTATTCATTATTCATTATTCATTATTCATTATTCATTATTCATTATTCATTATTCATTATTCATTATTCATTATTCATTATTCATTATACATTATTCATTAATCATTATTCATTATTCATTATTCATTATTCATTATTCATTATTCATTATTCATTATTCATTATTCATTATTCATTATTCATTATTCATTATTCATTATTCATTATTCATTATTCATTATTCATTATTCATTATTCATTATTCATTATTCATTATTCATTATTCATTATTCATTATTCATTATTCATTATTCATTATTCATTATTCATTATTCATTATTCATTATTCATTATTCATTATTCATTATTTATTATTTATTATTTATTATTATTTATTATTATTTATTATTATTTATTATTATTTATTATTATTTATTATTATTTATTATTATTTATTATTATTTATTATTATTTATTATTATTTATATTATTTATTGTTTCTTATTATTTATTATTATTTATATTATTCTTTGTTTAATTAATATATTAGTATTTATTATTATTCTTTGATTTATTAACCAAAGAAAATAAGAAAGACAAGGGTTGTAAATGCTATCGCAAAGTCTGTTTTATACTATAGAAATTGCTGGCTTATTTTATTTACCTAGACAAGTTTTCAATGAGACCTGTATTTGAGGGGGTTTTTCGTGATCAAGAGGTTTCCTTGTTTAAAAAATATATTGAACATGTTAACACTCAATACGAAGAAACACATTCACTATAACAAGAGAGAACAACAAGAAAACTTTTTAACAATCTGGTAACCTGTCATCGATGCTAAACACCAAACCTTTCAATTGGTAAGTTTGTATTTTATTCAGTAGTATTGTGTATGTAGATTTTATATAAATATTTTGTTGTTAAAACTAGTAGTCGCATACTTATCTATTTCGTTGGTGATACAATTATGTGGAAAATTAAAAGTTCGGTTTCATACCATTAAAAACAGTATTTCGTTTGTATATTTACTATTGGGGATATAGTGTGCTATATTGTACTTTTGAAGGACAAAAAGGAGACATGTATGATCTTTTCGTTAGAAGGCCTAGAACAAATATACCTCAGGATGTGTCTCTGATGCAAGATTCCATTGTTTATCTTGAGGACTTGTTGACATTAAACTGTGTAGGACCTTGAAAACAAAAGATAAGTACTGGTTTTATCTTACAATACATTTTTTACAATACAATTTTTGTCGTTAAATGGAACGTAATCTACATGATAGTCGTAGAATATGTGAACTTCTGTGATTCTTGATGTGAGTGTTGTCAGTGTGTTGTAGGGACGTCTACAATTAACGATTGTTTATCCGGTCTCGTTGTATAAAGAGCATTAATGGTTTTGGTAATGTTTCAGCATGTCGACTAAAAATCTCCTTTAGAAGAGATGCGATGCACAGTGGAGGTCATTGACTGGTCCAATGGGGATGAAGATATCTACAGTGGATGCTACCCAAAATCAAAGTAGAAGGTCACATCGGTTTTCCGAATTCGTTGAAAGAAGCAGAGAAGGGATGAATTCTGCAGCCAATCTTTGCTTATCTATAAGAGAGGGGAACATCATTGTCCCCTGATTTATTTGTAGCACAGGAGGATGCTTCATATTCCTTCATATTCATTCATGTTTCATATTCCAATAAAAAGGAAAAGTTGAGGTGATAAACCCAGTAAAGTAAAGAGATTCCTTCAGCGAAAAGAGATCAGTGTAACGAGTTATTTTTCCTAGGGGGGGTATATTTTTGTTATTTGGCCGCGCGAATGTTGAGGTAAGCAAGCGGTGGCGGCGAACCTGGCTAGCGCCCTTTGACCCGGCTTATCAGTTCGGATAAGCTTGGGTATCCTGGGACTACCGGATAGCCGAGAAGGAGATTCGAGTCGTGGATCCCGGACAGTGAGGATAGTGTGGTGTCTTGTGGAGACGACTGGGATACGTCGGTGGTGTACGTAGAGAGGAGTGTACGTGACAGTGGTGTCGGAGTACGTTGGTGGTGTGATCGCGCCAAGTGTTGGTGTAAGTTGGGTACAGACCCACTATTGGTGAGTGGACGACGTTCCTTACATTTTGGTTTAAGAGTTGATAATATTAATATCTGATTTTATTGCGAGAGTTAGTTGTAACCAAACTGGTCAAAGCCTGACGGTAGTTAGGATTTATTTATTAGTCAGGAATAATATCAAGGTATATTCCTGACGGTTCTGGGCAGGCACTAGAGCGCAAATAATATAATTTATTGACTGTAGTAGATATTATTTTGCGTTGTACCAAGAGTTAGTTACATTACTAGTAACTCTGAGGCCCGACAAACCCAGGCTGCACGATTTGGCGTGCGTAGTTGGAAGCACGTGGCCAGTAGGCTAGTAGCTAATTTTATTAGCCTATTAACAGAAGCCCAGCTAAGCAATATAAAGTTGGTAGTAGCAGTAGCAGTAGTAGGGTTGTTATTGTTTATTCATTTGATTTTTTTCATTTAACCTGAACAGCTTGTTTGGTAATCCAACACGTTATCTTGGTAGCTTGGATAGCGGAGTACTGGCTATCAGATAATATATTTATCTAGTGTTTGGATCGTATTTAGTATTTATTTATCTGCTACTAAGTAGCTCAATAATTTTATAGTAGTGCAATTGACATCTAGTTTTGCTTGTTTAGCTTGGTATTTATTGAGACCAGCTGCTAGAGGTGTAGTCACTCTGCTTATAGTGCACTTGTATTATTATATGGTATTATTATTGAGTAAATTGTCTGATTCTTAGCTTGGGCATTAGAGTTGTGTATTGGATTATAGTGGCCTAGTAGACCCCGCCTGGTGATAACGCGCGTTGTGGGTTTTATTGGCAAGTCGTCGTGTAACTTACTGTGTTTTAGGCACTCTGGGCTTAACTATTGGATAGTTAGGACGCAGCCCGAGTTGCGTAGTCAGCAACGACCCCCTAGGAGTGTGGAGAATCGGCGTAGGCCTGGTAGTGATTATTGCACGTTTGTTTTGGTGACATGTTTTTGACTTGTTCACAGTGCCCGTGTATGAGCCAGTCCTATACCGGTTAGACCCGACTATTGGCCTAGTGGTTTCCCTGACCTTATCGCAGACCCTGGAACAATACCCAGCCATTGTAGGCTGAGCTATCCCCGGCAAACGGTTGCGACTGCACGCACTTGTAATATTATTTTCCCAGTGCAGAAAGTAGCGTCGCATCAGTACCTAATACCAAAAGGCTGTGAAGATACAACTGCAGCTCCCTGAATGGAGTTACATTTTGGATTGAACAAGAGTGATACCCTAACTGATACAAATCGCTGCAACTTTTATGGCTGAGATTGCAATATTTTTCAATTTGTAACTCAAAACAAACGAAAATAACCAACGTGAATTGTGAACTAATTAAACTGATCGACAAGATAAAAAGATGATATACCGTTAATATGTTGTCAACACCGCTGTCACCACCATCAGGATTAGTATAGAGTTTGTCCTCCACCACTTCTATACCGGAGGAGGACATCATAGTTGGCAGAAGGCAGGTTGTTGAAACTTGAATAGTAAAAAGATACTTTAAAGAGAATGGAGAGGTCTAGTTTAGTTGAAACCCAGAACATATTTTTTATTTGTTTACAAAATATAAATAAAAAACAAATAACAGGTGAACATATCATCTTATATATTTAAAAAAAATTGTTTTTCTTTTCCAAGTTCGTTTGACTCTGCTACCCGACTGATTTTATGATTGAGGTCTCAAATTGAAGGCATGCACGCACAGATTTACCATCAAGCATCGGCATATATTTATCTACAATCCCACTCGGCTTATACGTAAACAAAGTTTGCTCCCTATGCATTTTTATTGGAGTTAAATTTGGTTTCTCTGTTCGGAGTTCGTTTGTCTCATTTTAGAATTCTTACTTCAATTTAAGATGTATTTTACCAGTGATAATTATAATCCTATACATTTTGGTCTAAGAACTTTTAGTGAAATACCGGCTTTCATTTAAGCTATTAGTTATTCAAATCGGATGAGTTTCACGCAAAACGCAGGTGAAAAACCAACATAAATATTATTTTTCATAAATGTTTTCTATGATTAAAATTCAATAGCTCCAGTATGAAATAAACCCCTAAATATTGTATTATTCTAATCTTATCTCAGTTTAAACAGTAATAATTACGAGGACAGAGGTTTTAAAGTACAACGTTTAATGGTAATTTACATAAATGATTAAAAAGGTTACAAAAATTGTTCAGGGGTGGGGATTCGTGCTGGCTGAATCAAAAGATGTCGTTGATGCCCAATTTAAATTTTCAATAAGTACGGAAAGTTATAAATTAAATGATCTTTTAGAAACAATAAATAGGAAGGATTTTGATTTTAATGAATGGAGGTAAGTTGGGTGCAAATGGATGTTTTAGGAGTCTATAGTCTGAGTTAATAACTTAATAACTTAAATGGAATTTTCTCACCAATCTTCTATATTAATAATTTTCTTCTAAATAATGTAGGCCTAAATTCTTCTTTCTTCAGTTAACTTGATTTGGATAGTTTGCCAATACTTTATTTTATAATTTCACAATTTATTTCACAATTAATAGATTCTGTGTGTTCTTCTTGGATACGGTACCTTAACTGCACTGTCCATTGTTGTATTACATTTTTTTAAATATGGGGTTCACATAAATAAAAACACGGTTGAATTTTACTTGTAATCTTGAACCCAGATGCACTGTATTATAAATGGAGGAATTGTTTTGAATAATAATTTTGGATAAGCCAATGAATAAATTTTGATTATAAATTGTATATGTGTTGAGACAATATGGTTTTAATAATATTAACAATAAACATGAATAAATATTGCAAATATAACAAGATTGAGTTTGGAATTTAAATAAGGACTATATTTATAAACATTGAATTTTGAGTCATTATAAGTATTGTTCATGTTTTTATATATATATATATATATGTTTTAGACTGAAAATAATCAGTAAATTATAGGCTTTAATTTGAGCTATTGGTCGTTTTATACTGCATTACTCAATCAAAAATCATTAATTTGATCATTTTTCGGATATTATTTTTATTTTAACACTGCGAAGCAGCATGGGTCCTCTAGTCTATATAAATAAAATGAAGTTTTAAAAAGCACGACAGGGAAATTAATTGTACAGAAAAAAGGTAAATTATGTTAATGTATAATGAGTGGTGACTTTTGTCATATCAATTAAATTTAGTGGAATATTAACTAGATTAAGATATACTTTAGATAAATATTGTTAATGATAGATATTATGATTGATTAGATTTTACAAAATAAAAGAGATGAAAAACAATTGATGGTTTATTAACATGGTTGAGAACAAAACTGATAAAAAGTAAACAAGTAAGTAAATAGATCATAACAATTAATAAAACATATGATTTTATCCTCAAATGGCAGGCAGTAGAGAGTACACATAGAGTACTTCTAACATACTCCCCCCCCCCCCCCCCCAAATTGCAACAGGGAACTGGGCAATTGTATTCTGTGATAGGAAGAGGGCTTGGGTGTTCCAGTAGCTGTCTCCAGTGTTACCAAACGAATGAGGTTGTCAGGTCCGGGATTTTTGGCTGACTCTTTTAGTGGGAGTTGTACCAACGTATCTTCCTCTTTCAGTCATAGAGTGCGTCGGTTGAAAGTGTTCTTCACACTTTTGATTTTCAGGAGATAAAACCTGAACTGGATCTTTGGAAAAATCCTCATGTTCCCAAAACTTCTGAAGTAAATCATCTACTTTATTCTCCAGTAGGCAATGATACATTGGTGATTTATTGATGATAAATCCAATTGGTCCAGATAACACCCAACCAAAGATGGTTGATTGAGCGATAGGAGTTAGAGGCGGACCCTTGATAAGTCCAGGAAGAATGATACTTCCATAAACATCAGCTCCAAGTATCAAATCTACAGACCCAGGGGTCATGAAATTTTGATCAGCTAGTTGAAGCTTCTTGATATGATGCCAGTTAGATTTACCTGGTGTCATAGTAGGTAACTTAGCAGTGAGTTTTGGCAGAATATGAGCTGTTAACGGACAGATGAATTTTGTCATTAGATGGACTCCCAATGTTAAGGGACACTACTCCACGAGTAGTTGATGTTTGATTTCCTCCGATACCGATAAGAGAGAGTGAGGATGAGGAGCGTTCAATATGAATTGTCTGCACTAGATGCTCGCTGATAAAGGTAATTTCGGAGCCTTGGTCGATTATAGCTCTACACACAATGTTGGATAGTTAGTATGATTGATTAGATTTTACAAAATAAAAGAGATTAAAAACAATTGATGGTTTATTAACATGGTTGAGAACAAAACTGATAAAAAGTAAACAAGTAAGTAAATAGATCATAACAATTAATAAAACATATGATTTTATCCTCAAATGGCAGGCAGTAGAGAGTATACATAGAGTACTTCTAACAAATATAAACTACTAAAACTCTATTCTTGTAATTTTCGATATGGTAATTGAAGTTATCTAATGATAAACACCTTTTGTTTATTGTTGTAAGAAAGAGAACACCCCTCCTTAATTGTTGCACATTATGGGAATTTGTTTGTAATTCATAACCATTAATAATAATATTGAATCATAAAACTGTCATTATTTTGACTTTTTTTAGGAATTGATACCGCCAGTTTAAATTTACGTACTTGAGACAAAAATTCTTTCCTAGTTCAAATGTATTCATCTAGTGTATGTGGATGGGTCTTTCTCATGTTGTTTCCAATGAGAATCTCAATTTAAGCAATGCCCACTTCCCTTACAGCATTATATAGTAAAAAATGGCAGTTTTACTACTGTTTGCAGGTTATTCATTTAGTTAAATTGTATTGTTTCATATATATTTTATAGACTCTTCACGTTGCAATTCACAACATTTGTCAAAGTGTCAGAAGTCAACAGAACGACAACTTGTGTCTTAAAATAACAGTACAGTGTATCGAAGAGTATATACTTGTAAGATAGAGTAAAAACCCAGCCAAATTAATGAACGAGATGTTGCCACTTCGGATAGAATTTTGCACACTTAGTCAATGCTAGGAATTTAAAATCTAAAACCATTCAAAGAGATCGACAACAGTAGTTGTTTGTGATTATATTGCCACAATCTTAAAATCTAAAACTATATACACAAGAATATATAATAAACAATAATTGTTTTCTGAACCTGATCTACATCACAGTATGAGATTCATATCGTCATCTGCTTCTTTGTGTTTTGGTTAGTCAAGCCGGACTATTGTTGTTGTAAGAAAGAGAACACCCCTCCTTAATTGTTGCACATTATGGGAATTTGTTTGTAATTCATAACCATTAATAATAATATTGAATCATAAAACTGTCATTATTTTGACTTTTTTTAGGAATTGATACCGCCAGTTTAAATTTACGTACTTGAGACAAAAATTCTTTCCTAGTTCAAATGTATTATAATGTATCGTAATGCTATAATATTCCTGATCATAAATCTAGACTGAGCTTATTATCACTATTCGCCCAGCAGCGATAATGCTTGATGGCTTAGCTTATTTAGCGATTGATTTACATGTTTCATGATGGTTTTAGATTAAGTAATGTTGTTACACGTCGTTTTACTGTACCCATAAAATTTAGAGTACTCTGGCTAAACGGATGTTTACCTATTTTATGTTGTTTTACCCTCTTGCATGGATAAATGTCTAGATTATGGTTGTCAAGCCCAACACAATTCAACTAAGTTGGTAAGGTCACTTGGTAAAACTATTTGGAGGGATGGTTGTTTCTATAAGACTAACTGATGAAGTAGCAGAGATGTTAATAGAGCAACCCGATATCGTCTTGCAAGAATGAGAATGCTCTTTTCTTTTTAAATATTAATATGGATCATAAAACAATTGTTGAACGTATTAAGCTACATACAGCTATGATGTAATCTGTAGAAGTTGCTCCGAAAATACTTGTTCTTTTATTGACTTAACTGCTTAAAAGGAAAGAGACATCATGCCATATGCCAGGGTACAAAAGTTAGAATTCTTTTTAACGGAGATGTTTAACTCAATTTCATGTTGTAAAAAGCATGTTGTTCATTTCATTGTTGAGCCTTCTTGCAGATTATTAGGATAACTCCTAGTAGGGTAAATTTAGAGTAAAACTTCCTGGAAAGCTTTTAGTATTTAGAATGCAAAACCTTGGATAACCTTCTCAGCTCTAATAGTTAATAGATTTGTTATGGGTTTAAATTATTAAAAACAAATATTTTCATACAAAATTGTATTAAAAATTCAATACATATATACAATACTAAAATAACTTATGTACAATCGCCATCAATTGACACTTTCATATATTAAACACCTGGTACAATGGTAGGCCTATATCACAATATAAGACTTGGCACAACACGTACAATTATAGCACAAACTACAAAAATTTTTGCAAATGGTCACTAAATTGTACCAATCTCAGGTATTAAATATTTGAAAGTTCACTAATGAGGGAAGAGTAGTCCTATATTTGACTTAGAACACTACTTTACAACCAAGGGTAAAGACAGTACACGAATACATCATAACAAGGAGTTATTGTATAAATTAGAGTAGGCTATCTAGCGTTATTAATACTGGTCATGAGAACAAATTGGTCAAGTAATAATGGTAACACATGTTTAGTTAAGCGCTTCGTTTGAATCGTAATGCTATAATATTCCTGATCATAAATCTAGACTGAGCTTATTTTCCTGGTTTAGGGTATGAGTAACCAGCTGAACCTCCTTGGGAGTATCCACCACTACCGGCGCCTCCCGCTCCACCAGCACCTCCATAGCCACCGGCACCACCAGCACCTCCTCTACTTCCGTAGCCACCGGAGCCACCGGCTCCTGCTCCGCCGTATCCTCCGGCACCACCAGCGCCACCCTTGCTACCGTATCCTCCGGCACCACCAGCGCCACTGGCTCCTGCTCCACCATATCCTCCAGCGCCACCGGCTCCTGCTCCACCGTATCCTCCAGCACCACCGGCGCCTCCCTTGCTACCGTATCCTCCAGCGCCACCAGCTCCGGCACCACCGTATCCTCCAGCGCCTCCAGCTCCACCGGCACCTCCCTTGCTACCGTATCCTCCAGCGCCACCGGCTCCTGCTCCACCGTATCCTCCAGCACCACCGGCTCCTGCTCCACCGTATCCTCCAGCACCACCGGCTCCTGCTCCACCGTATCCTCCAGCACCACTGGCACCACCCTTGCTACCGTATCCACCGGCACCACCAGCGCCACCGGCTCCTGCTCCACCATATCCTCCAGCGCCACCGGCTCCTGCTCCACCATATCCTCCAGCGCCACCGGCTCCTGCTCCACCATATCCTCCAGCGCCACCGGCTCCTGCTCCACCGTATCCTCCGGCACCGCCGGCGCCTCCCTTGCTACCGTATCCTCCAGCGCCACCAGCTCCAGAACCACCGTATCCTCCAGCCCCACCAGCTCCAGCTCCACCGTATCCTCCAGCACCACTGCCTCCAGATCCACCGTATCCTCCGGCACCACCAGCACCTCCCTTGCTACCATAGCCTCCAGCTCCACCAGCTCCAGCACCACCGTATCCACCAGCGCCTCCAGCACCAGCACCAACTCCGGTGTAGCTTCCGTCATCGTAAATTCCAGCAGCTTCATCAGCGGCGTTCTTTGCTAGAGCGTTCTGAATCTCTTGGGGAATTGGAGGAGGTGTTGGCAGATGTGCTCCTTGTGGAACGAATCCATTCTCATCAGCGGTGTAATAGACTTGGATTTGCTGTCCGTCGGGCGATGTGTAAGAGAATGAACCTTGGGCGGCCTCACCAGGTCCTTCAGGAGCGTCTTGCTTCAGGTATCCATCTTCTTGAGCCTTTATTCCATTGCCAGTCTCATAGCTGAAACATAATTAAACTATGAGCTATATTTTAGAAAAAAAACTTGACAAATCTAACGATATGGTTTTTAGGTGACTTAAAATTAATGCGTTATAACAAACGAATAAAGTTCCAACATTGTAATAAGTGAGTTTTTATAGGATACTATTTATCACACTTGCCTCCAAGAGTAAGAGCCGTCACCCTGGTTGGGACTGTTTTGGTAAGAGATGATAGGAATAACAGGTCCAGAAGCTGCACCAGCACCTCCAGCTCCACCGTAGCCTCCAGCTCCAGCACCGCCGTATCCTCCAGCTCCAGCGCCACCACCGTATCCTCCAGCTCCGGCACCACCAGCGGATCCACCGTAGCCTCCAGCTCCAGCACCTCCAGATGATCCTCCGTATCCACCGGCTCCTCCTCTACCACCAGCGGAACCACCGTATCCTCCAGCTCCAGCTCCACCTGCGGCTCCACCATAGCCTCCGGCTCCAGCACCTCCAGATGATCCACCGTATCCACCGGCTCCTCCTCTACCACCAGCGGAACCACCGTATCCTCCAGCTCCAGATCCACCAGCAGCTCCACCATAGCCTCCAGCTCCAGCACCACCAGCTGATCCACCGTACCCTCCAGCTCCTGCGCCACCAGCGGCTCCACCGTATCCACCAGCTCCTCCTCGACCTCCAGCTGATCCGCCGTAGCCTCCAGCTCCAGCGCCACCAGCTGATCCGCCATATCCACCAGCGCCTCCTCGACCTCCAGCTGATCCACCGTAGCCTCCAGCTCCAGCGCCACCAGCTGATCCGCCATACCCACCAGCGCCTCCTGCACCACCGGTACCACCATAACCTAAAACACGAAATTATAGAATTTTAACTAAATCTTGGAATTTACCTTTTTAAGATTTAATTGAATTAGTATTTATAAATATAAAAGTTATATTTATAATCTATTAAGAGAATGGGTAAAACATATGAAGTTTTTTTAAATACCTTCTAGTTGATTTATTGTCAAATAGATGATCAATTGCAAATCAGATAATACCATTGATAAGATTTAGAAACGAGATACACTAACTCTTTTGTGCTGACAAAACTGCATTTTTATTTAGTCGATACTTGGGCTTATAAATGGTGCTAAGTCAAATTTCATCAATACAAACTTTAGTGAGTCTAGTTGTAAATTATTCCTACCACCAGCACCTCCTTTGCTTCCAGCGCCTCCATAGCCTCCAGCTCCAGCACCACTAGCGCCACCGTAGCCTCCAGCTCCAGCACCACTAGCGCCACCGTAGCCTCCAGCTCCAGCACCACTAGCGCCACCGTATCCTCCAGCTCCGGTACCCGCGAAGGGTGCCGCGATTCCTCCCTGGCCCCCAGTACCACCGGAGAATGCTGCTCCGGCGGGGGGTAGGTATGAGTTATCTAGTCGTGCGGCTGTAGCCACGCCGGCTAGTAAGACGACCACTGCCTGCAAACAAAAATTTTAAATAATTTAATGATGAAGAAATCTACAATGTACAAAAGAAACTTCAGTGTATTACCTGAATTGTTTAAATTCTTTGAACTGACAGTAAACTACCAAAGTGGCAATTCTAAAATCGTTGAGTATATTTTTTTCTTTTGCATTACAAGACATCCGATAATCAATAGTCAATGATTCTTCATTTAAACCATTCATGGTAGTTTAGTGGGGCTAGTAAGCCAGAGATTTCTGATTCGACACCAGCCACCTATTTTGTTTTACCTCTACGTTTGCTTAAGACTGCCATATTGTAAATTTACCACAACGATCCTCTACTTTCAGAGGCCAGTAGTCACTGGGCAAATGAGAAGAAAGAAAAACCATCGATGATTACTGATTTGTGTCGTTAACTTAAAAACACTACACAATCAAATTGTCTGGGTACTTAGGTTGTCATAAAGCTTGTTTTCTAGATCTTAAATTTCTAGTTAGATGTAAGCAGGGTAAATATTTATTATAGATTCCACTACGCTATCAATAATTTATTACGTATTTAAAAAATCGATTTGAGTTAATAACTAATGAATAAATGCAAATTAAGTATTAAAACACAAGTTCGTGTATAAGTGTAGAATAATATAATACCAAACGACGGGTGAACTATCAGATTCTAATATACATTCTGAATATGTAAGCGCAAAATTAGGAAATATTTTTTGAGGCATTCAAGCAATTTAACAACGGATACTTATCTAAATAGTATTATTCCAAAAAGTTTACTTTGTGGATTTGCTTAAAAAGAGTCAATACAAACACTGTATGTATCTAATGAAACGGATAAGTACGTCTATGGACTTAACAACATAATCACTAAACGGTAATTATCACCAGTGCTGATATGAGGGGTCGTTAGATTCCTCGAGCATTAGAGGCAATTAAGAAGTTCGTGTTTAGTTAGCAAATGTTTCCATCAGTGAGAATGTAATGGCCTCACCTTTGATTGTTACAGCTATTTAATTGCCAATTATTCAGCTGAGACATGGATTGCATGCTTCAATGACGAAATAATAAAGATATTTCACGGTTAGCTAATGAAGACGCTTCGTGAATAACTCGTGAGATCGACCGAGAGGAGAAGCTATTGTAAGTTGAAAACCATGTGGGCTAAAACATGTTTGTTTTACTAAGCTTAAAATTATAGGCCTAAACCGCTGAGTTTCTACTTACCGATATTCTCGTATTGATCAAGGGGGTGTGCAGTGAGTAAAAAGGCATTTAAAATAGTTAAATTGAAATCAAAACAATCAGAAAATATCTATCAAGGCAATGGAATGTCTCAAATTTAGATTATCGTCCAACACCTATATGGGATGTTAATTGAAATTTCATTATAGCTTTAATCAATGGGGGTTGTAAGAAAATGTCTAGATATGTGTTTCACAAATTATATATCTTAATTCAAACTCACATTTCAATTGTCATTCCGTCCTAAAACACTAAAACTTTAACAAATAATTTAAGGTTTTAGACTCTTTTAGTTTTACAGCTACCACATATTTGTTAGATGAAACTATACTACCATTTAAACAATGAAATTCAAAATAAATTATTTGATGATTATTAAAGCTATATATAAAGCAAAAACAATTATACTTGTCTCAACAAAACCCCACCAGAACATTGTGAATTTTAATAATTTACCTTATAATCCGTAGCTATTCAACTTTACCACTACTTCAACTACTTGACAAAAATGCAAAAAAAAAAACTGACGGTTGCAATTTCTTATTTCAGCATTGGCAAGCAGGGACAATTGACAATATACTGGTGTAAACTTGCAAGTTCTTCAGCTCTCGGCTCACTTGTGCAACCTCCCATGACAGGCAAGTATCACACGGGCTGTGTGAAGGTACGACATTACAGTATTGCAACTATAACCCCATTACCATTGATGTACAACGACTAGTTTGTTACGCACGCTACATAGTGGGGAGGGGGAACCGAACAATTCCTGATAACAGGAGCAAACGCATAAACATTAAAACGACTTAATAAGCCTAGAATGTGTCTAGGCCATGCACTTAAATGAAAAGGAAATAAAACAATTTATAACATGTACAACATCTGTAACATGTGATGTGAGATATTTTTGGCGGGAACGTATTTTTCTCGTAGAATTATTAAACCCAGGAAAGGTAACTGTAATTAAAAATATAATTCGTCTTATTTGGGAAAGCATTACACTGCAGAGAGGTTTCAAAAAACTAGTATATGGAGTTTTAAAGGGAAAGCTTGAACACCTTACATAATATTTTGAGCATGCAGTGAATTGAACTTATCCTGTTTGCATCTTGGACCGAGATAATAGCTACTTTCCTTACAATCCAAACTATTCGTATGCAAATTTGTTGTATTTACCACATATCAACATGGAGTAAACACTTGGAGTAAAAAACAAAGGACGGTACTAATTTATATTAACTGTTAAGCTTATTGAATCACTAGACAATACTGTTATTCAAAGACAGATTTTACCAATTACAAATTATAAAATCCCACATGTTCACAAAGTTAAAGAATCTACGTTACTCAAACACAGATAAAAACACAGCTATGACGAACTAAAATCCCTATACTATTTTCGCAAGTCCACTAATAAGCATAGTAACACTAAAAGTAAAACTGATCCCATAAAAATGAACGGACCTAGTGCACTTCCTTGCGAAACTCCCCTGGAGCACTCCTGCATTGCCTCACGTAGCGTCATCCTAGCTCTCCCCCACAATTAGTGACGTCATTGATACAGGATCACCTCAAACACGGCTTCGCGTGGCGAACGAACACAAGATTGCATGCCATCCACTTAGGGATGTCTCCAAGGCTAGCTAATGTTATAATTGGAAAATTGGATACTAAAAGTGGATAGATTGTCGATGAATACATGTTTAGTCTTTGGTCGTTTGTTCTGTGGTCATTTTCTATTTCAGTCTGATTTAGGTACAGAGTCTTTTAAGGTATACAATTTAATATAGTAATAGATAAATGGTGCGATTCAATGTGTTCAACTACTTTCCTATTTAGGCGTAAGCGTTTTAAAATTATACGTCTTTTTAAATACAATTGATTATTTCTATATAGCTGTAACTGCACCACTATAATTATATATTGGGCTGACCGTTTTTTACACGAATAAGGGATGGATAAAAAATGGAGTCAGACCCCTAAGATAGTTTTCTAATAAGAAATTAATCTGTTTCTTTAGCCAGTGTCATTTATCAAAATAATGATCAATTAAGGGATCCCTTACTAACTTTATAAAAATAATATTTAAAACCATTCAATATTAAACAGTATTGTACTCACGTTCATAAATCTGTGTTTACAATCGACTTCAAAATTTATGTAAATTAAAATAGGGTTTAAAACCTTCCTGCAATGTGGTCTTTATAACTGAATCAATGTTTTTAGTCCGCGTTTAATTTTTGTCTCATTTGGGTCAAAATGGTTCATGAACATAATGGAGATATAAAAGCAGGTATTAAATACTTTTCAGAACTTGAGGTTTTTACGACAATCGCAAAAACGAAATACACAAAAATAAATTGTTTTCTATTAAATGCCAAGAATAAAAAACTGTACTCTTAAAAGTTTCGTGAATAAAATTAAAATGTAAAGTAGCTAAACCTTTTCGACAGAGAATTTCATGTTCAAATCTATACTTATTTAATACGCAAGCAGATTTTTTGTGACAACTACTCCTCCGAAACTACTGAACCAATTGTCATGTTTTTGGTGTCATTGGAAAGAGCGTAACGTGAAGTTGTGCAGGAAACTTTCTTTTTAGGGAAATAATGAGAGAGTGAGGCCCTGGAGCCCTTTAAAGTTTTGTATTTCTCCATAAGATTAACATTGGAAACAAAAATTGTTATGAAACTTCAGCTGTTGTCAGAAATCAAAAGTGAGAAGAAGAGCATATGTTAATTGTAAACAGTCAATAAGTTTGCTAATTTAACAAGTTTGCTAAAGATATTTGCTGACTTGGTTGAAATTCGTTTTAAAATAACGAATTGCTCGAATTCGAGCAACAGGGACACTAGTTATTTTAAAATGGTAACTATTACCACTAACTGCAACTAACCACTTTGCAGCAATCTTTTAAAACCCCAAAGGAATTAAGAACAAATTTGTATACACATTTTATGTCGAGTTAATTTTATGCTTCATTATTTTCGTTCAATATTTCACAACATTTACGATATTACCTTAATTTTAAATCAATCGAGAGAAATGTGAGGTCAAAAGTGAAGTAAATAAATTTGACTGCTTACACACAAATCATTTGATCTCGTACATTAAATTATTTTTAACACACTGTATGAATGTTAAACTAGCTGTAGGTTTGGATTCCAAGACTCGTGTAAGGATTTGCATTAATGGTCAAACAGTTGCTGTCTAGTAGCTTTTCACGCAAAATTTACCGCACAATTTCATCTCCATCTCCAGCGTATTGAGATGTGTGTCTAGATAGAACCAATTCTAAAGGTCAGTGATTTAGCCCGTGATTTTGTGGTTAGCATAGGTCGCCTCCGATGTTGGTTAGAAGCTGTCATTACTGAGTGGGATTTCACAAACCTTATCTCAGCAGTTGGATAAAACCGCAGCGATTCTTACTTGTGTAGCCAGAAACTAAATATGGTAACGTTATGTATGTTCAAAGAATTATGCAAGGTATTTAAGCCCTTAACATTATAATGTATAACCGGTTGAGTATTTATACAGTTTTATATCCTCTGATTTGGTAATTAAGTTTTTTTTTATTTTGCTCCTTTGATTTGATTTTTTTTTGTCTGGTTAATTAAATAAATCTGAATGCCGATTTGAATATGTGATTAACTTATTTTAGAA
This sequence comes from Macrosteles quadrilineatus, assembly GCF_028750875.1. Classification (NCBI taxonomy): domain Eukaryota; kingdom Metazoa; phylum Arthropoda; class Insecta; order Hemiptera; family Cicadellidae; genus Macrosteles; species Macrosteles quadrilineatus. The sequence continues at coordinate 193,266 of NW_026542650.1, forward strand.
AAGTGAAAATAATTTAATTTTTACTAAGTTAACTGGAGAAATGTTATTTTTAATAAAAAAATACAGTTTGAATCCATAACATTGTTCATTGTGATTTATTGACTGAATTAAAATGCATTTTAGACCAATACTGGATTCAACATATTTCCTCTAATATTAAACGAGCTAAAAGTATTAACATTAAAGATATGAATTAATATAGTTAAATAATTTGTATTTAGTTTGATTTTTCACCTAATTTTAATCATTCGAATATAACAACAATTATGGCTCCCTTTACTGCAATTTACCATCGTTTTTTTTTTTTTTTTTGGAACTAACGTTAATATTTGGTTTTTATATTTTAAATACGGACGTGTTCTCTTTGTATTAGCTGACATGATCTTTTATAAGGATATTTTGGCTCAATAGGAGGAAATAGTTTTTTTTTATAAATACATTCCTGAAAGTTAAACTTTAAATGAAATAGACCTAAGTAGTTTAAAATGTGATTTTTTCTTTGTCGTATCAGTGAGTAAAATTATAAAAAATATTCTTTCTGTTTTTTAAGCCGAACTATTTTTCAATTCCTTCTTAAAAGCACATTAATCAGTTATTCGACGTTCTATTTATTTTGAGCCTAATCACTCAATAAAACATTGTAATTACTTTATATTTTACGTTATTATTTCAAGTTTATCTATAGCCATAAAACTACAATAAAAAGTATGTTATAATCTAATTCACTGAACAAAAACCAATCAACTTGCACAAATTTGGCAGATCAATATAATAGTCTACTACCATTAACATCGAATTACGAGTAACTGGTTGCAAACAAACAGCTGATCCCGTAACAGCTGACGGAGTGGTGTTTTGGAGGGAATGTGGACCATCTGATGACCCCGCGGTAACCACCATCCTTCAGTGACCCGCACGTCTCGGCCTACAGCCTAGTGTTACAAGTCTCAGACCTACTTTCTTGAAATAAATGGAACCGTGCATATATAGTTTTGCTTAATGCAACCCAAAATGTTAAGCCGTGATCTTTATTGAGTATTTGTTTATATGTTAATCACATTATGTCCGAATATTTCACCAAATTTCGGTTTCAATAAAAATGTAAGACTGCATTTAGTTTATAAGAATAGTTTAGATTTCCTGATATAGTATTTATAAAATAGGCAAAGTATGATGAGTTAAGATTTGACTGCCAAAATATTTCTTTACTAGTTATGAATAAAATCCACATTGGGGATTTCAGTTATCGTATTGCCGTGCTTTGAAAATACGTAACAAGTAGCCTAAGTTTGAAGGCAAAAATTGAATTTTTGTTTACTTCTTAAAATTTTAAATACTTTAAATTTAAGTTTTGAGCTAGTTTTATACTTATATCAAGTGTCCAAATTAAGTTTTAATTTGTGTTTTTGTTGTTTGGTATTCACGAGTAGCTAATAAAACGCATAATATTGATTTATACATGTAAATTACAACAAAACGCAATACAGTAATCTAGGATTATTTATCAAAATATATTTTTTCTTAATATACAAACTTTTTCTTACGTGACGAATATTTAAATATTTTAACACACCATTGTTGTTCCGATTCCTTAATCTTAATCCCAATAACCTTATACACAACGACCCCCTTAACAGTCCTGCCCTTAAACCGAACTGAAGCTACAGCTCATTATGGGTTTCACACGGTCACTGGTCACTGGTCACTGGTCGTACATCATCATATCGTGATCGCCCCAGTTCCTCCCCAGCTTCCTCATATACTGACATATTGCACAATCTCTACGTGGGAATGTGCATTTGCCTTAGGCCCAGTATTGTTTACAGTTTAGTTCACTAACCTCTCGTTTGGTCCATTGATTTTTTGTAGCTTTTATGACGTAATAGGGTTTGACTGTGTGTAAAAAGACGTCTCAGTTTTTATGTTTTAAAATACCTTCATAAGTAATGTAAAATTATAAGTTCTTTTTTTATAACTATCTTGAAGTTTCAACACGATAAAATCTGTCAGAAAATGTTTAATATTGCATATTTATTTAATATTTTAATTACCAGATAAACGTATTATTTACATATTATTTTTTTACTAGTGTACATGTTGCTCGAATTCGAGCAATTGTAAAGTAATACAGGATTTGCAAACCAATAACAATCATACTTAGCTATCAACATTTCAACAAAAACACACCTACCTTCCCTGTAGCAGCAAACCTAAGTACTCATATTAAAATTAACTTAATGTTATTTAAATAGGAAAAAATGACCATTTTAAGGGAATAATTAATCTTTGTATTAATTAAGCCAGGTAAATGGAAATTCGCTTAGTCTGAAGGTTTGCTGCGGATACACAATTTTAATAACAGCAAAGATTGAAGAATCTGAATTAGGTATTACTTATATCAATGAATTTATCTAACAATTATTTCCTGTAAAATATTATTACAGCAGTTCAAAAATATTGAAACAAACTCGATCAACAAATGATGTTGAAAGAATTCCATACTAATGACATTAACATGTAGTATGACCATTTAATCAATGTTAAATGTTTACATTCAGGTATAGACAAAAATTATTCGGGTGAGTGACATATTTGATTAATGTTTATGATCCCTACCGTTCCTGTTCTAATAATCATGCAGTATTTAATATGTTTGAACCAGCTGTGTGGAATTGTGAAATCAAAATTAATTTGACAGTTAGTTCTGCTTGTTTACATGTTTTAATTTTGTGGGTTTGTTCTTTGTTACCATGGATACCATCAATAAATATTTCACTCTTAATTTCTCACAACAGCTGGAGTTCCATAACAAATTTTGTTTCCCATGTTAATCTTATGGATAAATACGAAACTTTAAAGGGCCCCAGGGCCTCACTCTCTAATTATTTCCTTAAAAAGAAAGTTTCCTGCACAACTTCACGTTACGCTCTTTCCAATGACACCAAAAACATGTCAATTGGTTCAGTAGTTTCGGATGAGTAATTGTCACAAAAATCCTGCTTGCGTATTAAATAAGTATAGATTTGCAAAAATGCTTAAATATAATGCTAATAAAAATTAAAAATTATTATAAATATTAAAAATATGAATTATTATAAATGCTTATAGCAATTTAATGACCCAAATACTCCTTTACAAAGTCAATCTAAATTACCGATAAAAAAGCTATGTAAAAAAAAAATCTAACTGTGTATGTTTGTTACACAGTTTATAACATCAATGTAACAATCAATGTAGACAATTATAAAGTAAATTAATCAGCAAACGAATAATGCAGTTTAAACTTCAAGAAATTCCACAAAGCTCTGAACGGATACCCAAAATGACTTTATGAAGTTTATGTAATTTTAATATGTTTCTTTGCCTCGAATACTCATAATAAAAAACCCCAAGTTGCTGTAAAGCAATGACCAAAGACCAACGTAAGACAAACCAAAGTTTTATACTTCTAAACGTAATCTCAAACCAGGCAAATGTGGGTTTAAGTAAACATTAAAAGCATATAAACATGCATACATTTATATCCTTAAAAAATAATCAATATTATTCAAGCAATAAAAGTATACACGCCTAATATTTTTCTAAATTTTGGTATATTTAAAATTTCCACGTTGACATTTATTTGTTATTCAAACTTTATGTATATAAAAATATGTTAATAGTTGCAATTATGACTCTACCAAAGTCCCTATAAATGTGTAAAACCATTTTGACATGTTTTTAAATCTAATCTGTAAGCATTGAATCCAATCTGAAAACTAAAAAAAGATTTAATTGAAGTAATTACCGAAATTATCCTTTAGGAAATAGCAAATTAATATTATTTATAAAATATTTATGTAAATTACACTATTGTTAAAATTGGCAATTAGATTTCAACCGATTGCCTAATGTCTATCCTACTAAAATATGTTCATGACCCAATAAAAAATAAATTCACTGTAAAAAAGTAATGAATGACCTACCGTCTTCCAGTGCATGTTGTCTAACCAATGAGAACTCGAGGAGAGGTGGCGAACTTCTGACAAGCCGGGGCTTATATACAGATACTTCATACCTTTCCCCACCCGGCTACACTCCTAATTGACGCTACAGATACACTCAAGTAGTCTGGTCATCCATGACGTCACGGGATCACCTGATTCGCCAGTCAGCTGATCTGATGGGATCACCTGTTGTTATCCCGCCGTCCTGCGAGCAGCAACTGTTGTTTTCTCCTGTATCCACACTTGAGTGAGGTTATGTTCTTGTGTTGGCTATGCTACTACGGCGTGTTTTCTTTTTGTGGAGTGGCGTGTTTTTACGGTTGTATTGTGATGTTGAGGGATAAATAGTTATTTTAAAGTCAATTTTCACATGGGTAGTCTGGACTTGGTTTTTGTCTATGCGTCGTATTAGGAATCATAATTGTATGAGTCTTTTTAAAAAATACACATATTTCGTGAGGATATTATTTCAAGATTTCTTTTTTTAGAACCGTTGCTTTGTAATTTAATTGCATATCAATAAGACAATAATAAGACAATAAGAATTTTATTGATTGTTAAGTAAATACAAAATACAATAGGTCTTGTCATTTTAAAATAGATTTTAAAATAAATTTACGGTTCTAAACATTTTCATATATATTTCATAAATTGTGAACTTACTCAATTCTAGTTATTTTTTTGTAATGTACAAAGCTACACGACTATGTTCCGATGTACTTCAGGAGATATCCAATGGATTTACTTTTGATTCAGTAAGAGAAGCTATCGTTTTGTATTGATTTACGTGTTTCGGATTTCGGCACAGCTAGCTGTGTTTACCATACGCATTTCAGGTCAAAATTCGTTATCTGCTCTCAACTCTATTTGTTCTAATTACACGTCTGTAACTAATTGAATATTATTAAAATAAATGATAAAAAAAACAATATTTAGAATGGTTTTTTAAACGCATGCTAAATAAATTTGGATTGGATCGGTTGGTCAAGTTGGTCTATGAGTACATCAATTATAATGAAACTGTTCTAAACAAAGCTAACCTAACCACATGGGGGTTCTATTTGGTTGATAATCCTAAATTTAATTGGTGTGTCTAGCCAATCTTACAACACATATTTTTTTTTATTCATTCAGAAAAAACTACCCGTTTATTCAATTACAAAATCATTCCCAAAATCATATAAGCAATAACCCAAAGACTATTATATAGATATAAAGTCAAGGATATTAGCTTACAGAATAAATCCTCATTGAACGATCGAATAAAAGGAATAATAATCACAGAGACAATTAACTCTTAATTTACCATTTTATTTATAAAACTTACAAAACCTTTTTAGCTATATATTTTCAATTTTGAATGGATAGATAATATATCAAAGAATACGAGTTCTTACTGACAAGGCATTCCAAAAAGCAATCAAAACTAACCCTACAGCCCTGATGTATACACTAATTCATGTATACATAGTTTCTCTCCGTGGATAAAATTATTGGCAAAATCGTATTGGGAAAAATCAGTTGGTTTTTTTGTCATTAATTAAGCTATGATTTTTACCAACGTAAGTTTACCAAACGACAAAATAGTCTTCGAACTTAACACACCATCGCATGATTAAAACTGTTTTGTTGTAACTAGGGCAAGTGTATATAAAGTTATATTGGTCCATATGAATTTATGTCAAGTTATCGTTGTTTAGCTAAAAAGTTAAGTTTATAAGTCACTTATATTTGAAATTAAAATCTAAAATAAATTAATTCTTTAATAACCTAAATTCGTTATGTACAATGTGTTTTATGTAGGCAGGCATGGGAGCAATAGTTAATTAAATAGAACAAAACCTTAACTACAACATATCAAATTTGTTCTGACACATTTTACTTAAACAGTATTATATTTTCATAATCGTGAATGCAAAAATGTAAATTTTTGATTTAGGTACTTGATTTAATTATACCTACCTCAATGTGATATGTTTTAGTAAAAGATTAACTATACCTTCTTAATATACAACCAATATAATAATAATATTTTTATTTATAAATAGTTTAATAGTTTTGTAAATCAAACAAAATTATATGACAAAGCAAATAATGTAATGATAACCGAAAATATAGAATGGTACATACTACGGTAATAATATTTGTCTAAAATATTGAAGCAGGCCAGTGAATAAACTTTTTTATTCTTACAGCATATTTTGTTAATGTAATAGTCACTTGTATTTTTAAGTATTTTTAACACACACATTTTGTTATTGTTACAGCTCTAAAATTCACAGATTAAAATAAGACAACGTCTTCTATTAGTTTTGAAAAGTTGTATTTTTCTAAGGTGGTGTCAACAACAATAGGAACAAAAATTATAATTTAATATTGAAACCACTCCTTCCCAGAATATAGTATAAACATGCCTACATTCTCCATACCACGTAATACTTTTGTAGATACCAAGGAATCCAGTCCGTTGCGCAGTGAGGCGTATTTTGGCATCAGATCACTGGAATTACGTATCTGTGAGACCATGAAACTGATGAGTTGGAAAATTACTTAGTTTATTCGAACATAATTCTACTGAACTTTGCGATGCAAGGTAAGGGGTGTTGAAAATATTCTTCTGACTCTTATAGTGGGCAAAATTACAATTTAGTGGTGGTACGAAAATGTGATAACCTTTCCAATTAAATTATTCAACTGAATAGCTACCTCATTGAATACGGATTTTGTATTTCCGTATGTAGAGACAAATGTAACATCCACCTTTCAAATTGAAAACACTACTTTTTTGTTTGATCGCCGTTTTTGGCTAAAACTCTTTTACATTACTGAACACTTCAATTTTGTCTTTTTTACTAACTATACAGCGACGCACATTCTCAAGATACATATTATAAGTATGATAGTTCAGAGCGAAGTGCATAGAATGGACTAAGACGATTCATACAGAAAATATTATAGTAATGACAGCACAATACTACCATTGACTATATAGTCAATTATAGCCTACTACTTAGCCGGTGTTAAACCTTAATTTATTTTTTCCAAAACTTGGAAAATCGATATGAGAGAATGCCATTCTCTTTAAGTATTATATATTTACTAGGCTAAAAGTGAATAAGGAATAATTATGGGAAAACACTTTAGGCAACATTAACGTTGCTTTATAAGCTAGGTATTTGCGAATAGAAACTGACTTAATGAACCGTTATCTATGATAATAAGGCAAGAGGTATTCATATTGTTTTCATGCTCGACAATAATCGATGTTTCCAGATTTTTTCCCATTTATTTTTTTAATATACAGTTCAAAATTAAATTGAACTATGACTATACTTCTAAAATAAATAAGCTTTGTATTTTTGATTCTTCCTGTATCTTTTCCCGCGCTGGCCACTCCAGAAAGCCAGGCAACAACCATTTTGCAAATCCTAGTCCCATTTGTCACAAATTTGCAATCACAACGCTCGGACCCCAGAAGAAACTAAGGCAATATCTATTGTCACGACTGAACAGAAGATCATACTGGGCAATAACAGAAATACTAACGACTTCGTGTCAACTGGTCCAGAACTGATCTGAGACAGTCCAGAAGTGGTCTGGGACTAGTCCAGCACTGTATAGAAACTGTCAGACAATGTCTTCACACAGGCATTGTACGTAGCTGCTGAACATCCACCTGACGAGATGGAGATCATAGATATTCTAATCAAGAGCAGTTGCAAACAGCATAGATATAGCTCGCACAAAATATTGTGTACATTTGTTGTTGATTGTTTGGATTAAGTATTTTGTTTAAAATTGTATTTAAAACAGCTTAGATGTATCTAATTTCTTCTCCCAGTACATTTAGGGAATTGTGGCTACAACATGTTACCTGCGGTTAGTTTAATCAAATTACTTTATCAATTAATGATCTAAGACAAATTTGTATTGAGATTTAAGAAATGGATAGTGATAACAGTTACTGTAATGGGGCAATATGTATTACACAATTAATTAACTATTTTCAGATTTTCAGGGATATTTATTGGTTGAATTTTGAGATAGCTGAGTAGACAAATAATAAAAGTGTTCCCCACAAAGTCAAAAGGCCACTGGCTTCAGAATAATATTAAAAGTATTATAGTAAACGCATTTATAATATTTCGAGACTCAACCTTTTTATCTTGATATTATCTTTGCTTTGAATCAATTATTTTTGCTAAGAACCGGCTATTTCCTAGTATGATTCTGCAAAATATCTATCACCTCCTTTATTCATCCTTCACTTACATAAGCCAAAAATTACTTTATATGGTGTATCTCCGACAAAACTTTTTATCATATTATAGAATTTATTTAGAAATAAAATCAAACTGCATGAGCTAAATCTGTAAAACTGTTTATTTTACATCATAGCACATAGAGTTTTATTTCAAAATGAATTTAATATTTATTTTTATTTAACCTATACTTAGAATGAATAATAGGAATTTAGAAAAAAATTCATAAAAAAAGCATTTCATTCTGTAAAGCTGACAGTTCTCAATGCAACAGCAATGAAGATGTATCGTCTTGAACGGTATTTCCGTTTGCCCTAGCTTCATGTTGCAATTAAGGTTGTGGTTGAATTATTACCAAAGTCTATCCAACCTTGCCTGTTTACCTTGGTGGCGAAGTGATAGGCCTTACCACATTCTTCGTATGGTTGGAAGTTTTGGAATACAAAAATTACATAAACATTTTTATTTTTCATTTACTTGACAATTTTGCCATGTATCAAATTGTTATACACTATTGCAGCACAATATTGACCATTTTTATTGAAAAGTTATATTTAGATTTACGAAAACAATATTTTCAAATGATAAGATATTTTATAAACTGAAAATGAATAACTTGATGAAGTAATGGGAAATAACAATTAGTACAGAAGAACTTACGAAGTATTAGTAATAATTACAGTATTACAATTCGTTTGTGTATGTGTTCTTCATTTTCAGGATTTCGTAGCTTCATTTTATAAGTGAATTTCATCTAAGAAAATATCTTCATCAACAGTCTACGGTTTTAAATGTTCGGTTTAGAGTTTCGGATGGTCTAATTGTTAGAATTTGGGGTTTCTCCCATGTAATAAAGTTACTGGGGTTTATTTTCTACCTCAAATAGCTCTTTTTGTTTCATAATTATTCACGCTCATGATCCATTTAAAACTTACATTTTTTTTTTCGTCACTGTTTACAATATTTTCATGAGTTTTTTTAGTTTACTTTAGGGTGTAGTAATTTATTGTTTGGTGAACAAGGTACGAATAAAAGAAAAAATTGCATACCAAATCCTGCATGTTACCAATGAAATTAAGGAGTATGATTATTCCGTGACCGGGTTTTCAGAGATTACTCGAGACCATTGAGAAATAGTAAAAACTTCAAAATAGATATTGAAAGGGGTTTTGCAGTAGCTCCAAAACGGAAAGTTTTATTCAATGAAGTCAATAGATAACTCATTTATAGGAATTAACAGATTTAGTCTAGACATCTAACGATGAATTCTCAGGTAGCGATGACAGTGCATCAAGTGTTTCCTTGGAATGATCCAATAATCCATAAACGCATTTAATAACCCATAGTTTTCAATTGTTCCACTTTTCAAGTCTCCGTGAGGTTTCATTCTTTGCTGAGATCGTTGCAAATCACCCAGTTTAGTGCTGCCTTGAGCTATTGCACTATTCTGCTTTGAGATACAGTAAAGTTTTCATTATTTCCCACTTTCCTCTGCATTAAATAAAACTGTACTTGTTTAACATACAAACAGAAAGTTTTAAATCAGAAGTTAAAGGTGTTTTTCCGTGAGCCTGGAAGGTATTTAGGTAAATACATTAAGGCGAATCCTGGTAAAACGTATAGCTCTAAATTATTAGAAAACATAATAAATAAAAACCATCTATATTGTTTTTATTTTTAAATTGTTTTTATTTATTTATTTTAGTCCAGCATATAATTAACAAATTTTGCTTAAAATCAACATAACACCCACACTTACGTTAACTTCCATTTAATTTACGTTAACCTTACTGTGCATTATAAGAAATACTGGCCTAATCCAAATGTTATGATATCATAGCTAATAGTAAATCTAATATATAAAATTCTCGTGTCACAGTGTTTGTCTGCAAACTCCTCCGGAACGACTTCACCGATCGTTATGAAATTTGGTGTGTAAATTCTGTAGGTATGCGAATCGGACGTAAACTATTTCCCGTTTCGAAATTCTTAAAAGGGCTCCGCCCCAGTGGCTCTGGAGTTTCCCATGTTAACCTTATGAGAAATGGAATTAATGAATCTTAACAGCTGTTTCAATTAAACAAGTTGGTTCTGTTCTATGATGTTCAATAGCATTAAAGTTACAAGGATTACCAACAGGGTGCAGCACTATTATTTCTTTTACATTTATGACAACAGCTAATTTGCAACCAAAAGGTGAGTGAGCGTAGCGAACGAACTTCAACCTGGAGGCGAGTTAGCGTAGCGAACGAGCTAACCTGAAGGCAAGTGAGCGCAGCGAACGAGCTCCAACCTAAAGGTGAGTGAGCGTAGCGAACGAGCTCCAACCCAAAGGTGAGTGAGCGTAGCGAACGAACTTCAACCAGGACGTGATTGAGCGATGCGAACGAGATCATCTTGAAAATTAAACGTAACGGTACTTTCTTTCCATCGGTCTGTCTTAGGGGAAACCTATAACTTAGGCGATACGAAGTTCGCCGGGTCAGCTAGTAATTCTATAAAAAAATTTACTTAGTATTAATCTGTTATAGTAGTAAAAAAAAATAATACTTAAATTCAAGCTACTGTAGCCTACAACATTTTACTAATACAGGGTGTTAACTTACATTTGAACAGACTGTTTCAGAAAATCACTTTTTTTTAATTGTGGGTCACAACAAAATAAATTGTATCGAGATTTTTCCGAGAAATTAAATTTGCTCACAGAGTTGCAATTTCACAAACTAATTCTGTTACTTAATACTTTTAAGATTTGCCATTGATATTTGTAATCGAGAATCTTTTGACATTCGTGTTCAACGAAATAAAACTCAGCACTTATAAATTGGTGAAGGGGGGGTTATGTTGTTCAGTAGAATATCATTATAGTGGGTTGCAGTATGAATATTTTTAAATAGTATTTTGTCTCAAGACGCCAGGCACGAACCCGGGATTGTTTTTCACATTAATTCAGGCTAGACCTAGGGGTTGCGGCATTATCACTTCGATAAAATCCATTGGTAATGTGGCAGGATTTGTACCCGGGACCAAAGTTACGCACTCTTTCCACTATATTATATGATATTTTGTAATATTAGACACCATACTTTCTTAATGTGATTATAATGGTGAAATTCCAAGAAGAGATTCTTCATCACAAGTTATAGTTGGCTCGAAGATCCAACCCAGATCAATAGAGACATAGACAACATTGTGAAGCACATGATAGTTTCATGTTCTACTGAATCAACACGACATAAACTATTAAGTATAACACCTCTACTACATTCCTCCGGTTAATGGTTGTAGCAATTAGTGCAGTAAGACGAGATCACTCTATCAGCCAATGAGAACCGTTCTAATAGACTACAAAGTGTCGTACCTGTTATATAAGATACGTGGGAGAGGGTGATGGGAACTGCGTACAATTAACCGACGTGTCGTTGCCAATGATAGCCTGTTAATTTGACATGCGATATGATGCCGAAATACTAAAAAAAGTTGGCAGGATTTACAATGCTGAGGGAAATAATTCAAAATGTAGGGAGGTGAGGATGGTTTAGCCTAGTGGTTAGAGTAAAGAATATATCTTGCACACCAAATTACTTCAGTCCGTCTAATCCATGGTTTTGGTGTGTAGGACCAATAGGGCTCCGGCCACTGAAAGGTTCGCAGGAACCATCCTTAACTTCATATCGATGGTCAGTTTCCCATATTCCAGCTTTTCAAGATTACTTCAGATTATCATCGGCTTTGTCTGTAACAGTATCGTAGTTGTCGTCTGCCTCTGTAACTTTCAAAGTCTCAAAGGCGATTAAAAGATATACCAACCCTAACCGAAGTACATCACACCCACATTGTTGGAAGAATATTAACATTATAAATAATTAATAGATAATCACGTGATTGGTTATACTACTTAATTTCAGTTATTGTATTTAAAATTGCCCCAGACTAAAAGGAATATAAACTTGACATAGTTTGTTGCCATAGCATGCACATTTTGATATAAAAATAATAATTAAAATATACATTGTATTTTTGTAGCCTCTGAGCTGTTGGAAAAAAATGTAGATTAAATTACTAACGTAATCCTGACAATGCCCAAAATAATTGGTATTTTTTTTATATTTATATGTTAAATTTATATTTGTTTACACTTATTTGTCGAGCTGTGACAGGATTACGTAATAAATTTAGTCTTAAAAACAAAAATACTTGAAACATTAATAATATTTCACACTACATATTAGTGATGGTCTTATTGATAGTATTCAAACTTTGAAAGAAAGCTAAAATACATTTGGCATATCTTTACAAAGTTATGGAATCTATTTTGTTCACTTAGGGATTCAATTTAGCACATTGTACAGTGTAGAGTGTACAGTGTAGAGATATAGTCGTGTTTTCACCATGGCAACCTAATGAGACGTTTTTTTGTAAGAATGATAAGTATGTGTGAATAAACTCTAACCTCACAAAACTAGATTTTCTCATACACGCTTTCCCACCCCGGGACACTCTGGTCCCATGACCTCTATATAATAATCTTCATTAGACGAATTCAACTTCTTCCGTACACAATAAAGGAGGCTAATCTGTCATAAAACACTTTGGTTATTTCTGTCCATTGCAACCAGTTACCAAGCTAGAAATACAGTAAAGGTAAAGCTTTTAAGAAAAGTGTATGTTTTTCCACGAAGTAACGTTCAGCCTACAGGGCTAAAGGCTTAACGATTGGTAATGATTACTAAAAAAATTTAAAATAAGTACAGTAATACCAAACGAAATCATGCAATACGCATCTAAAACCCCTTAGAGTCAAGGCATTGAAACATTTTTTACTAAACCTGGTCCTACATGTGTAAACCAAGTGTTTGCTTTGGTTGTCCATATATGACACTCAACTGTGTCAATGAACATGTAAAAAGGAAATTGTCTATTGTCAGGGGTTTGGTGGGATAGCGTTTAAATAATTTACTGAGTGAGCAACTAAGAATGAAAATAAACTTACCAAAAAGACAAAATATGTCCTACAAATACCAGCTACACTTCTTTTTAGCCTAATAACGCAATGGAAAGGCATTTGACAATAACAAATTTCGAGTTTTTGGTGTCTTAAAAAACCATGGGATATATTAATAGTCTAGTTTTACGAAAATTGGGTTTTCTAAATCTCTTTAGTGAATATGCGATGTGTGTATGACATTCTTCTAATCAATTTTACGTTATATTGATTCGAATAAGAAAACGAAATGTATTTTATTATTAAAAAACACCGTTCGTCTACTATACTAAAATACAATACTGTATAATCCCGGTGACAATGCTGTAGAACCATTGGGCGCTAAGGTTAGCATCTTTATATATGCGTCCTCCGCAAAATCTTCTTTATCGGCGTAGCAGATCGAAACCAAATTGGCAGTTGTGTGTGAGGCTGTGGCCAAAACCGCTCCGGGCCAGCTGGGATGGCCTGGTTACAATAATAGGAAGATACACTCAAGGTGACCAAGTTGGTTATAACAGCTTTTAGGGTGAATCCTTGGGTCAGTTATTATTACATGACCAGCTGTAGCTGATCCTAGAGCTGTTATAACTGGTATCAACCAATGTAATTATACCTAAGTGTCTTTTAGGTGGAAGTATGTGATCATAGACAATGTTTATTTAACACACTAGTTGCTATTTCTCAACCAGTATTTGTAATTCCAGCCAGCATTAGCAGTATTTGGTAATTCCTTTTGTAACAGGAGGGTGTTTATTTTAGTCCTAGTGGATGTTGTACTAATGTAAAACTTGATTCAACTCCGTATACATTGTAAAAAAATACTCCTTGTTTAAAAACAATTTGTAGTATTTTGTGAGCCTCCAAGGTAATGTAGTGACTTTGGAAATATTTTATGCGTTTTAACATCACATTTTGTATTGTAATATTAGGCACATAATAAGCACATAACTTTGAACTGAAAATCAGATTTGGTAAATACTTGTTTGCAATGTAAATTGACCGATCAGCATTTAATAAGTTTTTAAGAGTTCAAATCCACGTATTCATTCATAATTAACACGTCTGGTGACAAACGTCAAACACTCTCCCTCTTTTTCACTTTGCATATAACAGATTGTTTCGAGTAATCGAGGCCAGCCAACACAAAAGAATGTGTCTCTGATGTAAGGTTCGCGTCACCAAACAAATCTGCTGGCGGATCCTCTACAAAGAACAACTTGAATGTAGTAAGAGCGATCGAGAAATGCCCTTCCCCAATACAGGTTGCTTAGAGCTTAGCTAAATTTTTATTGATTTTGTTCCGTAGGTAGGCTCTAGGGTATTATATTATTTGTATAACAACGTTAACGATTAAAAGCCACAAATGTTCATTGAGGTTGAAAATTATTTTAGTTAGGCAGATCTTAATTTAAAATAGTAATGTAAAATGATACTTTGTTGCAGTTTTTTTTATCTTAAATTCTCGATAGAGTATGAACTGAACATCCAGAATTTTATGGAGAATTTATAAAATGGTAAAAACCCCCGAGAATGTTTTGGATAACCTTTTCATCCAAGTAGAGAGGTTAGTGCATATAGTATTAGTAACAAACTTTGTATGTAAATAGAGTTAGTTTTCTACCTAAAGCTGAAGGTTTTCAGTGAGGTTTTATAAAAGCCTCAATGCTGTCTATAGAACGTACTAAGCTTTTTTAAATTGTCTAAAATGTTCCAAAATGTTCAAAAAAAGAGAACAAAAAAATGTATTTAGAATTTTTATCATCTAGAATAAAACTATAAAAAATATATCCAAAAAGTACTGTAATGTATTATGAGGGAAGTAACAAAAATTTTGAATTTTCAATTGAATTGTATGTAATAAGTATGATAATATATGTATTATTATTTTACTTAAGTTAAAATAATGTATACATAGCCGCTTCAAAGTAACGGAAATACGACCTAACCACAAGAATTTTGATTGCATAACACGGCCATAACTTAACCATATAAATGTGAGCTAACAAATCTGATTTCTGCAATCGGAAGGCGCCGACTTGTAATTTCTTCTTGTGAGTCATAATAGTTCGCGAATGTTTCGAGATTGTGTGGCTTTATGTTCAAGAAAGTAATCAGATAATGTTAATGGTGTTGTTGAACCACATCTACAACATGGTTTCAAACTACCTACTGTAATTGATTAATGATTAATGATTGGTAATTATTTCAAAGAGTTTTTGCACGACAAAGATAATTTATCATTCCGTGTTACTGTACTTATTATCTTTAAAAATAAGCTAAAAGAATTCAGAGCTAGATCCTAAGGTTGTATATGAAAATACTGAAGCCTATCTAGGCCTATCTATGGCGATTGCATTTAAGGTTTGTATACAATACGTACCAATTAAACTTACATAAAACCCGTTTTTAGGAATTTGGGATATGGATGGATGTATAAAATAGTGCTTTTTGGAAATAAAGCAGTTGTTTACCAATAAAACTATTAATTTTACAAACAACTTTTTAAAGATTCATAATATTCCTCCTAAGCCTAAAAGTAGTTGATAATATCTTTGACTAATATTACACAACTTCTGTATCCAATAATCAATGATAATATTTAGCAGTAGTATTCAAATACAACTACTTACAATATTTGAGAACAGCTGTTTGGATACCTACATGAATACATATAATACTTCTTAACAAATATAATCCAAACAGAACATTGCCAAGTGCAATTTACAATTACAGCATACGAGATGTATCCAAATTTAATTTCCACTGGATCAGAATGGACCATTACAAAGATTACATATTAGATGGATCCCCAGAACTAAAGCTGAGAATGGAATCCATGACCTCTCCAGGTCTGAGAAGACCTCTACTGAAGGTCAGTCTAAGGTGAGAAGAGGTCCCGACCCTTACACCTCATGGTTAAGGTCGAATGATGGAGGTACCTGTTACACTATAACTTGCATATATGAGGTTTACACTGTTAACTATAGAAGCATATGTGATATGTTAGATTCTCTATACATTCGTTTATTTTTTATTCTGACTCCAAATCAAATTTACAATAATTAACCCTTATTATAATAAGCATAATATGATGGAGTTGGTCATTTAAACTGCAATGATATAGACAGATGTGTGAATAATAAGAACAATAACGGTGTAAATAAAAATTCGATTGAAACTTACGTATAAAGCTACATAATTATTTCTAAAATATGAGGAACTATTATAGATACCTCCAAACATTGTCCCAACTTATCCCCATAAGAACTCGAACATGTTCCATCGAAGGAAAATAGACTGCTAAATACCTTTTAAACCAGGGTTGGTGTTGATCAGTTCTCCAACAATGTTCTTCAGTTACTTAAACAAGCATTTCATGAAAAGGATAATTTCATTTTGCATTTAAAGTTTTTTTTAGGATTCTATAGTAAACCAGAAACAAAGTTAATGTCCACGGAATAGTAGTTTTCCTTACTAGTCCCTAAAGTAGGCTCTTTTGGGACGATATCGTGTTTAACGATTGAAATTCGATTGAGTAAAAAAAAACATTTAAGACGAGTTACGAACAATATTTGTCATTACATTGTCATATATTATAGCAGAAAATACAAAATATGGTAACACTGAATGAATAAGGTTATGTAAGAAACAAAGTTTGTTGAATAATTTTCAAGCATTTTTAAGGACCAGAACCGCAGATTTGTTTTTGAGAGATGCTTTTACATAACCATATGATTCGAGTCCGTAAAATTTTACGGACTAGTCCGCAAAAAGCTATCTTTAGGGACTCAAAACGATCCGTAAGACAGCTGTTTTTGAGAAAGTGTAATGAGAACAGTTTTTTACAGGTTTATATTCATCACGTATTTAAGTAACTTGGAAGAAAGGATGATCCTTTAAATTTCTTCTTGTATTTCGCATTCATACAGTTTCAGTAGCATACTGTAGCAAAGAATTCATCTATCCGTACTAAAACAGTCCACGTTTTATTAATTTTCCCGGTGATATTTTGCACCTTTAATGAATAATAGTGAATACCATTAAACCAAGATTCAAAGTCACCATTCACAAAATATTCCCTTTTCACCGCAACCTCCATAAATCATTTAGACCTCATTTTCGTTATCAGCTTTCAAACGCCAGTCGTGCCGTGTGTTATTATAGTCTGCGCTTTGTGGGAAGGTTAAATGCACAGACACATTGTTAATAAAGCAAACAAACGCTTCCAGCCTAGACGAGGCAGATCATCCGTATCCTTCAACGTCTTCCTAGAACCTTGTGGAGCCATTGGGGCCTTTCGATCAAGTTGAGTATACATGCAACTCTAATACTACGTCAGGAAATTTGACTTGTACAACAGTGCAACCGTATTTCATAAACATTTTTTGTATTGTTTATTTGTTGATATAATTTCAAAAGAAAGTTTTTTTTTTCTGTCGGATAAAAATGCAGGCTGTCTTTGAAATTATACATGATTAGATTGCAAGATTATTGGTGAAACGTAGGTAATTGTATTAGTACTTACAATATACTTGTAACTACTTATCATGTTTACAAAGTGTATTAAGTAATACGATGGTATTAAATCATTGTTTTAATGAAAAAAAGATGGTGGCCCCCATTTTGCAGTAGCCCAACATCCTGGCTTGATCGTGAAGCAGATCACGCAAAGCCCCGTCAACGCTGCCTTGGAGTTGTTGTCCACCAGCTATTGATCCACCAACTCCTGGATGATGAAATTGTTGAACATTGTGATGATATTGTAAAAAAATTATGCACTTAAACTTTGGTAAATTCGGAGAAAACTGTATGAGCTCTTAATGTGTTACTATATATATCACATTTCTTTATCAACTTCAAATGTATACCGAAGTCAATATAGAGTTTTGCAGGGTAGAATGCTTGATTTAAGCTCGAAAAGGAGTCAAAATCTTGACAATATTGAGAGCCACCTAAACGCTAGTCCTCAATATAAACAGACCTTAAAACATATAGGAAAATTTAACAACACATAAGGACACGGTAAACCAAAAATTACCCTATATAATGGTATAAAAATACGTTTCTGTCATTGCAATGATGAATGTGAGCATGTCTAAACTTGAAATCAAAGTTAACAGTTTAGTTTAAACTAATATGTAAATATACAGTTTTAATAAACACCTCATTAACAGCTCTGATTTTTGATTTTGAGATCATTTCATAAATCCATGAACATAGGTTTACGTATAAGATTGATGTTTTCTATATTTCAGAATCTCATATTTACATAAACGACTAATAGTACTTCAAAAAAATAATAAAAACCTTAGTATATTGTAGGGACTGTAATGCTAAAAGTTTGATAGTGTATCATTAAGATAGGATGTGTTTAGTAACCAACGTTTAGGGACGGAATGCGAAGGACGTGAGTGATTTACAGCTATCGGCGTTTACCAACAGATTCCTCTTCAAAGTATACATTTGGAAGTCAATTATCCTCATTGCAGACATGTAACCTGTTATTGAATTATCTAATTGTCGAAATATCTCGTATTAACCTTGCTAAACCTCATGATTCGCATTATCGCATTTTGCAATATTACTTATAGTGGTAATTTGTATTCCTATCATTATAGCATCTGACTGCGATGATTTTGGACAAAATATTTTGAGATATATTTTGTAACAGCGACTAAGGCAAGGAATAGTCAATTAAAACTATTCTTTGGATGCTAACTAATAATGCTGATATAACATGTATTCTGCTTTATAATGTTTGACTTTGAAACATGTGATAGCATTCTGACACTTTTGTAACCTTTATAGTATACTGTACTTTGAGGTGTTTGTTCATGTTATAGGTGACGTTCATGGGATCTGATTTCGATAGTCTATGTGTGTGCTAACGACTACGCTAGCAACACACAAAAACGTTTCGAGTTATTGAGCAGTGAAGGTAATTCAAAGCCGTGTAAGAATAGTGTTCTTTTAGGAGTAGTGTCTTTCGAAGAAGTGGCTTAACTTCTAGGCCTGCATGTTGATAAAACGGTTAAAGCTAGCTATCCATGGATCAAACATAAACCATAGAATGATCTTATAGATTATCATCCCTACAACAAAAGATCAACTACAACTAAAGTTCCCTTTGTTGTTTACCTTTTAATCTTTTTTTTTTTGCTTATCCCACTTTAACAAAATCTTCTTGTATTTAAACAGACAGTAAATCTTGTTTTGTACAATTAGAGAAACACATTCAGAAAAGCAAACACAAAACACCTCGACAAAGCTTTAAAAGTCGAATTTGAATGTATTCTTGCAGTGTTTTAGAGTGATTCGTACCGTTTACTGGCTGTATATTCCGCATCCGCGTTAACAGCTGCAAAAAATCCACTGTGGCACCTGAAACAGCAGATTCCATTTACGCGCGAATTGCTGGTTGTCCTTCCTTGCTCCCTGTAATCAAGGGGTATCTCAACAACCGATCCAACACAGCTGGAGTGGCGCAAGAAACCTACACCATGATTTATGGGGTT
Source organism: Macrosteles quadrilineatus (assembly GCF_028750875.1). NCBI lineage: Eukaryota > Metazoa > Arthropoda > Insecta > Hemiptera > Cicadellidae > Macrosteles > Macrosteles quadrilineatus. The sequence continues at coordinate 213,016 of NW_026542650.1, forward strand.
TTAAGTGAAAGGGGAAATCCCAAAATTGCATTTTTGTACTGAAATTTAGACTGGTTTCTATTGGGCGTAGTACAAAACTATGAACTATTTTAACAAAAAAAAATTAAATTAAATGCGACACATTTGAATTCTAATTCAGGAAAAAGTCTGAACAATATTATGTATTTTAATTGTCTGAGGATTTGACCAACTCAAAAGTTATTTGCTATTTAAATACCAGTGTAAACAGCTATATTGCAGAAAACCGTAATTTTATCTTCAAAAGTTTAATATTTTTTCTGCCTAAACCACTATGCCAAGCTAGATGATTTTGAAACTTTCCCATTAATCTTAACAGACATCTGGTTTTCGAATAGCAAGGTTCAAAAATTATTTACGGGATAAGTTAGGCGTACTGCAAATTTTTAAATACAACTATTTACAGAAGTATTCAAGTGAAATGTACCTTTTTTGTTAGCTCTCTGACCTTGAACCTTATACATACAATGTTATTCATTTCTAACGTATTGTAACAACTTGCTGGACTAATCCTGTACTAATCTTAACGTACACACAAAAATTTATATTTTGAGATTTTTTAGAGTGCGTAATCTTTTTAACAATATAAACTTGTTTTCTTAATTCCCGTCAATGATTAATATTTTTCCATAGCCCGTCACATTGACGCAAAGTTGTGGAATTTTTCATTCTACTATTATCATTTTATTACTTTACAGACGTTTGGAAATTTCTTATACAATATTAACAACGAGATAAGCGCATTTTCTTGAATGGGGTATTTCAGTAATAACGCAGTTGCCTACAGGCTGTAGTCATTAGTCTGTTTAAAAGCGATCTGACGCTATAACTTACGTAAGAAAAAGTACGTTAACCTTTGGTGTGTTAATATAAAGTTTGTAAACAAATTGTTTTTTACAACACCAAAATTGGAGTGTGACATAACTCGTTATATATTTGTAACAAAGTATTCATAAATGTTGGTCAAACATATTTGTAAAAATTACGAACGGTCAGAATTATTGTGTTCAGAGTTGAGCTATTAAGTATTAATGTTTTTACTTAATATCACACTTTTACGAAAGGCCAATTTATTTTTAAATTTGTAACTCGTCAATTTCCCATACAATACAGTACCTAAATTTACAAGTAAATAGTTAGAGGTTACTGTACACAACTGCTAATGATCGTTTTAAGTGGCCTTGGATGCTGTCGCGCTACTGACAGACCCACTGCACACTTGCACTTCAAATTCAGTTTCCTCACTAAGTACGTTTGATTTCAACCAAAATAAACCTATTAATGTAAACTAATTTTCAAGAACACAATTACCACTCGTTGATAATCTAGTGAAGAAAGAGTGGTGACGGAACGACGACGCGGGAACAGGGAAGGTTTAACACTGTTTTTCGTGACGAGATCGAACAATGATTTAGGAAGTCGTGGACGAACATCGCGCTATAATAGCGCAACTGGGGTCGGCCACCCGCCATAGCAGCGCTACAGCGTGCATTGCGATACCAAGTGAATAATGAGGCGCAAGGTCGGATAATGGGGGGCCGGATAGTGCGGAGTTTGGTCATCAATCGGTCAACAGTCTTTGCGGATCGCCGACAATGAAGACAGTGATCGAACAATGTTGAGCTTCCTCTAGTGAATTCCTAACTTTATTTTCAATTCTCAGTTTCTTTTTGTTTTTTTATGCATGAACCCCGTCAAGTCAATAAATAATTTAAAGACTAAATAAAACCGTATATAAATATTATGAATTGGTGTTACAAATTAACAAGATAAATTATAATTATAGCAGTTTTGATATTGTTTTGTCATCTACTATTCAATCTTCTTACATCTTACATCTTGTACACACATCTTGTTTTACATCTTGTTTTGAACATAGAATTTAATTGAGTTATTATCTATGAAGAATGAACTACAAACACTTATTGAATATGGACTTATTCTAATAATTTTATGTTGCATTGGTTTAAAAAATAATCACACTAATCATGCATTAGGGCTTACTACTTACTTGTCAATGGATTATCGAGTAAAGTCTTACATACACAAACAATCTCATCATTTCACAAAACCCTGAAAAAAGGAAAGAGTTTGAAAACTGTACACCTCAAAACTTAATAGCCTAATTTTTTTTAAGCATAATGAATACAAACGGTTTATTCACTAGTACTTATATTGACGTAAAAATATATATTAACTTTTCAATAATTTTTATACTTAGATATTACCCGGGAAATTACTCTAGTTTCAAACTGTCCGTCAACACTTTAAAATTAGTAGATTTTTGTTTGTTTTTAAATGGTAATAATCAATAACAAAATTAGTATAGATGCTAGAAAGACTTAATTTACTATTAAACTTTACACAATATACTTTCATTACGCATATTGGCATATTTCATCAAATTCTCAAACTACACTCAAAATGTAAATCCAAACTCTACCATTGCTCTACCACGCCTACCAACGGATCCTACTTAACACATGTCCATAATTAACCCACACCTATTTTCTAACTAACCTTATTTTCTTATTCACTAATTACATATTTATAAACATTACGTGTCCCGCACCCATAGAGTGCGTAACCCCCATAAAACCCAGCTGTGCGGTGTCCAGTTCTATCCGTGCCAGATAATAATTGCTAATCCTTGGTGAATTATGTTCTCGAGATGCATTTTGAATTCCTCGCGATGACCAGTGGATGTCCTTCGTCGGATGACATGGCGAGTTGATGGAGTAGAAAGGAGATCGGATTTGTGTCTTCAGTCATAACTAGTCTCCGGTTATCTAGGTAAAAGTATGGGGCAAGGTGAGGTACAGGAGTATGCTCTTAGACAAAGTTCTCTTATGAGCTTCATATGTTAGAATTGCCCTGCTATATACAACTGTGCACTCACAAATGTTGTAAGTTGATTGCAAGTTGGACTTGACTATTAGAAGAATGATTTTTTTCTCAGTGAAACTCTTTGAAATCACTCAAAGCGTTAGGGATTGTATAGTTATGATTTCTCGTACTTCCTAGATTACCCAGAGCATTAGGTAATCTTACACATTGCCAATGCTTAGAGCTATCAAACAAGCAGTAAACGGTGTAATAATTATCCTATCTCTTCCCTAAACTGACTTTTTAAACATTCCAACGTTTTGTTCAGATGCCACCTTGTGGGCTAATCCACGTGTACTGTCAAAGTACACAACTAGTAAGAGGAAACTGAACTTCGATTGCTGCACACTTAACTAATGCTTCATTTTACTGTATTTCATCGGGTTAAACAATGGGCAGGTAAAATACAACAGTGTGATCGTATGTATTATGAGCTTTCTTATGTTAGAATTTTAACGGAACAAACACTAATAGAGTCAGAAAACCTTTTTTTACGGTTGTATAAGCTCAACCATTTTAAAACAAGAATCAACGATACAACCAAATCCCAGATACTCTCCTAAAATAACAAACTACATAAATGTTAGATTTTATAGCTTCAGTTAAAAATGTTGTGGGTAAAATAAAGCAATAGTTTTCTAATCAGATTAAGTAAGTACCAAGCAAATTTAACTGCGACATTAATAAATATAATTTGTTTAATTGAATGCATTATTAACCCCTTTTAAATTCAAATGTTATTAATCAACTTAAACACTACATTGTTGAAACGACAGTTTAATAATAATTCCCGTTCGCACAGGCTTAAAACTATTATCAAGCGAATTACGCTCTTGTGCTCTTCATCATAAAGGTCAGGAGCAAATAAATCATCGTAATACTAGCCACAAATCAATGTACAATGAATCAAGTCACTCTAGCAATTTAAATTGTTTTACAGCTGATTCTTCTTCTAAACAGCTGTTCATCATGCCATGTACACCTCAGAAGGACGCGTACGGTAATAATGTTTACGCATCATTGTTCAACACTGTAAATAATTATGTGTTATTATTAGGTAATATTTCCTCGTCGTAAGTACAAGATTTATTGTAATCCAACTATAATGGACATGATTGTTGATAGAAAGTATTCATTGAGTCTTTAACTTAAACCATGCAAGATTAACAATAAGAAATAGTACTTTTGGAAATATTGATTCATCTGTTTTAGTATGGTATTCTTTAATTTGCTTATCAGATGTTATCAACTGATCAATTTTACAATTTTACTGAGATGTGATGAGATTCCGTTGGTAATTTAGTCTAACACCAAGTAAAAGTCTAATCCAGTAGGATAGTCTTTGAATGCGTTAGTAAAGGTCAACATGGTTGAACAAAGTGACGTTGACCGCTGGTCGTCCTCAGTTGCCCATCATCACACCCAAACCACAACACACTGTAATGATAACTCACTCTCATTGCACCTTGAGAGTCGACAAAGACCACATTGACCTTTGGGAGTGAGTTGAAAATTACTTTACAGTTGTTTTATCAGTTTTCATTTAACATTCAATGCCCTTTGAAAAAACATTTTACACATGTAATAGTTAAGTGCACAGTGTCTCTTACACAGTTAAGAGACAAAGTATAACTTCAAACGGAGAATTCAGAAGAGTAAATATCTGGAATTGTCCGTTTGAAACACGCTGACGATGTCAAGGCAAAGAATGAGAATCTAAAGGATTTTCTTCATTTTAAGGACATCACACAGCTATTTGTTTCGTGTCTCGTCAGTAAATTTGCTCTTAGTACTGACATTTCCAATAGTTAATTACTTCCGAATATATTTTGCTATGACCAATGGATTTTAAGTAATGTCATATCTTTTATAAGAACTTGACTCTCTATGGTGAATAAGATTCAATTCTTGGTGAGTATTGTCTATAAACATGAGTGAGGGACAAGTGTAGAAAATGAAGTAAGATGTGTGTAGCATGTAGCATTAATATTGACCATGGTCAGACCATGAAATAAGACACAATAATCAAAGACAGTCCGACTTATAATCCTCACAAAATGTGAGAGTTATACCTTTCTCATGATCAAACCCTTACTATATTTGGACCATTAGGGAAGCATTGTAATCACCCAGTTATCTAAAGAGAATTTTAGAATATCTATATCTATAAAAGAGGAACTATGTATGTGTGTGTGTATGTATATACGTTATGGACTCCGAAACCGCTCGACAGATTGTAATGAAACTTTCAGGCATTATAAGGCATCTTTCAAGGATGGTTCGAGTGAAGTTTGGTGCAGATCTATCAAAAGGGCTCTGCCCCAGAGGGTTTTAAGTGGGCCAAGGTCAGACTTTTTGATCTACAATGTTTACAAAAAAATATAATTTAAAAGCAGATGTTTACTTTTACCAACTGTTTTGTAGGTTTGAATAATTACAACATTCTGTATTAGCATTAGTCATGATTTGAAATAGTGCCACAGTGTTTCTACAGAGTGCAGCACAGAAAACTATTTTACTTTTGAATAAGTCCAAATGTATTAAACCCCAATCGCAGCACACCTGTGCACTTAACAACGTTTAAATTCTCCAATGTTAAATATTAAAACATAAAAACCTTTATCAAAGTATTATAAACAATAAAAGGGATGATTTTTTAAAATTTATGACAACAGCTAATTTGCAATTAAAAGGTGAGTGAGCGTAGCGAACGAACATCAACCTGGAGGCGAGTTAGCGTAGCGAACGAGCTAACCTGAAAACAAGTGAGCCCAGCGAACGAGCTCCAACCTAAAGGTGAGTGAGCGTAGCAAACGAACTTCAACCGGGACGTGATTGAGCCATGCGAATACTTTTGAAGTTAAACGGGGCAAAGCCCGTGGGTACAGCTAGTTATAAATAAATAGGAATAAGTAGTCCAGGAAAATAGTTTTTTTTATTTTCAAAACCTCCAGAATATAGAACATCTTTCTGGATCAGACCTTTATCTTTTTTTTCATTTTATAGCTCATCTTTTTTTACCCAGTTCATTATCTCTAAAGGTGCAGTTGCATCTTCTTGCCCTAATTGCTCTTCACGGGTCACTCTTCATCCAGAGATGCCCCTTGACATTTCACGCCCTCTTTACACTCTGCTGACCCTAATTTTTTTGGGGCAACCCTTGGACAGCCGCTGTCCTGGGCACTCTTGAGTTCCTGGACTCTCAACTGTCAAGGCTGGAAGCCTCTCTCTTTTGTTTCACACGTGAACCTCTAAGTAAACATTCTCCTCGGTCTGCTGAACATAAATCATTCTTTATCTAATTTAAAACACGTGTTTATGCTTTGCAAAATGGGTAGGTGTGAGGGTAAAAGATAATTAGATTTGCTTATTGAGTCACATGGAACAGAATCGTAAAATAAAATAGTTTAAGATTCTATGAACTACGTTTAACACCTTCGCCGATTTTAAAGAAGCCCTAAGTCCGGCCTGACTTCCCAAAGGGGTGAACTATTAATAAATGTCCCCTCACTTGTCTTGTCTACGAACAATTTGCTAGGCTTTTTTCTTGAAGGTAATCTGTCGGTTTCGTGTCCAATCCCGCAAAATGGATGTAACCATACAAAATAAATTTCTATATCTTTCCTTATCAGTTTATCTTATGGCCAGACAAAAAAAATCAAAATGTTGAACCGTGAAATAGAGATAAAACTGCGTATATAAAACACGCAAAGAAAGAAACAACTTCAAATGCTAAAAATATTATAACTAAGACCAGTACTCCAGTAACGTTGAGGATACTCATAGTTAACAGAACAATTCTACTCATCGTAAACAAAGCTTCATGTGATTTTTTGTAAAATGACGTAGATTTAATCAGAAAAAAGTGTTCTATTTCTCAGAGCGTTGGTTGGGAACAAATTAAAGAAAACCAACTGCTTAAAAGGCATTGCGATATCCAGTAGAATAGTTAATAGAGCAATCCAACCCATCGTAAACAAAACTGCGTGAGATTTACGATAACGTTACGTAGAATGTAATCGGAAAAATGATTCACGCTCTCGTGCTCTGACCATCTCTAAAATTGACGCTTGGGGGCTGCGCAACACAATGTCATCAGTGGACCTTGAAGTTTCAAATTGGGCGCCGGAGAGCGGGCAGGGGACAGGTCACGAACTTACCAAAATTAACCGGTAGATCTCACTGATAACAGATGATCCCATAGTAGGAATAGGTGTGGGTAGGGTGAGCTACAGCTCTGGCCTGATAGTTTGAAGCACGATCGATTTTCCCATCACCGCAGTTCACCTCTACCTCAGCAATCTGAAAGATTCATCACAGTTGCATCAAGCTCATCTATGTCTCTGAGTGCTTTTAGATCGGACATCGATTACTCAGATGCAGAAGATCAGATGCAGGTTGCATGTTTCTCTAGAGGTAGGCCAGTGGAAGAAATGTATTAATGAAATGGTGCCTACACCAATGGATTTTCTATAAATGGATCGATCATAAACGCTTGGCATGTGGTCTATACCTCTTGTCCAATTTTTCGTGGACATCGATTGACCCCAACCCCTGTCACAATAAAAATGAAGTCGCCAACCACATGACTTGAAACACACTCAAGCACAGCCTTGTTAATTTAATTTGTTAAGATTTAACACTAAGGCTTTAGGAATGATTTGTATTATCTACAGATTTGTCAAAATGTCACTTGCCCCAATTTACTCGACTCTTTTTAACCCTTGCTTACCGTACTACGGGGCTATCCTCAACCTTTGTAAACATCTTTAGATCAATCGAATATGCAATAAAACAGTTATGATTACTGTATATAGTATAGTTGATCTTTTAATCAATGATATCATTGCAGTATGTTTATAACCTAAAAAAATAGGAATAGTTTACAAAGTTCCGTCTTATTTGTAAAATTACCATTTTAAATTTTTACACATTTCTATGACAATATAAGGTTATTTAATATAAAGAAAGGGAATCTAAAGGTTGTGTTCATAAGTCCATTCAATTATCAATGAATAAATAATAATTTGAGATGGGGACGCCACCTAGGTGTGTATTTTAACCCAAATATGAATGTATTTTAAAATCCCCAAACATGAATGAAGGATGGGTGTAAAATGTTGTGAGATGTGTTACTGACTCACATCAGCTGTTTCATAAGACAGGGCTTTATTTAAATCAGGAACAGCTGGGTCCAGTTACGAAACATCAAAAAGCAACTGACTTTTCAGGACAGAAGCTTTAGAACCGGCGACCTTATAACTGTTAGGCGAACACTTTAACCACGCAGCTACCCATCAATAAGTGTCTCTAATCTTGGCTGAAACCGTTGACTTTAGAGAACCAGAGTGAACATCTCGTATGCATGGACGACCATATTAAATTTGTCTGTTGATGTCTGTTGATAATGAAATTATGTTCCTCTCTTTATCTTTATACTAATTAATTATTTAGGTGTCCAAAAAGATGTTTATAGTTTGATGTAAGTAGTCTGGCTTGATAATTTGGTGCTTTGCTATGACTACAAAACACATTACATTCATACAATAAATATTGTTTTCACTACGACCACAACTTTAAATAAATGAGAATGTCATGTATAACAACACTCAAAAGTCAAAACTAAAAACTTCCAACAACTAGGCTATTGAGTCATTTTAAGAGCAAATCCTTCTACTTGTTATTTGAATCCAGTAAATGCAAAACGCTTAACTAGCACAAACAAGCTTATCTTCACACGATCTGCGAGTGGAAGTATCAATGGAACTTTATTTGCATTTTCCGGGAACGATACAACTGCGTTGTTACGAACTGAAGATAAAATCCAAGTAAGACCTTGTATGGAACCACCAAATCCTTGATATTTCTATTGGTAATAAAATAGCAGTGTTTTTGGAATGCAATATAAAACTTATAAATTTTGGATAAATGTTATTTTTGTTAGCGTATGGTATTGCCATTCATAGTCGAAATGTAAAATGTGCCACAATGAAAGTATATATAAAGTGTATATATTTCTAATTGGTATGCGTTGGTTATATGACGCAAATATTTAACTAAGTCTTGAGTTGTATAGTACTTTATTTATAAAACGCTTTATTTACTCCAAAATAAGGATGTTCTGGTACTAATATACAACAAATATTAAATAAATATATATTGACAATTAATTTTTAAAACCAGTAAACAGTCATCAAAAACATACTACTTAGAAAAACTACCTAAGGCCACAAGCATTTCCAAATTATTTCCTCCATATATGGCGAACTTAATAATTGAACGGAACTTAACTTCAAAAAATATTATTAGAATATTATTAGATGATATATTTTCGTTGCATACAATTAGATAACCTTATGAATCTCGTAAATTAAATCAATAATGTCTACTCACCTGTATAAATTGAATATAGTTAAATTTTTTTTAATAGGTACACTGTTCGACATTTTGCTCCAATAACTGTTTCCTCTTTTCTATTTTCATTTTAAAATTGGTACCGGTGTATATTTTGGCCAACAGTAAAATCACTGACTCTTCTTTTACCGTTTTGGTTTTTTGATTAATTAAAAAAACATATATTCCATTACTGCATTAGCATTCACTCCAAAATAATAGTGCACATTTTAAAAATATTACTTTCAATTCAACCTGTTCAATAATGTGTAGATGTTGATGAGTGCATTATTGTTCTTCCACATATATTTACCAGCTACACCTCTGCAAAGCCATTTACCTTGGTCATCACTGCTGACCAGTGATCAGACGTTGCACCTAGCACAGTGTTTATACAATGTTACAACACTGAGTGTAAACAACAGGCTTCCACAACTCCGCCCACCACAGACGGTGTTTTCAGCGAAGATTAACATCTAAGATGAATCTTAAACGTGTAAGTGGCCATGGTGCATTCTTCGTCAAACACTGCGTATATTTTGTCCTTACTTTTACAATGTACATGCTGGTTAACGCTAAAGTACACCTAAATTATAAGAAAATTTACTAACATTGACTTGAATGTAATTTTTGAAAACTGAGTATAAAACTGATATAACTAATTCAATTAATGATATCAAACATTGTATTGATATGAACCTATTGATCGTAATTGAGTTTTGACGTTTTAAGCTCCCTTTCGTATTATAATTTATGTAAAATATTACTCCAATGCATTTTTTTCAAACACCCATAAAATTGCACTCAGATTTATATTTATAGGAAAAATATAGTAGGGAACCAAATAAAGTATACTGTTAATAGTAAAGTTCTTTGTATTTTTAGATTTTTTGTGACTTAATACCTTTAATATACTTTTTTCTCTAAACCCTTACATATAAAACGATTTAATGATACAAAAAACTAAGAAAAAGTCTAAGCCATTTAAGTTTTTTTTTATTCTCTTTAGAACTCTATGTTCAAAAGAATGTTCACGTAAATTACACAGATATGCTAAAGCTTCGTTTGTAAAGCTAATGTTTTCTTCCATATTTTGTCTCTTTGTTTGTTTGCTATATAATAAAACGCTTTATACTGAATAAAGTTTATTTTTAATGGAATCTAATTAAAATATTGATCTTCCTTAAGATCTAACCGTTTAACACAAGACTTGTTGAGGGCGAGGATTTTAACCACAGTGCAACCTTACCTACTTAGTCGATAACAAAAAAGTCTAAACTTTTAAGTGCTCTCGTCCACTGTACATTCACCCTGTAAAATCCAAGCACTCTACATATATTATTAATCAGTACACAACCTACTACTTGAGGCTTCATTTTGAGTGATTACCCATCCATTCCAGGTATTAAGAGCAAAAAAACACGTAAAACATGCCAAGGCCCCTGGACCAGCAGTAGATTAGTAGGATGCTCCACCATGTAAATGATTATCTCGTCAGGTGAATTATTACAGTCTTTACCAAGGGCGGGTCCTACAACGATGCTGGCAAATGAGGATTAACTGCTTAACCTAGCTGTGCGAATTATCCTTACTATATTGCTTATTATCTACCATGAATACATATTTGGATACTTTAGGCTGGATATGAATAATTTAGAGCTTAGAATGGAGTTGGATCTTATAAGCTTGGTAAGATTATCTTATTTCTCAAGTCAGAACAATACTCAGAGAAAGTCGTCCAGTTTTAAAACACATCGATGATATCACTTTAGAATATTTGAAGGTAATGTTCGACTATTTCATTTTTGTGTGTGATTTTGATGGTTATAAACAAAAATTCAGGTTCATATAAGCAACCTTCTGTGTGAGTTATACAAATTAATTTTATTCACAGACAACACTACCATGGTAAAACGAAATCAAGCTTTAAGCTGCATACTCTCAAAGTTTTAATCCAACCATAATGAAAAAGAAAATAAATATAAAGTTTACGACTTAAAATCAATTATCGATTATTAGAGATAGGGACGCCACCTAGGTGGGTATTTTAACCCAAAGATGAGTGTAGAATGGTGTGAGATGATCTTCGTAGCTTTGTTACTGACTAAAACATAAATTTGAATAAATAAGAGTGGTCCTATTTCAGCTCTGGCAACAAATTTAATAACATTGTTGAAATAACAATCGACGGGAACCTAAATTAATTAAACACGTTGATTTCTTCTGTAAAAAGTGTTCATTAGTCCTGTTCTTTTGTGAAAACTTGGAAGTATGAACACTGACAAGACATTCTCACTGTATTCTACTATAAGTTGCGGATCATCACAATAAAACTTAGGTGTCCTAACAACAAAAAACTACAAGAAAAATAAACAGAAACCCATAATAGTATGCAAACCCCTCTATATATAACATATAATGATTACAGATATCTAATTTACAACGCAAAATATCTGCCGTGGATAAAATCTCCTGAATCCGTAATATTTGATCAACACTACCACAACGCTAGTCAGTTATAAGAACAATGTTAACATTAGACTAATGTTGCCATTGTCACGTGTTGCCAGTCCAGTGGTTAGCTTATTAAACTTTGGAGGAACGGGTTCAATCGAGCACAAATTCATAAGTATTTTTGGGGTTTGCAATAGTATAAATTTATGTGCAAAAATACAACATGGCGAATGTGTGGTAAATGAAGAGTTTTCAATAAAACATTCGTTTGACATACTATACCCATATTTTTTACCGTAAAACCATTTCCTGGAGTTTGACACTTTACCTAATGGAGGACGTGTGTAGTTTATATACACATTCTGGTCCATAACAGTTGTCTACCTCGCTAGTGAGTAGTGACTTGTCTAGTGATGATCACTGACACAGGGTCACTAAAGCACTCCTACAGTCACTAGGTCACAGTCTAGTGACGTCACTGCCCGAGTATGTTCACCATCCCATCTTAGGCAACGTAATAGGTCTAACTGAATTTGGTGCAATATCGATCGCCCATTGCACAACACTAACCTCAGAGGAATAGCAAACTGGTTTCGTCAAGTGAATGTGCGTGTATTACCCATCTCCGGGTATTTTACATGATGGCTGTATCGCTGGTCTGGAGGGCCTCGTTATATTTTATGTCTTAAAAGTAATTCGGCGATTGAGTTTTTACGGTCAATCTCGTTTGTCGGTATTAGGTTAAAGGTTTTGTAAAATGAGCTGTAAAACAATCTTATTCAGGGTACTAAAACCTTATTGAGTGCTGTACATTTTATTGAATAGGCAATATCCCATAATGAGTCAGCTCTCACAATAAAGAAGTTCTCATTACAAAATCAGATTTTTTTTGTTTTTATTATCCAAACTTGTAGAATTGAAACTTTAGGTGGGAGCATCCTCCACTAAAAATGTAACAGATCACTACAATTATATTTTGAATTATCTACCATTAGCGCATTAAACCCACGGGATACTTTGGAATATACGCAGAATAAGGAAGCTTGATGTCTACAGGATCTAAATAAATACACTTAACTGCTGATTCGTACTACCAACTATAATTTTACAAAAGCACCTTAAGGCCCTTAAATTTGAATTTACTTTAAAACATAATGTTTTGCTAGCCCTTGAAGTATTTTTCTTTACGGTTAGGTTAGATTGAGTTTGGTTAGATTTTGCTATGTTAGGTCTTGGTGTATACAAACAGAAGTAATGGCAACATCATTACTATAAAAAATTTGCTTACTTCAATATTTAGAGTTATGATCTTTAAATTTAAAGATTGATCTTGTTTAACGTTAATCCCTATACATTTATCAATATCTTCAATCCCGAAGTTCCCCTGAGATGCAACCCTATATGTACACCATTAAAACCCTATCCCAGTAACAATACATTTTAACATCTTATTAAAACCCTGATACTTAAATTTTACAGTTCTCCATATAACACATCAATCGATAGCTTATCTAACTATACCTCGTGGTGAACGCGTACCCTACCACACCTTACAGTGCTTACAATGTCTCTACCATGTAAATTGAGGTCTCTAATACTAAAATGGTGTAACCAACAGTGCTCTGGCTGGCAGGATCTTGGCAAGAATACCTGGATAATCTAATTTGAATAAGCGTCGACCACCTAGAGGTGGTTAGGTGGCGTTCCAGTTGGTGTTAGTGCAGATCTTGTAATGTCCAGTGCCATGTAAGGCCGGGTTACGTCAGGTTGTAAACTCGCTCATCGTTAATTACAGAGATCACAAATGGTACCTTTACAAGGAATGTAGTTGGTTGAGCGCATGTTTGGCTAGGGAACTAAGTTTGATAATTTGAAGATTGAAAGATTTCGATTTCGTGGTTCTTTAACCGTTCTGAGTGATAGATTTTTTCCAGAATTTGATAGTTTTTGGTCAAATATTTAGATAGATTGCCACCTTTGCTATAGATAGAACTACTATGGTAGATAATGTATCCCTTTAGTATTAAAATAGATTGTAGTTATGCTTTGGTGTGGAACCTACTGGTTACGTGTCAGACTTCAATGCACAACTACAGTAATATAAAAGAATTTAGACTGCTTTCCTTCCTTTAGTGATTCATTTATGCTAAATCCTGCTTAAAAATGTGCAGTTTTCAATCAGCAATTACTGTACTATATACAATAACTGAACAAGGTCAAACGTAAAGACATCCAATTATTTGTGACCTATACCATCTTTTATTCTAAATCAAATGTCAAAGTATCAAAAGCTTAAGAGAAATTTTTAGAAAAAATTGTAACTGTTATTGGCTCTACGATGACAGTTATGTGAGTTATTAAACTATAATTTATTTAAATAAACAATACTTACAACCTAGTGCGTATGGAATGTTGTCTTATTTTTTCCAGACGTCATTAATCTATGGTATACATTATTCTATCATAATAGTTTATGGCAAACTTCTAAAATAAAATGTAAAAGTTTTGTAATTTAGAATAAAATAAAAACTATGAAAACCGGTACTGCTAACCTGTTTAAGGGTTCATGAATTTGTTTTAATCTCAAACTGAGATCTTAATTTAAAACTTAATCAGAGAAAATTAAATGAAAAATTCAAAAATTGGTTAATGTAGCTTTGTGATCTAAGCACTACTCATATTCAAATCACATTTGATTCATAATTGAAAGCTTAATATTATGACGAAAATCGTCAGGGCTTGAGCAAACATCCTAAATATTGAATCGCACCATCCTATAAATTTAATAATCAACAACAATTCAACACCTCAACAATGAAGTTGTCCTTTGTCACGTCTTCACACAATAAATTATCCTCATCAGTCCTATCATTACACAATATGATACGTTATCAGTACAGGGGAAGCATCTCAGTGGTTTGACCCATTCCCACACACGTCAGTGTTATCAGTTATCAGCACAGCAGAGGTGCAGACCAATGCATCAGCGCTTGGCGTACCTCAGGAGTGCTTCCTTGGACCGATGATTTATCTGTTACAACATCAGCTCCGCTAATAAACCACCTAGGCAGCCAATCGCGCTTCCGAGCGTCACGTTCTTGGAGGTTTCTCTGTTTACTTGGTTTATACAAGTTGAAAAAGTGCATTGTGGGAATACTTTATGTACATTTCAAAAATATGGCTTGGTTCGCCTTTAAAAATAAGGGCGATGGTAGTTAAGTAACTATACAATATAAAATAATCAACTTAAATGAAATGTTCAGAGTATCTTTGATATTTATGATTATAATAAAACCTTGTATGATGATTGGTAATTTTTTTATTGCAAGCTATTCTAATTTTCCGATACTCATAGTTTTACTATAAGTTGACTTCTAAGGTCAAGTAGGCAGCAGCATGATCAAAGTAGATCAAGTAGTCTTTGGAAAAAAACCACGACGCTATTCAATGAGAAGTTGGTTCAATGTTCATATCAGCAGGGAACCCTGTATAATCTTAATGGAAATTAAAACCTTACGCAGATTTAAATTTTCTGTGATATGGTCTAAAATTAAAATACAAAGGAGAAAAATTAGTCTGATCATGCTTAAGATAAATACTTAACTGTAAATGCATGTTGTTTGTAATGTTTCTAAAATAAATAATAAAGCGGAGATTTCTACTTAACTCGAAGATAACGCTGTAACAGAATATGCAGCAAACCAGTCAAACTAATATCGAATACATTTTTAAAAGTTACAAACATAAATAAGTACTAAGTATCAACATTGCTCAGTGGACTAATATTATTCTAGATTAGTCAAGCTGGCAATCACTTAAATTGGTCAAAAAATCTCTAAACAGAATTTTGAGCTAATATCCCAAATAACCTACCTAACAATTCACATTTAATGGAGTATTGCATAAGGACAGAACGAAAATCTATCAAAAAAAATAATGGGTTTTCATACAAAACCCCTTGTGTTCGCAACCAGCAAAGTGTTTCAAATGGCACGCGAGAGCTCCATTTTTGGCCATGCTCCCAACAAAACTTTACTATTTGAGAGCACGCTCGGACGTAATGCCAGGGAGTCACGAAATGGAGATAAATCAATTCTAAGAACATCTCGAGAAGCGGGTTAATGACTATGGAGCAATAGAGGAATAAAAAGTATAAAGTTGGTAGCGTAAAACTTATAATATGTATGATAAATATTTGTTCGATACACGAGTCTAAAGTAACCAAATTGGTGAACAATGTCGCTATTTCAATGAAATTAAAGTATGTGATTAGTAGGTTTTGCATTCAAAACAGAGTTTAAGACTTTCCCAAACATTTGTCAAAGCAATGTTCGATTTATCAAACAATGATTTATCAAACTTTTGAAAAACAACCATCGATGTTTATGTGTTTTATGCACGCTTTCTAGTGTCGTTGATTCACAAAGAAGTAATGAGTTATATACAGGGTGACAATTAAGTCTTAGGACGACTTTATAAATTTAAAACGAAAAGATATGTCACATTAAAATTTGGCATATCATTACTGGTAATAGAAAGCAACTTTTTTATATACATGGTGGTCGAATGTCACCTATGGGGACGGCCCATAGGGAGTAATTAAAAATCTTAAAGGTAAGCATAGGTTAAATTTGCAATGCTATTATACAGCACCCAAAAAAGGACGAACAAAAATTAATCGTATGTATAGGTCGATATGCACTTCAAATTAAAAGTCTATATTAATTAAATACGATACCGCAAATCTGAGCTCAAAAGAACAACTGTGTAAAAAATGACAGCCATTCACAATTGCTGATTCAAGAAATCTTTGAACGGCTGCCATTTTTGACTCCATCCATTTTAGGTCCGGTTTGCGGCATTGTATTTGGTTCAACAACACCTTTAATTCAACCTATGCTTACCTTTATGATTTTCAAATCACTTCCTATGGGCCGTCCCCCATAGGTGACATCCGATCACGAAGTACCGAGAAGAAGAAAAGCTTAAAGAAGCTTACCATTACCAGTAACGATATGTCAAATTTGAATGTGATATATTTTTATTGTGAAAGTTATAAAGTCTTAATTTTAACCCTGTATATTAATAGATTTGTTAACTGTGCTCCTGTCCCTTTGATATTCTCCCCCAACTTTCTCTGAATGAGAGAATAATATAAACGTTTTTATTTACATTAATTTTTAAAGTGCATAAAATGCGTACTTCACTGTGGACTAACAATTGACACAACGTAATTCAGAGCGAAATATCTGTTTGTATGAAAATACATAGTATCTGAGGTTTCCCGTTAGTTCCAATGTTACAATTGTATAACAAGCAATGACCCGATACTGAACGATCCATCTTAAATTGATTTAATTGCAGCGCTGGTCCATGCTCAGCTATTGGATCATTGGAATCGTGATCCATTCAGTTCACTCGTACTTCGTTCAAACGAGGAAGTTGTTAATCTCGTTACCTAATGAAACCATGCAAAACTACAAGTGGGCTTTCCTCCTTTTATGTCAAGTAAGTCTATAGAAAACAAACTACAACGTTTTCGATATTAAAAATAGTTATACCGTTGGTCGTAAAAAGGATTGTTCCTAGTTATTAGAAAAAAGTAACAATTTAAATGGCGATACAAATTTTAAAATCCTGTTAAAATTTAATGTGGCATCACTGTATAGTACATTACGTACCTAAGGCCAAAAATGAGGTTTTGCCGGTTCAAGATATTTTTAATATTTTTATTTTTTTATTGATTTTTTTATCCGGAGGCTAACAACTCTTAAAAATAATATTTTTTAAGTTCAAGACGAAGTCGAACTTTAAGAAAATAAACTTCTTTATGTCATAAAGAAACTCCTTAAGGTTTCTTTATTATAAAAGCAAAATAAATAGACCCAATAAACGGAGAAAAAGAGATATAACCGAAACTATATACAATTGTATACCGTATCCATGACCACATTTCCTAAGCCTTTGAAAACGTTCATCTAATGTTTATGCAACGTAATTTCATAACGTACTTCTCAGGTTTCTCAGTCCGATTCCTTCGAGCCAAGTTGATTTATTGCATCGTCCAAATATGGCAGCCTCAATTTGTCAGAACAGGTCTTCTTCTGGCATACCAGCGATTAGGACTATCCAGCCTAAGGACGAGCAGGTTGTACTAGATACATAGGTCTACATATTCAACTGTAATGATCGAGAAATTAGGCTTGGTAATCATTAGTTGCAACCCACTTTTAATTCGGGTCTTTTTGACCGAAATGGAAATGTTTACTTGGTTGGAATGGTCTTAGTAAAATGTGTGTAACGATATTTAGTTACGAAAGTGCCATAGGGATGGACAAAACTAGGGGTTAGAACTCAAAGTCTTTCTACTAGAGATCCTTGTTGTACCATGGTTTAGGGGTTTAATCCTCTCTTTTTGGAAGTTCACCTAGTATCTATAAATGGAAAGGATTAGAGTTGCAGATGAAGAATTTTCTCTAAACCACAGAACCTTCGAGAGCCACACAATATGTAACTACAACTACAACACTTTTGTTAAAAGTGCTTGTTTTTCCAACCGTGCGCATACAGAAACCTGTGAAAATTGTATAGATCAAATTAATATTGAACAGCATAAGTTTTAACTCTTTTAGCGAATTTCCCTATAGGGAAGTAGCTATTACCGTAGGTCTCATGGTAAGACCTAGGCCCGGGACCGATTTACTTTTTCATTTTGTTGTCCCCAGAGGCCAAAAACACCATTCGTTCAAATTTGTATATATATATCCGCACGATAACTTGAGTAATTTTTGTCCGATTTTGATAAAATTTGGTTTGAAGGTGTAAGGCGGGATAAACTTGAACGAGTTCGCAAACCAGCATGATCGGACTATGGGAACGGGGGTTTACGGGGGGTTTTATGGGGTGAAAATAGGTTTTTCCCATTTTTGACTCAAAAACATAAAATTTTGCAATTTCTCTCCAAACCATTTTGTAGAGCTTAAAAAAACAAATAATTTAGTATTATTTGGTTATGGAGAAAATTCCAAAAAAATGTAAATTATAAATTCCCATGTTATTCTTATGGAGAACAAGTAAACTGTTGTAGTTTGCTTGTTTACTAACATATTTTGATTAAATTTGGAAATTTTTTTTATTTCTTACTAACTATTAACATAAAAAAAGCAGTTTTACCCTCCCTGATGCAGCAAACCTAAGTACCTGTCAAACTAATTATATTTAAATCTTACTAATATTATAAATGTGAAAGTTTGTGTGTTTGTTTGTTTGTTTGTTTGTTTGTTTGTTTGAAGGTCAATCACGCTTTAACTACTGGACGGATTGGGCTGAAATTTGGCATGATGATAGCTCATATTCCCGATTAACATATAGGCATATTCTTATCTCAAAAATCCTTTCGGGCTCCGCCCCAGTGGCTCTGTAGTTTCCCATGTTAACCGTATGAGTATTCATATTTAAAGGGAATTAAATAATTTAGTCAGCTGTTTCAACTAAAAAAGTTGGTTCTATGATATGCAAAAGTATTAAAAAGTTTTAAGATTTACCAACAGGGTGCAGCACTATCATTTTTTTGCATTTATGAAAACACCTAATTTGAACTAAGCAGCAACAAAAAACTGTAATAGGCTATGAGATCTGTCAAAGTAGGATTGTTTACAGCTATGTTTATGTTTATACATAATTGCATGAAAAATTTGTGATATTTTGCGAATTATTAATAGTTTATTTTTCTATATTGTTTAGGCGAAGTGGTAGAACATTATGACTATAATAGATACTGTAAATTTAAAGAAGCAAATTTTATCAAACTTTTTCCTCCCCCCATCGCAAAGGCTAAGTTGGAGTATAACTGCAATAAGCATTTTACACTTATATGCCAACCCCTTACGAAGGACGGGTACTCTGCTAGTAGGTTATAAATGTTAAATTTTTAAGTAGACATTTTAGTGTAAATCCAAACAGGCAAATGGAAATTCGCTTAGTCTACGGTTTGCCGCGGCGGGGGTATTTTTATATAAAGTAACATACCTTGTAATTCATACGCCATAAATTCCTATTTAACAGTAAAATAAAGCTAGTGCCTGTAGGTATAGTGTTCTATACTTAGTATTAAATTACAAATACTTGAAGAAAGAGTTCAGGTTAATATTTAGGTTTTCCACATTAATCAGTTTCTGTGTGTTATTGGTTTGAATAGCTTATTTACAATTCATGCACGATGAAATGTAAAACCTATTTTCATCAATTACATTATCCCCAACCCAAAATGTCCTACAGCAGCTTCTATTAAGACTGAACCAAGACTATAAAATTGCAATCCTCCACGACCAGTTTAATCAATCTTCATTGTAAAAGTGTTTACTCTGTGTTCTCAGTACCAATTACCAGATCAGAATAGAGAAATGTGAAGAGATGTTCGTGCAAACTTCTCCAGTAATATAATCTTCACGATCACAATTTGTCATAGTTATACACAGGGTTTATACACTGAACATAATTTAAGATAGATTCTCTAGAGTTTCAAACTGTTTTTTTATCCATGCATAATTCACGTGTTTTCTTCTTCATAGACCACTTATTTTAGCAAATAACACTGGAGGAAGAGTAAAATTGATAAAAGTTTACTCATTCACGGCTGGTATCTCTTTATTAAATAATAGCTTACGTACATGACTAGCCGGATATAAAAACAATATCTATGGAAAACATCTAAACAGAATAACTCCTCCTTACCGATACCTGTTATTCACAATAAAAATCAAACACATAAGAAAACTACAAAAGGAAAGGAACTGAACAATAATTAGACAAGTTAAAAAAAAAAACTATTTTTGTAGTTTTTTGTACTTTTATTTGAAAGAAAATTACGCAAAACCATTGTAATTTATTTGCACATGATTCGTTTGCGTTGGATTTAACTGCAACTTCACGTAAGTCAGAGTAATTCGCAAGACGAAGTGGTGTCCCTAATTAGGTTTATCTAGACATTAGCCTAAAAGAGCAGCAATCTGCAGCTGGTCCAAGGGTGTTCGCGGTGCATTGAAGGTGACATCCGGAGAGAATCCCGCGGATGTCTTTTGTGGCGAGGTGCTTATGACGTCATAATCGTTACAGGACTCTCATTGGAGCAAATAGTTATGTCTCTGTTGGCCTAGACCTCATCTCCACCTTTCTTCAAGCTTGTTGCCTAACTGTGGTTTTAATCTTGCTACTGTAGATTTGTGCTTTTTTTATATTTTCATTTCACATCCATGTCTTATATCGGAAAAAAGATAATAATTTAAATGTCATTACGTTAACAAAGGTTTACTTCAAACTGATTTGTTCTCTAATTATCAGTGGAATTTAGAATTTATGGTTGCATCCATCCAAGATCAAGACTGCAACTCCATTAATCTCTCTTGAAACCACAAGCCTCTACAGGTTAAATCACATATTACTGCCGACACCGTTAATTTTCTGTTTTGGTGATGCAATAATGTTAGCCACTAGGCATTTCTAAGAGATTTTCAGAGGTTACGATTGTGGATGACTATATACGGTATGTGTTTGTTTAGCAGTTGATAATGCTGTTAAGTAATACTTAATTAACGTTTTTTACATTGTCTTATATAAATATTAAATATTAAAAATCATAAAAGCTATACCATACATTTTTATTATATGGATAAGCTATAAAACCCAGAAAATCATTTCCAAAATAGCATATGCCCCCATTGAAAATTACTATGATACCGAAAGTAATTAGATTATCCAACTAATTTTACAATAGTGACAAAGAAGGAAGAAGTACGATTTCGTAAATATTTATTGACAATACTCCCATAGTACTTTACAGTAACAGTCCTTGGTAATTATACGTTTGGCTGAGTGCATGCCTGAGGATATCGAATGTATTACATTTATGTTTTTGATCTTTGAATGCATAATAAAAATATTGTATCCATAATACGATGAGAACTACACATTCAAAACAGAAGTTTATTCTTCTCTCGGCAATGAGTTCCAATATTTTTAAAATCAGATTCTGTCCGTATATTCACTATTACTTGTTAAGGATGCATCTATTTAGTAATTTCTAAGGACTTCGTTCTTCTGTAAATAAAAATATTTGATTTGATAATATCCACTAACGCAACGTATAAATACTGTTACATAATAAATTGCTTCTAAATAAAACGTTTAAGAAAACATGTGTAAAAAAATTATGTATAAAAAACACAATTTTGGATTGAAATAAAAATCATTATATAATTTTTCCAGAGTAAATCAGTGATTGTGCTTTAGCTGAAAGGATGTATAGTAGAGTTCTGACATAATGTATAGTAGTGAGCTGCCGGTTCAGATATGGGGGAATACAGTAGCTTCTTGTGTTTTGATCTGATCCCAGCAGTTCTTGACATTTGGTCTTCCAAGGTTAAACTATTGAACTAAACAGTATAAAATAGGTGACTTGGGTAGTATATAAGTAAAAATCCACGGTTGTTCTCACAAACGATGTACTTGTCTTCTGTGCCTTCGAGGTGTTTTCGAATACTAAATTTTCAGAGGTTGGTATTGAAGTTATCAATCACCAGGTGTAATTAAATTGTGTAGGCACTACACAAGCCATCCCTTCTGAACTAAGGACTAAGGATTATGACTAGTTTTTGTAGTGTCCACAACAGTACCTGATTATGAAGGCCTACACATTCCCTGAAATGGAATCAAAATACAGCTCAATAACACGTTAACCCAAGACAAGTTAAATAGCATTTAAGACGTTTACCGTTTAATTAAAGTTCCATAACATTCTTTATAAATTCCCATGCCGTTTCCTAGAACTTCTGCGCTCTGCCCACGCAGACGCAGTAGATGGCTGCGGATAGCAGTGGTTTATGCGGGAGTTTGCCCTTCTGCGCAGGCGTAGTGCACTGCGCAGACGTACAGCGGCCACAGTGTTATCAGCCCATAAACAACGAGAGCGTCTCGTGTGACCCCAGACCTGCGCTCGTGAGCTCATAAACTAGCTTGGAGCTCTCGATGAGCTAATGTCCGTGAGCTGACGTCTGCGAGACGCATCTGTTACTCTAGGGCGGTGTCAGAAGAAAATTGAGTGTAATAGTTTGAAGATGAAAAATGTTTTAGCTGAACTTAACAGCAATAGTGTACATGAATTATGAAACATCAATATACATCAAGGTACTAAAGCGTTTCATTATTTTCTGTTTTATTTTTATTTTGTTACACCAAAAAAATTTAAATGTGTTAGATTTTTTCATACGATAAAGATTATACTTGTAGTCTCCAAAGATAATGAAATGATATTGATTAACAAATTTACCAAGTATTTATGTTTGCTCAACAGGTTAGTAATAAAAGATGTGAGGGTGTTCAAATAGATACGTCTAGATTGTCTTATAAGCCAAAGTGGAATAAAAATACATATTGTTGTAAAATAGCTAAAGTGTTGAATAATAATGGCGGTGGGCATAGTTAGATGACGTTTGATATAGTTTTAAAATTTCACTAGTTTTTACTGCAATCCATGTAATGATAATCATCGAATTTATCTATTTACTAAAGCACTCAGGTATGCTCAGTGTATTGGTATATTTTATTGTTGATGTTCAATCTTTTACTGTTTGTTTTAAAGAATATAAATATCATCAAGTGTCAAATTCTATCCCATCGTTGTCTTGAAACGATTTAAGATCTCTGTTCATGCTTAGATGGTGAGTTGACTTGCCTTCTTAAGCTTGGACAAGTAAAGGTCAATCAAATCAACAAGTAATATTTACATTAATAAAGAACTGTTTGATAACAATTTGAAAATCCACACAACAGTTAGTATTGAATCTCCATGTATGGTGCGATGCATTCCATCTTTCAAAATTGGCTTTCTCAATCATGAGTAACTGCAGCTAACATTGCAAAAATGACTGACTGTGGGATCATAAAAACAATTAAGGATATCTAATCAAATTTTGTTTTCATAAAGCTATATGTTTGAAGGTCGCCAATTACCAGAGGTTTTGAAACCTACTTTGAGAAAACAGACTGAAACTATGCTGTAGGGATCGCCACTCTATTATTTTCCAACGGATAACTGACCTTTGTACACTTACACTCCCTGTTCTGTTTACATACTTGGCACACTACCGGGTGTATCTATAATAGAACACTGCATATGACTCAAACTATATTACCTGTATGATGTTATGAAAAAGTCATATCACTAAAATAGAAGGCTATATTTCTAGGCAATGTAACTAGGACATGGAGTAAAATTAATAAGCTTTTACTGCAGTTTACAGAAATGAGAAATGTGCAATGGAACTTGAAGAATAGTCATAGAAGTTATGATTGATGAGTTGATTGTTTTAATAAGTAGATTCTCACGCATTCTACCTAATAAGCTTACGCAATATCCATTAGATTTGACTGTGTTTCTTGTTAACTGAGACAAGGCAATGCATTACAAAATTTAACAGAATACATTACGCAATTGATGAGTAATATCATGAAATGAGAAACAAGACGTACGTCCATGGAATAAAATCAATAAAATAATTTCCTTTTGTACGAAATTGTAACAATGAAAGCCCAGGGGACATAGTCCTACGTGATCGTAAAAAAAATTAAAAAACTATCAAGGCAAAAAAGGAACTAATTTTTTTTATTAGATTAAAGTTTTTAATGCATATAGGTAAATGACGGTAAAGCTTTTATTTATTTTGCTGCATGCAGCGGTATATATAATTTTCAATGAAAGCATCCTTATACTGTGCATTTTAAAGGCCACCGGTTGTATTCTGTGAAAAGTCTGCTGTCTTTTAATGTTCAAAACTTAAGTAAGCCAGCCATGATCATTTAAATGCTCTTAGCTAACTGTTTTTAGTCAGGAAAAAGCTAAATTCATATTTAACTTTAAAAAATAACCTGTTGTATCGCGCTCCTAAAGAACCCACTAAACATGATTTTAAAAATCAACCATCTCTAGCCATCCTGTAAACCTAATAAAATTGTTAAAGCTAAATATGAATAATTTGTAAAGAAAAATATGCAAAACATAAGAAACCCATATGGTTCCACTCCATATAGTATTGCAAAACTAAATGTAAGATTACAGGTGTATGGTGAGTGTAGGTGGTACAATGAAGTCATTCAGTTCGTGTCGCTTGTGGCAGTTAACATAACCGGGTGTAGGTGGGTCTCTGGTCAGCTGTTGGATCTGTAAACCTTTGTACCTCGAGCGACGTGGTGACATCGGCTAATCAGCTGGTTATATCATCATATAATCATATGACTGCTTTTATAAAGTGGATAACTACTCTAACAGCTGTTCGTAGTGTATTAGGTGTTGTATTAATTATAGGCCAGGGACCACTTACATTTCGGCTTGATGTGTTAGTTTGATGTGATATTATTGTGGTCTTAACCGTGTTTTGCAACAGATAGAAAATTTAACTCATTTAAGCTAATAAAGGAAAAGAGTTACGAATTACAACAAATTTCATATCAAATTGATAAACCCAGACCCGAGGGGTCAGAAACCTCGGAACTTGCTTGGCATACCCAGATATGGACTGGTCCATTAATGCGAGTATCAAGCAAGTTACGAATACCCAGATTTGAATTATACAGGGTTAGGCAAAAGTCTGGAACCCCCCAGTTAACTTTTTAACGCGTTGCAGTAGGAAAACCAAACTTGGCACATATTTACAACATAAGAATTTCCCCAGAGCCCAAAATGGGGTATTTTGGGGGCAGCCCTAAATTTTCAAATGCAAACACCTATCATGTGACGCCTCATTTTCAAGGGTTTATCAAGGGAAATTGAATGGCGCAAACTAGAGGTCAATATCGCATCACTGTTCAAAATGGCAGCCATTTCAATTATTTAAGATGAACAAGCAAGATAAAGTCTGGACACCCCCAGTTACCCTAAAAAATTTAATATTTTAATACTGACCAAAATGTGAGTTATCTTTTTTTATAAAGGTATGGTGAGTTTAGTTTTCCTCCTATAACCTGTTAAAAAAATAATAGGGGATATTTAAAAATGACTGCCATTTTGATTAGAGGTGCGATATTGACCTCTAGTTTGCGCCATTTAATTTCTCTTGATAAACCCTTTAAAATGAGGGGTCACATGATAGGTGTTTACATTTGAAAATTTGGGGCTACTCCCAAAATACCCCATTTTGGGGGCCGGGTAACTTACAAGTTCTAACTAAAATGAAAAAGTTTATTTTTAAATTTTGTAAACATGTGCCGAGTTTGGTTTTCCCACTGCCACACGTTATAAAGTTAACTGGATGTGTCCAGACTTTATCTTGCTTGCTCATCTTAAATTAAAATGGCTGCCATTTTGATTAGGGGTGTAATCTTGACCTCTGGTTTGCGCCATTCAATTTCTCTTGATAAACCCTTTAAAATGAGGGGTCACATGATAGGTGTTTACTTTTGAAAATTTGGAGCTGCCCCCAAAATACCCCATTTTGGGGGCTGGGACAGAGTTATAACTTTGACGAAAAAGTGCAGTTTTATTATGTTGTAAATATGTGCCGAGTTTGGTTTTCCTACTGCAACGCGTTGAAAAGTTAACTGGGGGTTCCAGACTTTTGCCTAACACTGTATGACAAGAACTGGTCTGGATCTGTCAAACTTTATCGAAAGAGAAGTTGTTTGTGGTTAATGATATCTGTAGAGCCAAATAAACGCGTATTATTTTAAAACGATTGTATCTCAATTATTTTGAGTCAGGATGTGTGAAGTGTAATATCGTGTAATATTTTGATTGAGATATAGTTTTTATGAAATTTCTCTTTGAAATAATTGTTAAATTCAAAAACACATTTTGTTTGTTTTAATTATCTCTTTCATTTGGACCATAAAATAATTTCCTAGAGTTTTAGATAGGCCTATACATTTTATATAAACTGGTAGACACGTATGGAACCTTCTTTATTATTTCACAAGGTTTGTGTAGGGATGCTGCATGTGCACGGCATTGCAGTGAGTAGTGTCATAACTCATGCAGCAAGATGCATGGAACCTCCCGTCAGATAAGGGCATTAGTTAGCATAATCACAGCGCCTCACGGAGAAAACAACATTCTTGTGACCAGATGTAACTGTTACCAGGCCACGAAACTGTTACAAGTGCTACAACGTTGCAACAATAATGCCCAAAATTTCTGTAACTGGTTATTTGATCGGTCGCATAGCATTTAAGGAGCCAGCGTAACCGTTACAATGCTCCGAGTAACTAAGACAAGTGTTTCTATGTTTCTATGCTCCGATAGTGATCCACTGTCATATTGAAACTAGTACTTAAGCGGTTGGACGAAATGCAGGTGAAGCGGTGCCTGGGTATAAGTAACTGTTACAAACCAGTTATATGTGATAAGGTATAGAAAAATATGTTCACCTTGGTAAGAAATTGTTATATAGTGAATGTTTAAGATAGTGGCTTTTAAATGTTGTAAGGAAGGGTGCCCATAACTGTTTAACATTGATTTATTTTAGATTACGCCATTAATTAATCAGTAGGCCTAACCAAATACTGTAGCAGATGTCACCTGGGCTCATCGTCTTCACATTGGATCGGACTTGTGACCCTAAGGCTTAAGGGTGGGAATACAAGTACTCAGACGATTTGAGAATAATTTAGAGGTAAATGTTGGAAAGCTGTAAAAATATCGCAGCCATTGGACCATAACAAGCTTTACTATTCTCTAACATTACTTCTTCTCAGGACTTGTAAACCTCCTCCTTGAGCTGTTCCTTGTAAGGTAAAGTAATCAGGATTGTAGCCTCTGACCTTACTGTGTTACAAAGGCTTGAAATAAAACTGGACAACTTTAAATGTAACATAACACGACGTTTTTGACCAACGAAGGGCCTAAGGCAATGCCAAGTAGGGATAGTTCAGACGGGAATGGTACAGGGATGTCATTACAGTATCAACTATTTTATGAAATTAATCTAATTTTTAATGAGTCAAAATCTGATTTCAATGAACAAAAAATTTGCTATTATAAATTCTACTTACATCTTATTATATCTATTCAAGCTGTCCTTTGTTTGAAGTTTATTTTAGGTGTAAGTTTACTTTAGTAGTGAGTACTATGAGTGATTGTTAAACGATTTTTAAAATACAAGTTTCGTGGTGTTTCTGGGTGATTTAAGACTCATTGGGGGACGTTCTCAATTAAATACGTAAATAAAACATAGTAAGTTATGTACAGAACCACAGCCAAAGCTTATGGGAATATATTTCTTTACACCACAAGTATATTTCCTGTTTTAGATAAGCTACATGAACATGAATTAAATTTTACTTTCCAATTATGAAATGTTAAAAATTGTAAATAAATCGACATCCAACCTATACTCTAATGAAGCAAAGTCTGTTTGTCTGTATGTCTGTAATATATATCTCGAAATCCAGCAGACGGATTTTGACTAAATCTTGGAATTAGAGACTTGAATACATGGACTTGGAATATAGAGCATGTCAGTGTTTCGTGTTGATACAATTTGAGTGCACTGGTGTCAACTCAATGTTTATGCAGTCTTTTTTTTACATAGTTTTGACTGCTGAATTCATAATAATTTTAAATTCCACCAAAACTTGTATAATGAAATCCTAAATTAGTCGTAAAATACGTAGGATTCTTTTATATTTCGTTTACAACCGAAATGAGCTATACCGAGCAATGACTAGGTCCCCTGGTACTTCAGTATAATTTGCTTGGACCAAGAAGAAGTATGATTATCTAAAACAAACATGTTATAAATATACTCTTACAAACAGATAACCGCTTTATGTCCGGTAATAACACACCGTAACTTAAACCAACGGTTCCAAACCTGAAACACTTTCCTAACGCACCGCAAATGCTATCACCGAACCATAACAACTCTGATCGACCAAAAATTTATTACTCAATACAAATTCCTCATTACGCCAATATTTGCCCCTCGGCACAACAGGTCCCGCCGGGGGTCAGAGGGCATAACGCCGCTTATATAACCGAACGTCGGGCGATTTGTAAATGGATCTGGGTTTTGGAGGGCGCTGTTAATGGACCCAGAATTACCGCGAATGGTTGCGTCACGCAGGTAAATGATGCACCGAGAAACCGGTCCAGAATGAAAGTGACCGAAGATGTCCCACATATCAAGGTCACCCGACAAGGTCATTGGGTAATGTGGCTGCTAAGTATACGCCTTTGTGTGTGTCTACGTCATCGCCCTACATTTGTAAACAAAGAGACTGAGGATTTGAAAAAGACTAATTTGGCAATTAGGATTTTCAGTTTGGTTCAGAGCAATGGCATTGAGCAGAGTTGTTTATTATTCAAACATTCAAAATAACACAACATTCAGGATCATTTGGTTATTTGAAATGTTAAAATCACATTTATTAGCTTTTTGCACATTTTTTAACAAACGTAAATACGCAATTTTGCTAAAAATATACGTCGATATTGAAATTACGTACAAACAACTAGTATACCTGTAAAACATCAGATCGGATAGGTAAAATATCCCGAAATTTAAGGTGAATCTTGCTTGTTAAGAAAATTATAAGATAAAATTAATGAAAGTAATCTAAAGTTGTAAAATGTTGCTTCTAATTTGATTGCCTAGTTGGGTATAATTCTTCGGGATCATCTGCTATTTTGTTCCGTAGTGTTAGGAATTTTTGTTTGGTTTAGGTCTTGACTTGAGTCAAATTTCAAACAGTTTTGTCATTGAAATTCACTCATGAATAAATAAATCATGTTGCCTTAGAAACGTTATCCAACATACTAACAACTCGTCATGAAACTGACTTAGACATTTCTCTGAAAATTTACTTGATGTTTGTAAAACCGCTTCAAGAATACCCTTGTTCAAGTAAAATTTTTACAAAAGGATGAATTTGATAATTTAATAGGCTATATAACGAGTTAGCCTATTTAAATACAGTGCATTATGTTTTATAGAAATACAAAGAAAAACAGTTAGCCAAATAGGTATTACTATTATATTAACTTTATATTCGTTTCAAAAATTTAAATAACAACTTTTTAATCACCATTAATAATAAATCTCTATCAATTTCGCAGCCCAGGATACATAACATCCTCCAACCTCCATTACCAATATTGGACTCTCGTTCAGGCCCACGATCTAATCAGTTTATACTTTCCCACTCATTTGCAGCCAGTCAAAACGTGTCACGTTTCCCTCCAATTCTCCCATCGCCAGTTAGGCACATCTGGATCAGCTGACTACTTGCCATCAGCTGATCACCTCTCCCGCGCCTTGGCGGCAAACGTATCAATTAGCATTGCGTCATTTGCAATTTCAGTTGCAGGAATGCACCTCTCTAAAAATCTCAGTTGCACCATTATTCAACCGATTCGCCTACTCTATATTTAGCACGGACGGGTAACTGTGCATGTACGGGAATCACAACAATTAGAAGCTGCAGTAAATTTAAATATAGAGAGGAATAATTGTAAGAAGAGATGTCCTTACAACGGTCGTACAAGAACTGGTCCTATATGAAAGCTGGATATAACAAGTAAAAAGCTACACATGGATGTAAACTCTATATACGCTCATAATTCGCCCAAATTTGTTAAACATTTGATAAAATCCTAGTCACGTTTCACTTCTTATCCGTTAGAAATTTAGACCAGGTTATGTTACGGTTGTAATTTTATGTTGTGTATGTATTTAAGTAAACGTTTCTATTTATGAATGAACCTGGCAGAACTCAAACGAAAACTTGAAGTTAGTTCTAGTACAAATTACAGTACCTTTTAACCATTGATAGCGAAAAGCTTATTTTTCCATTCACAGTTAGGCATTATCCATAGTGAATATGATGGTTGTATAAACATCTCGCTGTACCTTTTCTGCAGATTTTAGTAAGATTATATTGTCATGTATAATATAATTATTTACATTAAATTGTGCAAGTAGATTGTACACCCGATTATTTGTCAAATCTGGAGCCTGGTATGCGGGTTTTATGTGATTTTAGAGTACTCTAATGTCGATAAAATGTTTTCTCCCCTATTTTATGCAGGTTCCAGGATTTAAATTCGACTTTTAAGTTACAATAAATTAATGACAAATAGAACGTCATATGAAATTTAACTCTTAAAAAATAGACCCAGAAATAAATCATAAAAAACAAACCACCCTCTAGATAGACTGGACGGTACTAGTTTTAACATTGTGTGCTGCTAATCGGGGAGATTACTTATAAAGATGAGGGATTTTAAAGGAATGTTTATTCTATGGCATAGTATATCTGGTGAGAGAAAATGCACGATACAAGAAAAGTCTTTCTCAATTATAGATTTTACCACTTTACAATCTAATAATGCATTGGAAATGTGTTATACCCAATACCTGATCGTTACACACCCCATGCAGGAGAGTGTCTGAATTATTTATGACCAAACCACCAGTTGCTGCCAATCCCCCTAATAGCAGCAGACCTCCGCGCTTCTCATTGTAGTGATTGGGCGTTCGATCACAAATTTGATTTCTGCAATTCGTTCCATCCGGTTTGGCCTTGGACAAAGGATCATTGGGCCAAATGCGTGTTTTGTGGCCCACTTTGGATTTAGGTTTACCTCGTGGGATTATTACTTATGGATAAAAAATAATCGTTCTATCTCTCTTGTTCAAATACAGTGTGTACTTAGATACACATCATTAATATTATAAGTTAAGCACAGTTTATAGAACAGAGAGTAGTGTAACAAATTCCGGAATTTGATTGTTTTAATAATTAGGGTTAACCCAAATGTTGTTCTGAAGTTTTTTCTACTTATATATTGTAAGAGCACCATTATAAAAAAAATTGTATAGATTTTTATACAACGGTTAATTAAAATAAAATGACAAATATATGTGACCAACAGTGACATTGCCGGTGGTAAAACTAGTCATTGTACCGTATAAAATAACTATATTACAAACACAATGTCACACTAAGTTAAAATCAGGTTTTAAAATGTATAACCATTATATCATTAACTATATAATTAAACTATCTTTTTTGTTATCCTTTATGTCATAAAATAAATGTTCAGAAAATATAAGTTTCTTATGACGGGTTTAATATAATCAATGCTAACAGCATTATTGATGTTAGAAACTGAAAAAATATAAATAAACCTAAAAAATAATAATAAGTAGTAGAAGAAAAATCTGTGTGTTAAATGCAATACTGTATTCGTATTATATTTATCTGTGCATTTACACCAATTAACAAAAAATCTAATTTTTTGACTCCGAGGGGTCAACCGACTCCCCTTGTCCATGCATTATTCCTTGCTTACCTTTCTCTTACATCTTTAACACACATTTCCCGTTGGATTTATCTTCTAAGCATTCCTCTGCCATTTATACAAGTGATATGCTGCAGGATAGGGCAGTACAACAGACCTTACAAGTTTTTCCACAGTTTTGTACCAATTAGCTAGCAGTTCCCTGGTTCTTGCCACGGCCGCTAGAGGCGCTCTTGTCACGATGTCACTTTTTCACACAGTTTCGTCACTGGGAAGTCACGCCGTGTTTATGACTACTTGTGTGTTTTGTCTCTTATGTGAACTTTGACCCCGCTCTGTTCTGTTGACCTCATGGGTCATCTTCCACTCGTGGACCGTCGCAGAGGTATCTGATCATGTCATGGTTGCTAACTAAAAAATGTACCAAAAATAAATTTTGTAAAACATAACTGGTTAATTTCTACGAAGTTCAGGATATGCAATGCTATTCAAAGTGCACTCTATAGTTTTAAACTGGAAAATTCAATTCTTTACGTAAGTTCAAGTTCATAACCATGGCTGTTCCTGTTTAACAGTGACCTTTTTTAAATACCGGTACATAATTTTGAGCTATTTATGACCAGGCCTTAGAAGTAATGAGGTTTGTCTATGTGTTGAGTTGCTGGAAATCGAGCGGAATATGAATAAGCTGTTGTGAGTATAAAGAGATATACGCGCATCACTTTTCATGCAAAAGGGTTAAGAAGAAATACGTAACTCACTTTGGACTTTGGAACAGATCAATTCGATTTTCGATTTATTTTTTTGTTATATGGCTGAAATGCAACTCACAGATCTGGGACCAAGGAAAGATTACGTGGTTTATAGAATGTTGTAATATACAGATCTTCATATGGTGTATTATTAACTTTGTATAATGCGATATATTATATTTTTCAGAGTCAAACAGTGAAATGAAATACCTTATTTTTATATTTTAATTACTCAATACAAGAACAATCGATTTTAAACTTTACACCCAATCAAAAATAAATATACTTACAAATTTAAATTTCACTACGTCAATATACTATAATATTATTAGTAACAAAAACCCCAATACCAAAACCAAAATGATAACAGAAAATTGGGTCACATACTGTTAAGAGTTACTTGAAAACTCTATTCAAATCCTAGGTGTTTAGTAGTTTAATCATAACAACTGTTACTTTTTACGTGGCGGATGATAACTTCAGGAAGCAAACAAAGTTTACACCTTTCTATCAGCCTCTAAACACCACCTTGAGATCTAAGAATGTAAAGCCAATCAAGGGAATAGGAATGTAAAGATAATTGTGTCCTTGCAGGACACACAATGATTTATTTATCAAACCTTCTTCAATACAATTATTATATAACAGGGTTTAAAGAAACAATAGCTAAACAATGATGAAATTGTCAAGTAAAAAGACAACGAGACATAAAAAGCTATATAGCTTTTTGATGAATCTGTAGAAATTCACATAGCATTAATAATATTCAACTGATGATTAGGACAGATCAAATTAATAAACACACATTTAAAATGTACATAGAGTATACATACTTTATTCAGTAGGACATAACTAATTTTTCATTGGGTTATTAAGGTGTATGAGTTTATGTAGAGCTCTGCTCACTTCTGGAAATTTACCAATAACTACAATCTGCAAGGTAATGCTTTGACTGAGGAGTCCAGACAACGGCAAAAGAGATAAGTCTCTGTGGCAAATGGCACTTATTTTTTTTATTAGGAGATATTTCTACTCTTCCAGATATTCCAAAATAAGAAGCAAATCTGTACTGATTATGACCAATTTATTGTTACCTCATATTTGAAACTTAAACTTACAATTATTAGAATTATCGGGATTTTAAGTTATGCTTATGCTCCCAAGGAAGAAGTGCATGTTAAACATCCAGTCAATATATTGTAATGATAGATTGGTCTTGAAAACATTATTAAAAATAATAACACAATATACAATTATGTACCAATAAGTATTTTCACTACAATATCTATAAATTAATGTCTTAATTTTTAAGGATACAAAAAACAACGATAAATGATGTTAGTACTCTCTTACAAAAATATTTAGGCGATTCTTATTGTCCTGCAATCACAATAATGCATCATATCTTACATCTTTTCAATGCTAGTTGTGTTACTTGATTGTAGGCTGCCCAAGAGTTATACCATTTTCAATGGAGAAGTTACGCACTTTACAAATTGAATTATTCTTACTACCATGTATAATTGAAAGAAGATATAACATCAAGAGTTATATTTGAGATTCTTTTGATAAAAAGCAATACATTAGTTCTTGGCAGCTAAAAGGCTTCCACTATTATACCTCGCAAAAATACATATGTCCGTTCATTTTAAAACGTTTTTATTAGCTCGCTTTCTTGTCCAGTACAAATTTTGCAATCAATTTTAAACTAACTTCCCGATGAGCCAGAGACTTGAAACATAAAACATAGCTCACAAACGGATGACAATGCAATATTATATCATTTTATTTTCATATTTCCCTTGGGCTAAGCCCCATGGGCTTCCTAATTTTCCATGTTTACATTTCGGAAGAATGTAAATATTTCATTTGAAGTCAGCTGTAAATACTTAAATTTGATAGTTAAGAGCAGAGACTAAGAGGCACAGGTTCTGCTCCTGAGAGATTCTAAATATAAAACAAGCATTTCAATGTAAAGATAAATCATCTGATTACAGATAATAAGGTTTTGGTTATATATTAACAGGCCATATACACATATTTACACATTAAAGCCTAAAAAGTAAAAAATAATTTATAAATAAAAAGTATTTTTTTTTATTAATAACTATATCCTTCACTAATAACAATGAGTATTTACGTGTATACTCAATATCTTACTAATATTATAAATGTGAAAGTTTGTTCTTATCTCAAAAATCCTTTCAGAATCCGCCCCAGTGGCTCTGTAGTTTCCCATGTTAACCTTTTGCGGATTCATATTTAAAAGGGAATTAAAGAATTTAGTCAGCTGTTTCAACTAAAAAATTTGGTTCTATGATATGCAAAAGCATCAAAAGTTATAAGATTTACCAACAGGGTGCAGCACTAATTTGCTAATTTTGAACTAAGCAGCAACAAAAAATTGTGATACGCAATGAGAACTGTTAAAGTAGGATTGTACAATTATGTTTATGTTTAAATTTCATGAATAATTTGTGATATTTTGAGAATATTTAATCATTTTTTCTGTATGGTTTAGGTGAAGTGGTAAAACATTATTGCTACGGTAGATGTGTAATACTAAGAGTATACCGTAAATTTAAAGAAGCAAATTTTATCAAACTGTGTCCTCCCCCATTGCAAACGCAAAGATTGAGTATAACTATGCAATAAGCATATTATTGCCGTACGAAGGACTGGTAATCTGCTAGTTATAATTATAAGTTTGAGAGGTGATGTAACAGTAAGTAGTGGATTACAACTAAACCACCACAGTCTTTTTAAATAATATGATAATTCTTTTAAGTTCATACAACCAAAAACTGTTACGCATATTCAACATTTAAAATCACGAATAGATCTATGAGCTACACAATTATCAGCTTGCGAAAAGCAAATATCTTACCTGTTTGCTATGAAAATATTGTATAATACTACCAACCATAGATTTAAAATCCATTTTATATCAGTGTTTAATGAGGTAGGGGTGATCCCCCTACCTCAAAAAAAAAACTACTTTCAGGTAATAATTTGTTTTTAAGAAGAATGTTACAAATTATATGCCTTCAAAAAAGCGTCTACTTTACCAAAAAAGAAATAAATGAAATTTTCTGAGTTGGTAAAAACATTAGGGAAATATTTTTCTTATGTTATGATCGGGTTAAAACTAAGTTTTTCGACATTGAAGCTAGAAGTACTTTCGTATAATTTATAGTGAACATGTATTTTATATAATGTACTAGAACATAATTATGTTTTAGTACCTACTATATGATTTAATAAGGGAATTGATAGGAGTTATTGTAATATTGTAATACTAAAATAAAAAATCTTGATTAAATAGAAACTAAGTTTATTTTTATCTTTTGAGTATACAATTATTTTAATAGTGCTGAAGCTAGTGACCTGATCGTTTTGTTTGTATTCCACGCAATTTTATATTTTTGTATATACATATATACACATTAAGATATATTTTACCAGATAGGATTTCCGTTGATTTGTTGTCTACAAAAAAGTTGTTAAGAAATTCATAGAAATATGGACAGTAAAAAAATATTAATAACTTTGGAATCTATTGGAAAGTTTAAATTAAAACAAAACTGTAGCTAGTAATCATTTTTTCGTATTTAAACTTTATTTACTTGTATACGTAATTAAATCTGAGACATTTTACAACACTGGAAGGCCAACTACTTGGTGTCAAAAATATATTGGTTTACAATTTTAGAGACGGAAAATACTTATAATAAATAACTTGAAAATCACACAACAAAAATTAAATAAAAGTACCTATTGTAAAATTAAAGCAATATCAACATTTGAAAATTATCAAACTGCAAATAAAAATCGCAAACAAAAGATTTTAAACGCAAAAATTATGAAAGGTAAAAGGTGAGAGTCTCCCCATAGTGGTATGTAGGTCTTTACTGGGGTGATGGAAGGCAGGTATTTCCGTTTTGGTATCTAAACTGCGCGCCTTTTAGTATCCATATCGGTATATCCCTCCAAACCCCTCACCCCAATGCGGACAGTTCCCCCTGGACGTCACAGGGAGAACACCCACGCTAGCACCACAGGGATCCAAACACCCGGCCTCCAAGTAGCTGGATTACAGGACTACGCCACGAGTCCCGGCCGATAATGTGACGCAAAACAGATGTTCATAAGTTGTCAGTTGATCGATTTGTTACTAGAAGGCGCTAGATGTAAACCATTGGAACTCGTTCGTTACTCTGTTCAAATGTCCATTATGAGAGAAAAGAAATTGTTTTACGAAAACAAATTGCGGTCAGTTGGAATGGTTTAAATATTTTTAGTGTAATTGTTTAAAATCCCAATTACGTGATTTAAATAATTGGTTATCTTAGAAATTACTTTAAACATTCTAAGAGGAACTAAATTGTATTCCATTTCAGTTACCTATAACTATGGTAGAAAACTTGTTGGTGCTTCAATATAAAACTATGAATCAAAGCCAAAGATAAACAAATAAATGAATGATAATTTGTCAGCGCAATTGTGTTGAGTAACTAAGTTCTGTCAAGTACCTTATATAATCTAGAGTTACTTAAAGCTAATATTTTATTACAGTAATTATTGCAGACATTACCTATCAAGCATCGGTGAATCAACTAAATTCACGTACCTGAACCTGAACCTGACCTCAAATAAATGAAATTGCCTCAATCAAAAACATTTGTTTATTTTTGCGACTTTGCACATCCCTTCTACATGTTGCTTGTTTTCATTTCTGGTCGTTGTCAGAATTTGCTTGACGGACACGTGACCTTAGTCTCGGTTAATCCATTATCTTGACCTGAAATGACCAATGATTAATGGGTTCACCTATAGGTTCGCCTATAGTTTAATGCCTTATTTAAACATTTTTTTCTTATTTTGAAAACTTAACAAATCTCTTCATTATTTTTATTTTGTTATTTTCCTGCTTTGGCTGGGATCGTGTCTTGCTACTTTGAGGTGCTTTCTCATCTGAGGAATTAAATGGTTTTTTTTTTTACATTAATATATGTTTTAGTATCTCCTGAACTTGTAATATTGACTAACTGGTTTTACACTACCTGTTATCAGTTCCAAATTGTACCATTGATAGAGTTAAATGTTACGGTGAGCTGTCATTTTAAAACCGCTTGAATAGCTACGCTAATGGCTTAAACACACGACATATAAATAAATCATTTTCGTTAGATAGGCTACACACAGGTACATTGGTGGTACGCCTGGTTTTTGGCAAACCGTTTTCAACTTCTTTTAATCTATGCTAATACTTTGTCCCTGTGTACATAGAGACAGACACTAAGGCAAACACTAAAGCACTAAGGCAACACGTCTTAGCTTTGACATTCTTACTTTGTCAAAGCGTAGATGAAAATAAAAATTGTTATGTGGTCATTTTAAATGCTTACAAACGTAATTTATGTGGTTATTTTGTCACTTATAGATTTTATGTTCATTTACCAACAACTGTATTTTTATATAACCGATAGTTTTTATTCCTCACATACCTTTGGCTTAAACGATGTTAAATAAACCTGTTTTAAAACTAAAAAAATAAAGTGAATACCAAAT
The DNA here is from genome assembly GCF_028750875.1 of Macrosteles quadrilineatus. Taxonomy (NCBI): domain Eukaryota; kingdom Metazoa; phylum Arthropoda; class Insecta; order Hemiptera; family Cicadellidae; genus Macrosteles; species Macrosteles quadrilineatus. Next base: position 251,380 of record NW_026542650.1, read on the forward strand.
AATAATAAAATTAAACTTGTGTCAGTGGTCTTAATATGATTTTCCTGGTGCCTTCAGTACATGAAATGCATGCATCGTCCATCCAAGTACTGTAAACGTATTAACTAAGCTTTGAAGGCGAAGCACAATAATATTAAATACAAAGTAAATACCAAGCCAAGGCTATTCAAATATAAACAGCTAACAAATTCCACTACTTATTTCTATAGACAAAAAGATTAAATTTTATAACACATAACTTACGATGCTAGTGGATTTTTTCGTCATACTAGTAATTAATTATTATTAGATTCCGGAAATCAAGAATAATTTGCATCAATAATGGTTATGATCACAAAGTGTTTTTTCTTGTTAGGTTTATGTATCGTATAATAAATCCATTGTTTACTAATATTTTAGCTTTTAATTTTTTTATTAAGTAATGTTTTATAATTTGGGAGAGTCTATAATACAACCAAAAATAAAACAATAGTGCGTAAGTGGTAACGTTAAAAACTTCTGATGGGACACCCCATGCCTATGGCAAGATATGAAGCCCGACTTCCCAATTAACAGCGTTGACAGTATAAAAATGTCAGGTTTGAAATGTTGTTGAAATATTTCGCAAGTAAGCCTTAAACAGGCAAATTATTTTGTGAAGGCATTTTTACATTTTATGACATGTTTTTTTTTATCTAATTAACAGTTCGTCAGTCTTATGCGAGGTTGTTTAATTTTTAGTTCGTACCCAAAATTTTTATGAGGCATGAGTTTTCAGTTCCTTGAGGCTTTTTTAGTTTCTTTTTATGATTATTAAGTATTAAGTAGAAAATGCTATGTATTCGAACGCAAATAACGATATTCAGTGTGTGGATTCCACACTCAGTGTTAATAAACTAATGGAATTTTATAAAATGTGAATGTAACGTAAAACATTTCAGATAAAAGTACTTTGCTAATGATAATATTGATTAATTTTCCCCCAAGCATTACCAGCTAGCAGTTTCAGCTAAAAATGAAATCATTAAATTTATTAAAAGTTATGGTTTTAACTTAAATTACTGATTATTAGTTTTGTGCCTTCATAGTTTAGGTTTTTAACGAGATTTAGGATTACTATACAAGATTGCCAGAAAAGGTTCACTTTAACAAGCTTTTATCTTTCTATCCCCAAGCTTATTTCCGTGTGAATAAACGAATTTTATGTGGATTTGAAAGCTCCTTACCTCTCCGACCGCAACACTGCGTACCCAACTGTACGTTACAAACATTCTTGGTTACAAGGCGCTCTTGACAAAACCATGAATTAAAATTAATTGTTTGCTAAACTCTTTCCTGTAATACTTAAAAAGTAAAATTATATGGCAAGCTAGACAATTGTACAGTAATATTTTGTCTACATATACACTGTGTATATGGATTTCCACATTTAATAACTACTTAAAAGGGTGATAAAGAATTCAATTGAGCTAAGGAAGTGTACTGAAGTTGAATAATCTCTTTCACACAAACCAACTTGTTAACTTCACAAAATATGCAATCTTTTGATAGGTATACATTTTGTAATGGCCCAATCCAGTATCAGTAAGAAGAAAAGGTTTTGGTCCACATAGATGGATTGTCAAATTCAATAAATTTAAGTGAATGGCAGTAGGTAGATTTTTAACTTAATACTACTGTGCTGTATTCTGTTGTTTTTTATATTTTTTGTAAGAATTATTATTTATAAAGTTATTTTTGATTTAGTATTGTTTTGTGTTTATCAAATTCCGAATTCAACTTGTTTGTCGTGATAAAATTGGTTTGCAAGTAAGACATTAGAATGTACACACATTTTGTTTCGCCGATATGTTCTAAACAACATTTATTTTACGTTTAAACTTTTTTAATCAATATGAATAAGTATTCATTTTACCATTATACTATTAGAATATTGCTTAATATTATATAGTGAGTATCTGCCAATTATTTTTTACTTAAAATTTTAATTATTTTTAAACAGTTTTATAATTAATGACAAATTCTTTTACAGCTTAATTTTGGTACTTAACCAATTGCAAAAAACACAACCAATCTTCAAGCCGGGTTTGTAATGCTACGTAATGATAGCTTGATATTAAGGTAGGATTAAAAGATGTTGAAAAAAGATGGATTTAATGATAAATATAGGTACAAAAGTATAAATTAAATGTTTGAACTGTGAGATCATGAAGAGAGGTTCCGGTAAAGTTCTGGATGATATTGTCCGTCGTCTTCGTAACCTGCAGCACCGGCGGGCTGGGAGGCTCTGTAACAACATGAACAAGTTTAATTTTTATAAAACGAAAATACCATCGTTGCAGCAAACCTGCTATCAAAGTCAATTTCTGGTGGCTATATTAGTATGTATATAACATCATATATATATTCAAATCATAACATGCTATAAAATATATGTACTGAACGATTAGACCGACCCTCAACATAGTTAACATTGTGCCTAAAGAAATTTGGGTTTTTGTTCTAGAATACTTTTTTATTACTGCAAATATTGTGTTCATTTCTTTATTAAGAAGAAGTTACTCGTAGAACCTCGTCTACTAGCAAAGCTCGTCCATCAATACTATTTACATTGTTCTGAACCCTCACAACCTTGACTTTCATCTATTCGTTTTGTTTCTTGACCTTTGTGACCTGCTGTAATTAAAGTGAGAGGAATCCTGAGAAAAGAATATCATCGTGTCGAGCTGAGATCCATGTTCTAGAATAAATGTTTTGTTAACAAAGGATGGTTGAGTGATGGCCCTGACAGTTGGCCGAGAGATGCAATTAAACTCACGATTTATATTGTGCACAAAACACTAAAGTAACTAGTTCATCTGATTGTAACCTTTGAAGTGCTTTCTACAAGGTATTGTGACTGTTCCACTCTCGTTTTGCTTGTCACAAATTTTAAACAGCTATTTAACCCGTATGTTAAATTTGACTATTTTATTGTGAGTTAACGGGTAGGCCTATAATTTACTAGTATGGTCGGTGCAATACAATCAGACATATTAAATTCGATCTGAACGTGAAAATGTGAGAAATTCTTGAATTATTGAAAAGTTTAATTAAACCAATTATTATTTTTGGGTAATGAAATGCTGTAAAACTCACGGTGATTGTGACCAATTGTTGTAATAATTGTGCACGTCAAATAATGTAAGTTAATTTTGTTGAGTAAGATAAATATTTAGTTTAATTTTACTCTGGAAACGTTAAACTACACAAAAAGTTGAATGGCTTTTCGTGGAGGTGGATCTTCAAAACAAATCCCCCCCGTAAGACACATACATCTATTTTACTGCATAGTTAAGAACACCTTTATAGCCATCATATAATTACCTAACTCTCGCGATGAACTCCAGACTGCGCGCGATCTCCTCAGGTACCGGAGGAGGTGTGGGCAGGTGCGCCCCCTCGGCTCGGAATCCATTCTCGTCCGCCGTGTAGTGCACTGTGATCAGCTGACCGTCTGGAGCAGTGTAGGAGTACGACCCTTGGACACTCGGACCCTCAGAGTCCGTACCCTGGTTGGTCATAACACCCCTCTCCTGGCGGGCGATGCCGTCAGCTGTCTCGAAACTGGAACGAAAATCGTTTAGAGTTGACATGCTTATCTATTATACACATATTTTACACTGATTCTATGCAAATAATAAACTCCATCCCTTAATCATTAATTGAATGGAAACTGAAACAAATAGGTGCTACAGGACTTCATATTCAATTTGTTATTTGAAGGTTTATTTTCAGTAGTCAACCAATTAAGTATGTTGAATCTGGTAAAAACACATTTTGGTGCTTGAGGGGTTGTTGATGTTTGAAAGGATCAAGGATCAATGTTTAGATTTAAATTTATTCGATCGGTTGATACACTTAAGATGTCAATACATAGTATTTTTTGTTTAAACGGAATACGAGTAGTGGATAATAGTTATATGGATGAGATCAAAGCTTTGTCACCGACTAAGATCTGGCAAATCTTGAGCAAAGCCAAATTTTAAAAGTCCAAATATCAAGGTAAATCGTAAATTCAAATAGTAATAATATATTATTAAATGTGGTCAAATGTGAACGAGCCTTACAGTGACCTTGCAGTTAAAAGCTAGTTTTTTTATTGGCACGTGAATTTGTTCACGTCGTTTTTTGTGTTGAACATTTGAAAATAATTTTATGTCTACAAAATTCCGAAACCTGGAATTGTCCTACAAGGACGAATTAGAGCTGTAACGAGTTTTTAGTCTTAATATTAAGACAATGTATAGGTCTTATAACTCAAATATAATAAAAAAATTTACCACGTTGAAACTACACTTTAATGAGTTGGGATTTTTAAAGCTGAACCTCTAAACTAATTTTCTATGCAACCTATTCTTTTATAAAACACAATGTATCCTAGAATCCTAGAATCAAATATTTCATAAACCCTAGCACTTATCCTACATTTCCCACGGTAACCACCAATCTCTGTGACCTTTGACGACCACAGCTGACGAAGTTCCAAGAACATCTACAGGGCGTGACATAAGTGGGCATCATGAGGCAACTGGCGTTTCCGTTCGCTTTCTGCTACAATCACTCATCCTTCCAAAGGCCTTACCTCCTCCAGGTTGGGCAATACAACCATCCCGATTGATTGAAGTTGTATTGTAAATTGTTAGTATAATAGTCATTGGTGGAACTACGGTGGCCCCTGGTATAATGAACTCCAAAATATTGCAATTTTTTTCTCACACAAACGTTTAATTTGATTTCTTATTGGTCTGATTGGTGAAATTACATTATATTGAAAATATTTTGCTTAACAATCCGTAACTAAAACATACCAAGGGAATCGATGGAACTCATTACTCGTACGTAATTTAAAAGTTGTAATATTTTTTGCCCTTGAGTTAGGTTTTGTATTTATTGTTTTATCCAACGCGCGATTAAATCCATCCATGTTACACATACAGAATAAGAGACCTTTTAAGGATATTCTAGTTTACTGCTATAATATTACGAAGCACAGATTAGAAGAATAGGAGGAATGTGAAGGTCATTAAAATTTCGAATAAATTAATGAGTAAATTAAGTTCATAAGCCGGCTATGTTTTATTCTCTAATGACATATACGGAACCTGTGACGTTACTATTTAAGAACATAATACTATTGACTATTGGATACAGAAGTTGTTATATTAATAGTCAAAGATAATACTTACGTATAAAGCTAGCATCAAGCAACATAAAAAAAATTGAAGCTAGTGCGTACTTCTTTATATTAATAATTTTATAAGTTTTCTGTATTACCCAGTAGTTTAAACATCATTAACTTTTTGAAGCTCACACAACCAACAGAGTAATTAAATGAGGTTTTATTGGATGATAGGACCCCTGAATTAAGTAAAATTAGTAAGTAAAGAAACCATAAAAAAGCCTATATGTATTCATAATTTGTATGTAAGATAATTACTTGTAGTTGTAAGATCCGTCGTAAGCAACGTCATTAGAGTATGTCAGTATAGGCACCACGTCCTTAGGCACGTTGGTCCTGTAGTCGACAGGCTGGGAAGGCACTCTGGAGTACGGGAAGTACTCGGGCTGCGCCCCCGTGGGTCGTGATGGTGGCGGGTAGCTGACGGGACCGGTGGTTTGGAGTCGGTAACCTGTGTCGTAGGTACGGACAATATCTGCAGCTTCATTGGCTCTTATAGGAGGCACCTGGTAGTAAAAGATGATAGGCGAAGAAATAACAATAATGTTTAAATCCAAGTTTCTTTCGATAAAACAAAATAATTTGTATTGTTTCACTTCTGTTTCTCTATTTCTATAATTTGTCTCCAAGGCCGATAAATTAAGTCAAGATTAGCTTAAATGGGAATAGTAGAAGTGTATGCCTTATAGGGAATATTTTAATTGTAAGGGTGGTGAATTCAACATCTCAATACATAATATTTATGATATTTTCTAGGACCAACTAAAAAACAATGGCGTATAAATTAAGGAATTGGCGTAGAGGCACATCGCAAGTTGGATCGCTGATTGGCTTTTTTAGTTTTCCTACATTGCAGTTCACAACACCGTAACCAATAATGGTGTAAAAGTTCATTACTAGTCCATATCCATATATAATTTTTGTGTTTCATATGCACTATCTCAGATTATAATATAGCAAAACACTAATGTAATATAATTTCTCAACCTACTAGAGTAACATGGTTAATACTAAGGTGAATAAGTAAACTCAAATATCACTTGCCTGAGTAGGGTAGTTTTGGGGATCGACAGGGACACGGTATCCCGTACTCTGGAGCCGGTAGCCAGTCTGGTAGCTCCTAGCCTCGTGAACGTCCAGGTCTTCGCCCCCCTGGACTGCTTGTGACCCGTGGACATCGTCTCCCAGGGGAGGCAGCTGAGTAGGCGCTATGGAACCCAGCAGAGGTCGATGATGGTACTGGGGTCTTGGCTTGGCTTGCACGGTGTACAGTGCCAACAGCAGTGTTATTATCTGTAAACAATATACTTATAGTCTACAGGGATAAAATATTGCAGAGTGAGGATCATTTGAATAAACCTTACTGTACATTTTGGATTGCAATATTAATCTTAGGAAGTGTTTGACCAAAATTACCATTACCATGAAATAGGTTTGGATAAAGCTCTCGTCCATAGAACAAATTTGCACGTACAACCAGGGGTCAAATACGTGCGCTTGTAAAAGTTATCTTGCTAGTTGCCCTAACTTGAATTTATGTGTATTTTGAATAAAAAATTGAGGGCTAAAAAAAGTTACGACACGAATAACGATAATGGTATTTTAATGTAAAACATAATACTTAGGATATGTTAAATATTGAACTATCTCCTTTATCATTTGGCAATAGTCTGTCCTCTCGTAATCAACCAAATTATTAGGCTATGGCTGGAACTAGATCGCTAAAGTTAAGTTTTACCATTGACTAACCAACGCAGCATAGTAACCGAGTAGACTTCTTATCCCATTGTAAATTTTGAAGCCCGTTTTTCGTGTATAGTTCATGTTGGTTACACTGATCGCTAGTGTCGACGAAATCTTCTCTCCATTATTTTAGGGGTAATATCATGATGCTTGGGGAGGAGCTATTGTTTATGATAAGATCATTTTATTTGGGAAAACGAGGTTTTTAATTAGGGACTGAAACAATAAGAAACAAATTGTAAACAAAACACGACCCTTACAGTGTACCGGATGGAAATAAGAATAAAATTGTCTTCGGCTGACCCATACGGATGAGATATATACTAAGGGAGTATGTTTTATATATATATGCTTTTACTTGCAAATTGTCATTAAGAGTTTTTAAATAAAATCATGGATATTTTTGAAATAATTTATAAAAGTTAAGCATTAATGGAAGCCCATGAGAGAGAAAGCCATCCAACCCAGAAATCGAAAGTGGTCCACGACCCGTTTGTATCGAGGAAAGTGAGTCACAGAAAGTAGATCTAGACTGAACTAAACTTGGCCTTACTCTCACTTTCGCTAGGTCGGCGTTCTACTTCCCGCGTTTCTGGCGTCGTTCCGCATCTTGGAGGGAAAGTAAAATTACATCAGACCCAGACCGGAAACTGGGACTGAAGTTCAAGGGCACTAGGACTGAAGAGATTCATGTGATCTAGGGATGAGTCCAGAGCGATTATATTGGCGAGAACCAAACATTTAACACTTTTAGCTATGTAATATACTCAACATTTGGTGGTCCAGTGCCCAAAATAAACTTATGGTAGGCCTAAATCTATATCAATGAAAAACAATTGTTATACTCTATAGGATTTCTTTACTTCATCTCAAGAATTTAATTCCCTATCTTTGCACAGAGAAGAACAATGAATATCTTCATCCACTTTGTAGTTTTTAGAGACATAATTAAGTATTCTTAACCCAAATTTCAACCAAAACTTAATGTCCAATATTATTTACATACGATTAATGCAAAAATATAATGTATTTTGTTTAGTACTAAAGATGTAGTTTTTGTTTACTTTAAAGATTTTAATGGACAAGTTATCGTGTAGGCGTTAAAAATTCAAATTAAATCAATCCTAATTCATCCGATAAAAAAAAAACTTTTCTTTTCCTGAGAGATGTATAAATTTCTTTAATAAGTGGCTTTGCAGATACTGTAATAGTGTTCTACTACAAACAAGGGCATAGAATTATCGCATACAATTATTAGTGATTGTTTGAATTTGATACTCGTCTCCTTTTTTTTGTTCTCAAAGAATAACCTATTCCATTATAAAAATTCAAAATCATATCAATTCCTGACAATATTGTAACATATATATATAGCCTATCTATTCAGTTGAATACCCATTGTCATTAAATCTTTCTCCAAAAGACTGCGATTGTAAATATTCCAAATCTTACCACATAGCTCAGTTCAGCATTATACTTCGTAATGAAGACGTCACATAGAATAACCAATGTCATTCAATCTAGTAATTCCCTTTCAATCAATCATTGACTAACGAACACACTGACAATCCATTGAGCGATGGACGAAACCCGGGCCTTGACCTCAGCAACAATGCTTTGAATCTTAGACATCATCCGCAGTATGCTGAATACGCTTTGTACCAGCTGATGACACAATGCATTGTTAGAAACAATGGATCAGCAAACAATACGTCAAACAACCACCGCCTTGTTGATCCTTGTCTTTGCATATTTATTGGAACTCGATTTGTAATGGGAGCTGAATGATGAATGCGATTTTGGTTGTTTGAAAAAAAAACTCTATACGTTTGGTAAACTATGTTTTGGTAATCTTTGGTTGAATATTTTTACCTTTTTATGTACATTTTACATGAGGGAATTATGTTGTTTGCATACGTAGGATATTCGTGAAGCTTAGGTTGGTTTACAAGAGCATGTGCTACAATAGGCTTCTACATACAATTTACGTTTTTCGAGAACACTTTAATTAACTATCCGTAGTTTGATGTACCGAAGATTTTAACAGACTTGAATTCTATTCTTTAGTCCCGGCTGGTGGTTTAAGAATACTTGCAAATTGTTCAATTATTTCTATCATGTACTATATAAATAAATAAAAGATACAGTACCTCTTGAACCAAACAAATGTACTATTTAAAACTGTGTTATCAAATTACTCAAAAAATTTAAAGTAATTTACACATCATTATACTACATTCTTTTGTACTTAGAATTAAGCTCTTTATTGAAACTATGTGTAGTGTGGTAAAAAAATCAAATATGAACTTAAATACTAATCTACGTCTCAAATAAGATGTGGTAATTAGTTAGCAATTTTAAAAGGATATTTATTGTATCATCGTGAATTCTCGTAGGGGTCAACTGAGGTGGACGACCCTTTGGGTTGATTGATGCCAAATCTCGACAGTCTGGCGGGAATTCACCATCTCACGTAGGTCTTTACACATCACGTACGTACAAGGCGTACAGACCAGAATACTAAGTAGGTTTGCATTGCTACAGAAATATATAGTGTTTCGAGGCTTATTTTTCATACCAAACTGCTTGAGAAGATTAACTAACTCGTAAATTTGTAAGAGTTCAAAGTTCTTTTCAAACGTCAAGTTTATTCTAGAGGAGTATTTTTTTTCTGAGATTTTGAACGGGTAAAAAAGCGAAAACGAAAAGATTTCCACTCAATCGATAACCGTAAAAACGCATTTGTATCACTTAGTTTGTAACAATAATGTTAGTAATTAATCGTATATTTTATAACAGCAGCACAAATATATTACCGGCAAACGATGATTGACTTTAACTGTAAAATCAAATAATTGTATTACTTTGTTGTAAAATCATTATATTGTCTTTGCTATTGCTTATCATCCACTCTGTATTTCACAGCTTTGGAAAAAAATAAGGTGTAAAAAAATAATATAAAGGGTATTCTTAGAAGGATACGACCTATATCAAACGCATAAGAATCATGTTAACTACCATGGTAAAGAATTATGAAAGAAGAATGAAATAATTTCAGTAAAGTAAACTTTTGTATTAGTTAAGCTCACGTATTTTAAGTCGGCGCGGCTCTAACTGCAAAAATATGCATAAAATAAAAGATATTGAGAGTGTATTTTGAAAATCAATAAATTTTCGCTGGATAACATAAATATATAAAAAACATACTAAACTGTTTTGTTTATATATATCAAAGGAAGTATTTTCTTGTATTTATGTTTACTTCAGAATGATTGCATAGTGAAAATAACACTCACACAAATGTTCTATATGAAAAGGAAAATTATTTATTTTGATATTATGATAGGGAAAATAAGCTAGTTTAAAATTAAAACGTTACTTTTCCAAGTTAGAAATATGTAAATGCATTATAATCTTTTTAAAGATGTTCGATAATACCACTATAAGATTATAATCACCTTTAGTTATAGATAGTCACCTGCAATGTGGACATCCTCTTTAAATTTTGTATCAAAAATCATCATAGAGCCGCGCCGACTTAAAATACGTGAGCTTAACTAATACAAAAGTTTACTTTGCTGAAATTATTTCATTCTTTTTAGAGCATTTGAAGTCGGTTGTATTTTTTTACCAAAAAAAATATTAAATACTGTACTAAATGGCACATAATTACCAATCAAATTAATTACCATGGTAAACAACAAAATTTGTATGTTTATTATACCACTTTTAAGTGTTATACCTAAGAAAATACGTTATATGTAATGTAATGTTCTTTACTGTTTGATTTAAAACCAATTTACTTAAACAAAATCATATCAGTTTGGACCGCATCCCGAAAAGCTTCTGTGTAACTCCTCTATACCTCCTTGAAAATTGTCATAGGCGTATAAAATAAGAACAAATTTTTACGAGATCAATATGCTATATTTACAAATGCTGGAAAGAGAAATATCGAAACGGAATGAAACCTACGCTAACCCTACAATGACCAATGAATGAGTGGTAGGTCAATGACAGCTATCTTTAGCAAATTGTTCACTTGTTTTTGTTAGTGGATATTGTATGATGGAAAGGAAAATCGAAAAAAAATTGGCTTTACAACAATATGAATTTAAAAACTATATTGTTTATAAACAATAATAAAACATTTTTAAAAGGGGGTTAGAGGTTATTTATTGAACATTTGTCATCCACAACCTTTAGTAAATTTGTAATGACTTGTAATGCAATTTGGATACGCATTAATTTTATTGTAAGATTGTAGTCTCGGCATTTTTCAATTTACTAATATCTATATTTATAACATGTATAACTGTTTTTTGTAAAACTGCCTTTAAATGGTAATATGGGATTTCATACAAAGTGTACTTGTGTATCAAAACTGTCAAAATAATAGAATAAGTTCTACTTTAAAATTGTTATAAAATATCAACAAAATTTAATATAGAATAATAAAATGTTTCAGTATAAACATTAATTGTAGATTATAAATATTATGTACTCTGAGACATTTCCCGTAGGATATGTACGGTATAATGAAGTAACAAATATTTAAATCAACTTTTTCTATTAAAATTAATTTTGTTAATCTTTATTTCGCCCCATATTTTCATAACATGCATACTTTAAAATACTCATACTATGAAATGCTCTGAAATTAAACCACATTGATACAAATATTCATAAAATTGCAATAATTAATTACGTCTTATTAGTATAGATGATTTATTATACCTCAACACAATCTAATAAAAAAACATAACAGCAACAATCCAAAGTCAAAACCAAATAAATATGGAATAACTTACCTGTTTCATGTCTAAAATCCAACCGATGGACAGGGCGGGACTGGTGAAATGGGCGTTGTACCTGTAGCTACTTATAGAGGATCTCCTAAACCGACAGAGGGACGGACACAATGATTGGTTGTGTCCAGTGACGTCATCACGCACACACGCACACTCACGCACCGTTCATCACGTGACCATTGTTGCAGTGATGTATCACATTACAGGTGTCAAGAGGTGACTGGAAGAACCATTCTATTCTGGACGTTATGATTGATCTTGGAAGATGAACCGATCTGCTGCAACCTTGGGGATAATTTTCATTCTTTGTTTTTGTTGTTTATTTAATCGAGATGGGTTTCGACGCTCTTTTTATTATAATGTCCACTCATGAAACCCTAGGAAATGTATTAAGTTGGAAAGAAGTAAATCTGTAAAAATTTTTATAGAAATCACTATTTTGTAATAAGAGTTTGAAGTACTTCATTGCCGCACGAGAACTGTTAATGGCCCCACGGAGCTTTAGTTGAGTGCGGACATACATTTCGAGAATGGCAATGATTTTATTCGTAATACACATAAGAATTTTAACCACCATAATTAACTTCACAGCACACAGATTAAATTTATATCTGTACGTGCAATGTCATTCATATGTTTTTTACAACGTTTTTATTAGCTCGCTTTCTTGTCCGGTACAAATTTTGCAATCAATTGTATAATAAGTTCCCGATTAACTAGACACTTGAAACTTGAAACATGGCTCACAAATGAATGACAATGCAATATTATATAATTTAATTTTCATATTTCCATTGGGCTACACCCCAAGGGCTTGTTTTTATTAACTCACTTTCTTGCAAATTTTGATACTTCCCGATGAGCTAGAGACTTGAAATTTGAAACATAGCTTACAAATGGATGACAATGGAATATTATATCATTTAATTTTCATATTTCCCTTGGGCTACGCCCCATGGGCTTCCAGATTTTCCATGTTTACATTTTTATCGAATGTAAATATATCAATTAATTTAAGTCAGCTGTAAATACCTAAATTTGACAGTTGTTCAAAGAGCAGAGGTTAAGAAGTATGCTCCCAAGAGATTCTTTATACAAACAAACATTTCAAAATAAAAATAAACATTCTGATTGCATATATAAAGGTGTTTTTAAGTAATGTCATTTGTTATGTATTTAGTGTTCTATAAAGTTAACAATAAATTAAATAGATTGATATATTTATAGTTAGTAGGTAGGACCTACATTCAATCTATTACATAATTATATGAAAAGAACCTAAAATAAACCTTAGATTTCCCACATGCCTCTGTCTTAATCTGATATAGATGCTTGAAATAGATTTAACATCCACACACATTAAAAACTAAAATGTAGAAAATAATTTATAAATAAAATCTTTTTTAAAAACAAAACGTTTTTAAACCACTAAAAAGTAGAAAATAATTTATAAATATGTGGAGAATATAAATACTTTTAAGATTTAAAACGAAAAACGTTGGGTGCATGCAATTGATAATAATACATTAGTTCAATAGGTGAAGGTTATTGTAAATTATCTATTGCATGCACCCCACGTTTTTCGTTTTAAATCTTACAAGTATTTATATTCTCCACATATTTTTAAATTATTTTCTACTTTTTAGTGCGTTTAGAAACGTTTTGTTTTAAAAAAGGTTTTTATTTATATTTTTAAGTTATGCTATTCGCTTACCTCGTGATATTGTTTTATAGAAACGCAAACAGTGAAATCAGCTGATAAATGAAGCGAAATGAACGATTTTAGGTACTTGTTATAGATGAGGCAATATCATAATTTCCATCTAGTGGTAGGAAAAAGAAGCTGCATTCAATTTTCTTTTCTGTCCTCTTCATGCTCGGGTTCTTTATCGGTATATCTAGCGTCTCTACATGAAGAGATTCTCGTCATTCTCATTTATTTACCTCATAGAATGATGAATGTCTAATGAGTTCTGAACCACTCTCGTTATTCCGTTTCATTGTTAGTATATTTATGTTTAGATGTTAAGAATTCATTTAGATAAAACAATCAAAGGACGATGAATGCCACTATCAGTCTAAACGGTAATATATTATGTTATTTTAAAATAAAAACTAAGTCATAGTAGTCCACAAACATAAACTATCCTTCCGGGAATAATTTCTGATGAGGATACATTTAACAACCAACATTATGACTTGAAGAATTCATTAAGATTTTACTTAATTGTTTTTAATCATTAATTGAGAATATCCGGAAGAGTTGAGAATATTTAGAAGTAGCCTATATTTTTCTGGGATCTGTCCCAGTGCTTGCATTCATCGTGTAAGAAGGAGATCAACTTGTAGCCGGATATTTCCCACTTTCATTTATGTCTAGTCTCATAGTGAATTCACCTTGGAAATAGTTTAACGGAAGTAATTTAATTGTGGTTATAAACAAGAAGTAGTATATGTATCTTCCTTATATGTATTGAAAAATAAAAGTAAAAATTATAACGCCCATAGGGAACGAGAGCAAATAATTCTTACGTTATTATAACACTGAAAACTGACTAAATCATAAAAAAGTTACTAAATGATAAAGATTTATGGCATTACTAATTTTTTTAAGGTATACAATTTCGTACGTTTCAAAGCAAAGCATGTTCATTCTACAGTTAATTTTATTACTTTAGTTAAACTTACTTTTAACTAACTACTTTACTAACTACTAACTACTTTTAACTTACTTTTACTTTAAGTATACATCAAATCCAAATTAAGCTGCTTATAGAAGGGGTAAACAGCAAGCCACTGGCTACATTACTCTCAAGTTGACTTACTGGATACTTACTAAGGAATAACCCTTTACACAAGGTAAGTGCAGCTGATGAGCAGTTGCAGCAAGCAACCTTGCCTTCCCTTCTTTACCCGTCTACAAGCCCCTTTAAATAAATATCAATATTCATTTGTTTTAGTTAAATAATTAATTATAACCTTTATTGTCCATAGTGAGTTAAGGATGTTTAAGCCAAATAGCTTTAAGCTTATTAATTGTATTACTTTTGTAAAAAAAAAAAAAAAAAAAAAATGCTGTAACACATGATGGTTTTAAATCACCAGATAGCTTTGGGTTCTATCTGCAGGCAATATATATTGATACTTTAATACTTTACTTTAAATGGCAACCATACGAAGTAGGTATTTTAAGTCAAGTACGAATGGAGATAAGTGTAGGATGAGTGTCACGATCTTGTAGTCTTGTTCTAAAACTGATTCTATATAACACACATCTCAATCAGTCTTGTTTTTACTGATTCTATATAATATACATATCAATGCAAAACCGAGCTAATAAAACATCTAGTGGACTGGACATATAAGTCCTTTACATTCATATTAAAAATTACTTATTAAGTCCATAATCGTGGTAAAAGCAATGGATATATCTTGAGAATGCATTTATTTTTTGTAATATTAAAACCAAAATATTTGCTTAAATTTATTTTTGTAGCCCCACGATTGCTTAAAATGACAAAACGGCTTGTCAGTCCTCGTTAGACCATCCTTATCTTGTGGGTAACGTGTGGTAACACTTGCTATAAATTTAGAGATCATTAGAGCTCCACCGTTAGACTAACAAAATTTTTTATACTTTTGTAGGAAAGATTAAAAAATTCACAACAGAACTGAACTTTATTTTTAACTAGCTGTAACCCGCGGGCTTTGCCCCGTTTAACTTCTTAATTTTCAAGATTATCTCGTTCGCATGGCTCAATCACGTCCTGGTTGAAGTTTGTTCGCTACGCTCACTCACCTTTAGGTTGGAGCTCGTTCGCTACGCTAACTCGCCTCCAGGTTGAAGTTCGTTCGCTACGCTCACTCACCTTTTGGTTGCAAATTAGCTGTTGTCATAAATGTAAAAGAAATAATAGTGCTGCACCCTGTTGGTAATCCTTGTAACTTTAATGCCTTTGAACATCATAGAACAGAACCAACTTGTTTAATTGAAACAGCTGTTAAGATTCAATAATTCCATTTCTCATAAGGTTAACATGGGAAACTCCAGAGCCACTGGGGCGGAGCCCGAAAGGATTTTTGAAATAAGAATATGCCTATATGTTAATCGGGAATGTGAGCTATCATCATGCCAAATTTCAGCCCAATCCGACCAGTATTTTTCGAGTTTACTTTTCCCATACACACATACAGCAACCACCTCTTTTTTATAATAGTATAGATAGATAGATGAAGAATGCAATGAAAATGTTGAATAGATTGAGAAAATGTTCCAATCTCCTACATATCTCTAACATGGTATAAACAACTAATATTGTTACTTGACATTTAATGAAATTTTTTTTAAATGAAAATATTACAATATTGAGGAATTGGAAATGCATAAAAACCCCCTTTTTACCATGAGGACACCCGTAGGAAATTATCAATGGTTGCAGTTTAGGTACAATTAATTCATGAGGACTAGTTCAAGATTGAGTGGCGAACGAAATGTATTTGCAAAATGCATGGGAACTTTGATCTGCATATTAACTTAGTGGTCACAAAGCAAAATATTTCGAAATGTATTAAACCTTAACCGTTTTGCTATTTAGGTAGGTTAAACATAAAACCATGGTAACGAGGTGTTTACCAATGTCAACCAATCAGTGTTTTTGAAAATCCATTTTACGTAAGTTTTGGTCCACTCCCTTCTTTCATTTATATCTTAAATAGGGTTAACATAAATTGGTTATCACAACGTTCCAGACTATCAAAGCTATAAATTATCTCTATCCATAACTTTATTAGATCTTTGATCAATTGTTTAACATCTTATTTTAAAAGATTGTTATTGTGTGTAATGAAATAACTACATGAATAGTGTTGGAACTGTCCACAAGTCGTGAGGGTATATCAATTTTTGGAAGTTTGTAGTATTGAAGTAATGCAGGAATCCGAATTTCACTTATATCAACACGATGATTTAATATTACAGACGTAATGTAGCATAGTGACTTTTTGTCTGATAATTAGATTATACATTGTATTATACAACTTTACTCTCTACGGCTACGTCCAAATTCACCAACATTTTTGAGGTCGTTTCTAATGTAAAATTCACCAACTTTCTACCTGGAGCAGGTACGATATTTCTCCCGGCGGGCGGGGAAGGAATTCCGAATAGTTTGTCCTCGCCTGCTCCGTCTCGCCTCGGCGAGAGTGTACTGCTTAGCCCTAATAGTACTGTTTAAGCTGTGATTGTTTCAGGCAGCTTTAGGTTAGGTTAGGTTAGGTTAGGTTAGGTTAAGTTAGGTTAGGTTAGGTTAGGTTAGGTTTGGTTAGGTTAGGTTAGGTTAGAGGTTACAGTACACTCTCGCCGAGACGAGACGGAGCAGGCGATGGCAAACTATTCGGAGGGAATTCCTTCCCCGCCCGCCGGGAGAAATATCGTACCTGCTAAAGGTAGAAAGTTGGTGAATTTGGACATTAGAAACGACCCCAAAAATGTTGGTGAATTTGGACCTGGCCCTCTCTACGTTCGTAGTCAACAAGAATATTATAAGGGGAACCCCTAAATAGAACAAATCGTACAGGACTTGCAGTACATTTATCTGTGATAGGTAAAATGACAATTTATTTACCACAGCTGTCCATAGACTAGGAAAAATAAAAAAAAATACAAACACGTTATAACTTTTTATTTCATGGTAAAAAAAACTTAAAATAACAAACAATACATCACTCGGATCACGACTGGGGTCGATAATTACAAATTTACATTCGAGTCCTACAAAAGCACTTTATACTAGACACAAATTATACTGAGCTTCATAAAACATTTTTACAGCTAACAAAAAATATAATTGGCCCCACTACAGACACATCTTACATAATATTAAGTTTATTTATTCATCCAGTATTTTCTTAATCTCATTCCAAATATTTTAGGCAACATTTTGCTTAACATATTTAGTGCCTATTATTTACAGAGTGCTCTTATAGAAGTCGTTCAATTAGTTACAAAGGTAACTGGTTCATATCGTGATTAATTTGTGAACTTATTTCCCTTGGAAAAACGGCCTAGGTCCAGGGGCTCCACCCCCTTGGAGCGCCAGGGACTTAGCGATAGCCTCAGGTATAGGTGGTGGAGTTGGTAGATGCGCTCCTTCGGCATGGAAACCTGTTTCGTCAGCGTACCAGGTCACCGTGATAGGTGTTCCTAGAAATAAAAAAACAGGTATAAATAACAGTTATGTATTTACTGTATCTTAGTTATGTTAAAGGGTGTTCTTTAAACAGTAACAAGTTGATTTTTAATACTGTTTTCTATGATCCTCTGATCATGATATGATTTTCTTAATGACATATTGCATCATTTGTTGACTTCATCCCTATTATGGAGTTTCGTGTAAAGCAACAGGACTAAACAACATTGTGAATTGTGAGCTGCATTACTCGCATCCTGTAGCATCATGAACATTTTATTTAAAGGAATAAACAAGAGTGACCAGTATAATAAGTGTGCCGGGACCTGGTGAAGGAATATCTTTATGAAACGGAAATAATAAGAAATAGTGATTTTGTATACTTATAATCCATAAACAATATTGCAAATTAGAGACTGTGGAAGTTAAAATGTTTACTAGTATAATTTATTAATTTCGTTTAATTTATTAGTATAAGGGCTATAATACTGATATTTCAAATGACCAACACTTTGAAAAAGAATGAACTTCCTTAATAGCCTCTTGTTGTAAAATGTAAAAATATAAGGTTCTTGCAAAAATGGCAACAATCCATATTTTATGGTGCCTTATTTCTGAATGTTAATCATTAAAATAACTCAGGCAGCATGATAATGCCTCACCAGAAATCTAAGAAAGCAATAATCTCTGTATTTTAATCTAAATAATCTTCAAAGATTTTCAAGGCAAGTTACCTTATAGTCTATAGATTTTATGAAATCATTTAACATTTGATTTAGAGTCGGAGTTATTCTCTTGCTGTAAGGCCAAAGCTACGGTACATGTTTGATTTATTACAAAATGTAAGGCAATAGTGTTAAAAATTTGTTATTAACTAAAACTTTTTAAGGACAAATTTAGTTACCATCAGGAGCGGTGTAGGAATAGCTTCCCTGAGCTGTCTGTGCCTCTAGATCTTTTTGACCAGGATTCTTCAGAAAGCCACTTTCTTGTGCGGAAATGCCGTTTCCAGTCTCGTAGCTAAAAATACATATTACAACGTTATAAGAAGCAAATCCATCGTAATGAAGACACGTGAGTTTATCTGAATGTTTTAAATTAGCAAAACATATTTCACATTTTCTTGTAAAGTAGATATTCTATTTATTTCTTGAGGTAAAAAGCTTAGTTAAATTGAGCCATCGATTGAGTTTTCTCATGTAAAATACAACTTCCTCTGTTTATATCCGGTAAGTTTAAAGTATAACTGCAAAGGCAACTTAACGTAAAGCTTAACAACTGTCTCTTCTCAATATCATCAAATTAGGAACTAAATCTCTTAAATGATAACTTCAGAAGGGACACACTCTATAAGAATCTCTGATAACTACTTTATGTTTCTTTGAGTACAAAATTAGCTGCAGGTGATCCATAGAAAATGGATGTCTACTTCCAGTGAAAGGTGATCCTACCATCATCTTCATATTTCATCTTGTAACATCATCATATTTTTAAAACGTAATTAAATACAAACTATATTTTCCTTTATGTTAATGGATAAGAGTTTCTTAATAATATTTCAATTCATATGAAAACACACAAAATATCTAAACTATTTCGTACTTCAAATGCATAAGCCATTATGCTAGTTCACAGTGGGTGTACAGGCTGACATGAATCGATATTCTATTGACCTATTTGACCTTCAACCTCCCTAAGGTTCTACAGGTATTGATGACCTGCCTCTCAAGATGATCCCATTGCATAACCCTACTTGGCGCAGTCTTTGAGAGTATGCAGGCAAATTTGCATTTGGGTTAAAGGCCAGGAGGTTATGAGAATCTGTCATGTGCGAGATTTAGGAATAGTTAATGTCCATCTTAAACGGTAGTTTACCGTAACAGGATAATTTGTGGGTAAAATTCTTCCCCTATAAAAAAGTAATTTCTGGCCATATATGGCCATATCAAAATTCCATATATGTTTTTATAAAGCTATATATGGTTTTGTATGGCCATATATGGAAGCAGATATGGCCAGATGTGGTTGTATCCATATATGGTGGTGTCCATATATGGTCATATATGTAGTCTATATATGGAATTATTGGCCATATATGGCCATACATGTTTTCTATATATGGAATGATTGTCCATATATGGCCATACATGTTTTCTATATATGAAATTATTGCCCATATATGGCCATAAATATCCTCCATATATGGAATCATGGTCTATATATGGCCATATATGACTCCCAGGTATGGAATTAAATTACTCATATACGGAATAATAATTTTCCATCCATGCTCATGTATAAATGAGTTTTTGACAATAACTGAAATTATTATAAGGAATTGTTGCCACATTTGGATTTTGTAACTGGACTCCCAAACACTTCTTATAATATATATAATATTATAAATCTTAAAGTTTGTGAGTTTGTGTATTTTCTTGTTGCTCTCGCAAGCACAAACTACCTACTGAACTGATTGAGTTGAAATGTGGTACAGTAGGGGGGCATAATATAGGCATTATCTTGTTTTGTGTGTGATAATATAGGCATTTCTCATTTAAAGTAATTAGTAGTAAAGTAATAAAGTATCCAGATTTGAACCCAGATGACAAAATCCTGTACATACATCTATTGTACAATTTTATTATAACGAAACAAAATCTTAAAACTGACGAATAATTTTAAAATTGTAAGTGTAGTAGGCCTAAATAAAGAGAATATTATATTAATAATTAATTAATTGTACCTTTACTATCAAACAGCCGCAAATATCTATGTCACGTAGTTAGGCTATATTAATAATAACATTCTTCAAATGACATAAAATGTCTAAGAAAATCTTGTTTTACGAGACCAAATACAGCTTCTCTTATTCGTAATGGGTTTTGTTAAGACAACTGATATGAAGCAGTTGTAGAGTAGTGGTCAAAGGGGTGAACTCCCACGCTAGAGTCCCGGGTTCGAATCCCAGTCGGCTACTTAAAAAATTTTGTTTTGAAATTTTCGAATTAAAAATTTTTATTATGGTTTTAATGCATAGTTTATACCATTTAATGTGAAAATATGTTTAATTGTAATTTTTTTATTTATTTATATATTTTTAAAAAAAAATTTCCATATATGGGGGATTCCATATATGATCATATCTGGCTATATTCGGTCCAAAACCAAATATAACCAGATAAAAAAAAATTTATATGGCCATATATAAACTTTTTCATAAGGGTTTACATTTATCTTTCCGTTTATCTTGTTATGCCGTTGCACAGTTTTTAAAAGAGAAGTATGGAAAGTGTATGTCAATTGTAATTTAAGAGTTCAACATATAATCAACATACTCTTTTCTAAAACTTTATGTTTCACCAATAAACTTTCAACATTCAAAAAAATATAAAAAGTCTGATAAAATGTATTTGAAGTTGTTTATACAATCGATACAAAGTGGCTATGAAGTAGTTCTAAATGTTATAAAGGGATAATAACTACAAAATATATAAATAAAAATATACAGTAAATTTTTTTTATTATATTTTAACATAATTTTTTTGTGACAAACCACTCCAACTCCAATCTCCTAAAAAAAGGTAAATAGCAATCCCAAATATTTACGTTACTGTAATCGTTTTTGATATATTTTGATGTGTGCTCATATTAAACTTTTTTAACCTTAGCGTACTACAGCCAAAGTTTCAAGTTAAGCTACAATTTGGAAAACTCAACCGCCGTATTCCTACAAATATGTGATAGCAAGGTATATGTTAGAGAGTCCAAAAACATTCCTTAGGATAAAATGTTTGACGGGTGTTTTTTAGTGTTTTAATCCTAATGGTTTTGCTACAAAACCATTACAAAACTCTAACCCTCGCATGCATCATAATGGACACATGTTACTATTTTTATTTGTTCATGACAAAATAACAAAGTTGTATACACATTTTTTGTGATATTTAAGTACATATATTTTATTTTCTCTCCATACGGAGGGTAGAAATTTTAAATTTTATTTGAAGTTTAACCAATTGTTTATCTTTTTTATATTTATGAGTAGTCCTATGTTAATCAAATCAAACTTGCAACTAAATTACCTTCTCTTATCTTCACTCTAAATGCACACCCTGTTGGGTCCGTATAGAATAATTCTAATTTAATCTAATCAATTTTTACCTTATATGGCACCGCCCCCCCCCCCCCCTAATGATGTAAATTGAAACAATTTCTATTTCTGTTTTTATCAGTCTACAAAAAATATTACAATATATCTAATCATCTTCATATCAAAGGCACACATCATTCTCATGACAAACTGACTTTATATTACCCCCTCACCTGTATCTGTAAGATCCATCAAAGTTGTTGTCGTTGACGTAGTTGAGGATGGGGACGATTTGGCCGGGGGCGAAGGCCTGAGGAGCTCCTAACCTTCTCTGGGCCACGGCACACCCCAACAAACACAGACCTGCAAGCTGGAAGAAAAATAAGTCATATAAAGTCAAACTAAATAAGTAATCAATCAAAATAATGTAACATAAAACTCGCTAGGAGATTATTAATCGGATTTTTTTTAAGGTGTAAACAAGTGCAAGGGTAATCTTTGTGGCCTTAACTTATCCTGTGGGATGGGTAAAGCCAAAAAAGTAACTTCAACCAAACTCAAAATAAGTTGTTTAGCTAGATTTTACGGGATATGTTTTAGGGCATAGTATAATAGTTTCCATCAAGGTACACGACAGTTCTTTTTACAGGTTGCAGTCTTGAAATTCTACATAGGACGTACAGGATTGTAAATAGTAACTTGTTTTTAAATTTTTCTCATAGAATACGATATTTTTCCTGAATTGTACAACTAAAATTTCATGTTCAACATTTTTATGTGTTTACCTTTGTTCAGTTCCTTTTAAAAAAGTGTGGTTTTGAGATACCTATCGTTACTATACTACAATAGTTTTCATACACAAGAATTACTAACAGTAATATATCTGTAGACCGTGTAGGCTTACATATATGCTGGCAGATCATAACATATTATTACCACTGTTACAATGTCTGCACTCTGTGATTCTCTCACATATCTACTCCGTGGTTATTGTAACCAGCTGTAAACACCGTGTTACAGCCCTGTTCACAGTAGTACCTCAATTAGCTTGCAACAGTGGCACCATTGTACTCTTGTGAACCGGACTTGATGTATTACTTCTGTCATTACAAAATAGTCTGCTTAAAGGTCACGACGGTTAATTTCAGTACCAACTGTTTCACAACCCAAAATGTGGTGTTTTTTGGAATATGTTGCTCTAACGTGGATCTTTATTTAAAATAATTCGGGTGAAGAATTTCGTTAAGTATTACTAGGCCTGGTTTCATAAAACATACCACTTATTATTTTTATTCAAAACAATTTTGCCGTAGCAAGATATGCATATACTCAAAATATTATTTATTTTTGAAACTTTATTTTGCCACAATTCAGTTAAGTAACATTTTAAGGCTGCATATTAAGAAGAAAAAAAATTATTAGCTTTGCTTTATAAATTCTTTTTTGAAGACAGTAACATTCTAGTTTGGGAAACTGGGATGTCGCCAATGATTGACATGGCAATAAGCCATAAATTTATTTTTGTTATCAAAAAAGCCTAACGAGTATGAATTTATATGAATGTAAATACTGTACCTCTCTAAATGTTAATAAAAATGTATAGATATTGCCTTTTTGTCGTACTCATTAATTTCGTGTTCAACGAGGTTTATAAGGTTAAAAAAGGTTCAATGTACAAATTGCATAGTTATCTTTTAACTATGGAAACTATTAAATTTTTTACAGATCCAAAATGAATTTTTCGTGGCTTAAAACAGGACCCAGCTGTTAATTTTCTTGTTTATATAACTGACCCCGGCTATAACCAGCTCATCTTAACCAATTTTAAAAGCTGTAATCTTATTCATTTAACACTAGATGTTCAATGGACTTTTTTGTTTTATTACAGTTATATAAGGGTACAAGTTATATTCTATATCCTATAGCACCATAATGTACAAGGATAGTCTATTACTTTTAAAGTTGTTGAAGCTTTTTGCAAATGTGTTACTTTTTCATAAATTTTGCAGGTTTAGTTTTATACACATGTGTTTTATTGATTCCCTTATTTTTCTTTGTGGCTAACCCTTATTCGGTCATGTATTAAATAAATGATAAAATAAATCATATTTTATATTGTATTTATTATGAATAAAGTTTAATGTAAAAATAAAATATAATAATCATTTTTAAAAGTTAAAATAGCGTTTTATTACGAAAATTATCACATTTTTGTTTACAGATTCAGTATGAAACTTATCGATCTTGAAGCTCGAGCTTTAAAAAGGACTCAGCTTTCAATTGTCATTTTAAAACTGGCCCTATCTATAACCAGCTTATCTTAGCCATTTTTAAAAGCTATAATCTCATTCATTCAACACTAGATGTTTTATGGACAATAGATTATTTTATTTGACTAGACCGATTTTCTACGAAAATTACGCACCCTAGTTTTGTTGCCACTAGAATAATATACTAATCTAATGTAATATATTTTTAGGCGTAAACCTAAATTAATACAAATCTTAAACTATTATTTCACCCCACTGTGTATAAAATAAACATGTTGTATATCTTAAAGTCCCAATGCTACCTATGCTGCTCAAACTATTCAAATTGACGTAACGCATGTAACCCTGCTATACTTCAACATACATCCTGGGGTCCTGGGTTCAAATCCCGCCAAATCACCAATGGATTTTATCTAAGTGATAATGCCGTAACCCCTAAGCCTAGCCTGAAGTAATGTGAAAAATATTTCCGGGCTCGTGCCTAGCGTCCTAGGACAAAAAAATACTCCAACATACCCCCCAACATCCTGCAACACATTCACTCCATCTCCTGTAATCCAACAATGGTGACGTAGTCTACTCACCAGTTTATACATTGTGACTTATCCTCGTCAGGCACTAGACACTACTGATAACCCAGGACACCCCGACCTCTATTTATATCAGACATAATGTTTCCAAAGTCGAGTAAGTTGAATATTCCACCCACCGCTCCCCCCCCCCCCCCCCGAGCTGACCTTTCTTTCATTCTTTCTCCCTCCAGGCACCTTTCTCCCTCTCAGAATCCGTTGTCTGTCAAATCTGCATTTCAATCCTAAAAAGTTAGGTACCGTAAGTTCTGTGTGATTTTTTATGTATAATTTTGATAAGATTATTTTGATTTATCATTGAATGCCTTTCGTTTTTTTCATACTGTTAAATTAGTTAAGGAAGTATTGTATTCAATTAAACTTAGATAAAAATAATGGTTATTTTTGGAAATTTAGATATTTAACTAAATACAATTTTTTTAGGTTACAGTAATAGAGTTTTTAATTTTCACGTGAAACAAAAACAGTTTAATTTTTTTCCTTCAAATGTGGAAGCCCAAAATTGCTAACAGTACTAATATACAATGTTTTTATATTTTATGTTAGGTAATAATTAGTTATCATACATTCCTGTATGTAAAGTGTGAAAGGATGCTAATTACATAATTACGTAAAAAGCTAAAGAAGCAGCTTGACATATGAAGGATTTTCTTTTTTGAAATGAGGCTTAATCTCCTGAAAAGGTCAACTTTTATCATAATGTGTCTAGACTAAACTATTTTTTTTTATATTCAATTTAAATAATATAATTTGGATGAATGTTTATGTTAACACGTGAAAACTATTGACACAGTTTTCTACGCAAGGTCCAAGCCATCCAAATAGCCATACAACTATTTGTCAAGAGGTCCAATTACTTTACTGCAGTTATCTGGAAATTTTCGAATTTGTATTGCGTGTTGCATGCTTAGTTCGTGTTTATGAAAATGTTAAGTTAGCTACTTATTATTAACACCCTGATAATATTGGATTTCAATATGTTTTAATATAGTATTATTTTCAGTTGAGGACTCAAAAAAATATCACTTTACTTTTTAAGTAGGATGATTTGGGGAATCCTAAATTTTACAATACTGATAATAGTTCTAATTGTAACAATGTGTTTTGTGTTTTTTTACGCCAGTGGCATTTTTACGTTTTGAAGGGAACGGTCCAAACTTGTTAAACATAACGTCAACATTTTTGTTAGAGAGCATCATTAATTTATAGCCCAATGACGAATGGCATCTGGGTCTGGAAACGTCTCGCATGGATTCGAACCAGCGATCTTCAGATTTGAAGGCGAGCACTATAACCACTCGGCTACCCATACAATCAATGTGTTTTGGTGTGTTTGGTGTTGTAGTGCATTGTACTATGAACTTCAGTATACATTGTAAAAAAAAATTACTCGTTGACTACAAATTGTACATATTATATCTCTAACACTCTCAAAGATAAAGCTGCTAAGTTTTATTACATAAAAAATTACTGTAAATCCACCAAAACAAGAAAGGAGCTATTGTCGAAATACAGCCATTATGGGTCAAAATGAATTGCTTAACAATGAAAAAGAAGATACATATAATACGTCAAGGTCATCAGGTCCATCCTCTGTATCGGCGAGTCTATTTGTGTTTGCAATTGAGTTTCGGATTTCCATTGACTGTTATAATTGAAAATAAACGTCTCACTATTACAGTAGGATAATATTATGTATATTATTATATATATTGTGTATTTTTCAAGTTTGCATCAAATTAACAACAACAAATACCACTCAACAGACAAACCTATCAACACACTAAAACAAACCTTGTTACGCAGTAACCCCACTTTGTTTACAATGTTAACTACACTTCCTTGTTCATCATTCAGCATTGGCACTTAATAGGAGGAGAATTAGGTGTAAAAATAGGACAACCGATAAAGCAAATGCCAAAAAGTGCATCAATCAAAACACGAAACTGACATCGGGTGAAAGCACGCTTACATAAACTTCGTGGAGTTTGACCATTGATAACCGAGGTGGGAATGATTTGATTGTGTAAGGCTAGCAGCTAATGTCAGGGGATGGGCCGAGCTGTTAAAGAGGTTAACTGTGGTATTTGACTGGGAATTAGGGCAAAAGTGTCATTACAGATCATCTCTAATGTACCTGAGTGATTGAGAAAGACACTTGCTTAAAGTTCCTTGCTGTGGTGTAGTGTAACGTATTAGATGTTCCTTATCGTCTTAAGCTTGTTATGATTATATTAGTTGTTTGACAATAGATCTAAATATTTGTAAAATTGTTTGGAGTCTGCAAAAACATAATTTTACAATTAGTCACAACAATTAAGTTAAGTTAGTCTTACTGTTGAAGTAATTAAGTTTTAACTAGTATAGTAGTAGTATAAAATGTTCAAGTTGAATTTTTTTGTAAAAATATTAATTTCTTTTTCATAAGAAAATCGATTTATAAAAATGTATAAGTACACAGTTCACACATACACGTAATCGAGGTATAAGTTTGAGTAGGATTATTTAAGAAATAGTAACAAATAATACGTGAACGGTGAAGGATATAGAGCATATTAATCAATCAGTAAATCACCTGTTCGAGTTTGCCACTTCCACATGAAGTTCATTATTTCGCTTGAAATAAACTATCCTGGATAAAGAAAGTCAATAATAAAACTATACACACTGAAGATGGAATATATCCCTGTCTAGTTGTTATGTAATGATAATACATCCTGTACAGTATTTTAAAATCAATAAATCTTCTCAAGGCGATTAAACACTTATTTACAATCGTGTAAACAAATATTTCGAAAATACATTACGTCTTGAGGTGATTACAAAAAGTGTTAAGAGTTCCCTATTATTGAGACAACATAGTTTTAAAGACAGCAAACTATTCTGCATAGCTGCTATGTCAACTGTTATACAGTTAGTGATCTAAAGTATTATACGAAACTTAATCGTCAGCATGACTTTTTGTTATCACAGATAGAAGTGCTGTAGACAGTGCTGTGGTGCATCAGGAGATGAGGTAGTAAGGTCGTCCGGTCTTATCAGCACTGCAACATAGATTTGGTTTGTCATTGTTGTATCATTTGGACCTCTATACTCTTTGACGATTGTGTAATGAGTCCATTTGATGAATTTTCAAACTAGTAATTAAGATTTGACTCATGGTGAAGTACCATCACATGTGATGTACTTTACAAATATAAGGTAAAGTATTTGATTTGGAATTAGAAATAGAACACTTGTCTTCGAGTACTATGATTTTTAATTAAATAAGAATTATCAAAAAAATGTATTAGGTACCATTTTAAAAGCTGTTGACTGGCCAAATCGGAATTACATATTAGTTTCCATATAGTACGTGTTAATAAGTTACTAAATAGTAATGGTACGTATACGACTGCAAAGAGTACTCTTATCTAAATCAATAGTTGGGTCAACATTGACATAATTCGGTGAAAATGGATAGGATATGACAACAACATGTGAAATTAAATCTATCTATCTATCTATCTATCTATCTATCTATACTATTATAAAGAAGAGGTGGTGTCTGTGTGTGTGTTTGTATGAGCTAATCTCAAAAACTACTGGTCGGATCGGGCTGAAATTTGGCATGATGATAGCTCACATTCCCGATTAACATATAGGCATATTTTTATCCCAAAAATCCTTCGGGGCTCCGCCCCAGTGGCTCTGGAGTTTCCCATGTTAACCTTATGAGAAATGGAATTAATGAATCTTAACAGCTGTTTCAATTAAACAAGTTGGTTCTGTTCTATGATGTTCAATAGCATTAAAAGTTACAAGGATTACCAACAGGGTGCAGCACTAGCACTATTATTTCTTTTACATTTATGACAACAGCAAAAGGTGAGTGAGCGTAGCGAACGAACTTCAACCTGGAGGCGAGTGAGCGTAGCGAACGAGCTAACCTGAAGGCAAGTGAGCGTAGCGAACGAGCTAACCTGAAGGAAAGTGAGCGCAGCGAACGAGCTCCAACCTAAAGGTGAGTGAGCGTAGCGAACGAACTTCAAAAAGAACCGAAATTTCTTAAACCATGTCCTCACTCATAACTGCTATAAGCATTTGATACTTATATGCCAACCCCGTACGAAGGACGGGTACTCTGCTAGTTAATAATAAAATGCTGCTTATTATAACCTGAATTATGAGGATGATGTAGAATGAAAAGAGATATAAGTTTCACAGCCATGAAAATGTATTTAAAAGCTGTCCTTGGAGCTGGGCTCCTTTTAAAAACATTAAAATACTATAGATGTTTTATGATTGAACTATCGACTGACTTAATACTAATCTTATGATTCCATTTCTTGCCTATTTATTGTATTAGGAAACAAAATCCAAATACAAATAATTATTCTATATTAGTCTAGGATTTCAAAGAACAGTCTGCTTTATAGCCTAAAATAAAAGCCTACCATGGATACAACGTGTTGGATTTATATCATAGTTCAAAGTATCCTTCTTTCTAGAATCTATGTAGCTTACCTCTCCTTCCACGATAAGGGATATTACTGCTGAAACGACCTTCATTTACTTCGTATGTATAATCGCAAACATATCTGACCCACGGGGGAATTTAAATCACGAGATAAAAGATCCCAAAGTTGAATATTCGATCTGTTATCAGGCCCTGGTGGTCGTGACCCCCGTTAGCACCTCCTCCTTCCACTAGACAACACGGGCCCTCAGTGACTTCACACCAACAATAGGTAACACAAGATTCTGAACCTGTAACCTTGCCATCTGTGTTCCTCTCACCGTCACATTCCTACAGTACGCATCCCGGAGTGAGCAAGATTTAGATGTAGTTGCATTACCATATAGCTACCCAGTTCAGCATCCTAATAGATCAGTTCAATAAATGAGGCTGTAAAGAATCGACATCTCCTTAATTGAGTAGGTTTATAGTGAAACGAGGGTGTAAAATCTAAGTTAATCAGCTGGTCTGTTAATGGAGTAGACCAACTAACAGTATCGGATATACATTACAACATATATCCTATCGTGGAGGTGGACTGTTTATTTTTAATTTACAAACATTTTCAATGCGTGAACAATGAACATTGATGATTTTCCAGTTGCTAGAGTCTCCTGGTTATTTGGTCAGTAAAATAGATCACAACATTGTAGGACCAATTAAGTTTTTGTTGCTTAACACAAGACTTTTGCGCTTGCTACTAAGCTTAGTGACTTGTTTAGTAAGCTTGCTGCTTTTAGCAGCTTACTGTGATGTAAGTAAATCAAGTGGGATTAGTAAGTTTATCTTCTAATGTTGCTCTCTTAATTATGACCTTTTAGTAAAAGGTTACACAGTTTTAGTTATAGCTCCCAAATTATAGGGGATAAAATTGGATGGAGCGCTTTATATAGATTCCTGTTTTTACCGTACGTTTTCTGTAAGTTGGGTGTTTTATCGAGTACGCTTTAGAACTCTTATTCAATATCATTTTTAGTTTTCTCCAGTACCCTTTTTATCCCTATTCACATGATATTGCACCCAGTGAATCTGCATTAGGAAACACCCACCTTCAGCTCTTGAAGAGAAAGGTGTACCAATCGAGATGGTTTCAAACCCATAAATCCCAGCTGTCAGTGAGATGCAAATTTGAATGGACGTCGCAAATGGGGAAAAATTGTATACTTGGTTGGTGGGATGGTAAACAAAGGCTTGCCCAACCTGAGGCCTTGACGTACCATTGAGGACGATATCCGGGCGAAAGGTTTCATGTTCTGATGAGATGGTTATCATCCGAGAACATCACTTTGTCTGATGTTGCAAACTTTGATTGTGTTCTATGGTGGTTATAGGTTTTGGCATAGGTAAGAATCCATGTGGGTAGTTGTAAGTTGTTAATAGTTGTGTATCAAGTTGTAGCTATTATTTGTAAGCAAAAATGTATTATTAAATTCATAGGGACTTAAAAATATAAGGTGGAGGTGTTTAAGGTATAAGAGAATGTGATTTCCAAACAAGGTCTTGGACATTATTTAAATGGAACTTTGTTGTTGGATAATATTATGACCGTGCAGTTAGGATCCCATCCTTATTACACAATTGTTATACTACCTATAAAGTTGGGAAGTTATTAGTGAATCGTTTGATCTTGAGAAAGACGCTTTTTACTGGACGAAACTGCAATTAAATCATCGAACTTTAATAAATGTCATGGTTATATCAATTTTAACAATTTAAATCAAGCATTTATTAGGCTACTAAACAATTGCAGCTGATATTGCCTGGACCAGTGTTTTATAATCTCTTTGTTCTGTAAATTCGCCTATCCAAAAAGAAAATAAGTATTAGTATTTGTTTTTTGCGTCAATAAAAATGTCTCTGTAGTTTGTAATAGACCTCACCAAGATTAAGATTTCACCAATCTTTAAAGTATGACATTTAAAATTTTACCAAAGAATTTTATAATCACTAACACGTATCTAAATAATGTTCTTTATACCATAATTAAGTAAAGGAACCGAAATAAATTACAAAAATCTTTAAGATCCGAGCCGAATAGACTACCTGATTTATACCACCTGATTTGTTAAATAGTCTAAGTGCACTATATTAGTTTTAGACTCCATCTAACTTAAAATAATAACATGAAGTAAGTAAGATTTGTAAGTGAGTAATAAAAATATCTACATCGATAGATAACATTCCACATATGTTCCCGTCCCACCTGTTGATACTCTGTGAATACTAACTACAGAGGTGCACTACAAAACTTGTAGACGTGAAAGATCACTATTATATAAACTATTTCTGAAATACCTCAAAAAACTCTCCTTAATCTCTTGCGTACTTCTCTCCTGCTCGTGATAGAGCACTCCCCATATGGGCCTGGTCCATATTCAATATTCATATTCATCAACCGTTCAATATTCAGTGCTTGCAGTTCAGGATGAATCAACTGAAATATGTTGCCCTGAACTTTACCAACGGTTCATAATTCGGATATTAACTCGTGACTTGGGTGTCATTGAGGCGTCTAGTCGCCGCCGGTGCCGTTCATCTTTCTATTACTAGCCTTGCTTTCAGTAGATGAGGATGGGGTGAAAACAGTATTCTCTATACTGATATGAGATTAGGGTTCATCTGGTCTCCATACCAAACAAAACCAGTCAAAACTTAAAATTAAATTGACATAACACACAGATAGATTATCGTACAGAAGATAATCACCGTTGTTAAGTCTGACCACCCAAATCTTAAGGCTTTGTTATTTTGTATATTTAATATTTTGAGTAGATCTTTTGGAAGTAGCTAATAATTGTTTTCTGTTACCCCAAAAAAATAAATACTGAAATATTTTAATTTTTACCCTGTACTGGTATGCATTTAGGTTGAGTTATTAATTTTATTCTACCCCTACACTAATTGAACTAAACCATTAATGAAGGATGGGCTGCAAAGTATGGTACAGAAATACTAACAAGTTTTTATTTTAACAAGAATCTGTAGATCAAATATTAGTTGTTTAAATATTGTACTTTCTTGGTTATAATGGAACAACCAGAAATATAGGTTGTCTTGATCTTAAAAACGTACGTTTATGATATTCATTAGTATTAATTATAATTATACAGATGTATATATTTATATATAGCTAATTTCGTAATTGCTCAAACATTTCTATAAAATTTGTGTATTTATTCCTTTTTGTTAGTAAATTGACATTTTATCAATGCATAAGCCTAGAAGATAGCCAGAATAATCTTCAAACTGATTGTACCTTACAAGGAATGTCTCACGTCAAATTTAAATCATGTGGATAAAAATAATCTAGACATCTAGGCACCAAACGATAAAACTCGTTTGTAAGGCTGTATCCCATTCAATAAACATTTACACCTTCAACATGATTTGTCTCATTTATTCTAAACTATTCCCTCCAAATTCATGAAGCATTTCTCCAAGGCCACAACACTCTGTGGAGACTTCATATCTTCATGTGTGTCAGGGTGAGTACAAAGTTAACCGTTGTTTGTCCAAGTCATAATTGTGAAGTGGCCTTTACTAATCGTCTGCTATTACCTGTATTACAGTTGAATGCACTTTCAAGAATAGAACCATCGAGATGGCTGGGGTTTCTAGAGTAATGCCCATTTATGTCAGAGTGCTATCCCCGGTCAAGGGATAAAAATGAGGTCATGTTAATTGTCTTGTACTTAGAGCAGTTTAATGTAAAGAGAGGTTATGGCTAGGTGAGAAATATCTTTATTGCATTTTCAGGCATAATGCAAGGGAATTTCAAAAGGAAATTTTGCTTATGTTTTAAATTTATATTAGCTTTGATTGTGGCAATTATGTTTGAAAATAACCAGATTATCAAGAAAACAAAACTAACAAATAATAAATAAAGAGTGTTTGAAAAACCAACGTAATCTCTCAATGCCCCTAAAGATTTTTTAAAATTGTTTTTATTTTTAACTATTATTTCAAAAAAAATTATTTAACCCCTAAGAGTTCGCATTTGGCTGTTTAAGCAAACTAGGGTAAGAGCCTACGTTAACACACCTAATGGTTTCCTACTAAGCTTACTTGCTAACCCTAAAAGATAGGAGGCCGTTTCATTTTTCGTTAGATTGATGAAATCTATTTTATGATATTTTGTACATGGACTCTACATGAACTGTTATAAATTTATAATCCATAACTACAACTTTTAGATGCAATATACTTATAGTTTTAAATATTAACAATTGCAAACTGGTAGATGATAACTAGAAGAGCCGTAGTCCACATAAATTATTGACAAATAGCAAACTTTTGGCTTTTATTCACGATTACAACACAATAACACCTTTTATGATCACGCTTGAAGCCAACAGAAGCCAGAATATTAAAGTATTACCACTTCGAATTGAGGATTACTGTTATAGCTTCCAAAGGTCTTTTATGTCTACATTCCCTCGAGAATCCATTACTTGCCAAAATCACACACTTCGTCCTAATAGCTGGTGCGACCTCTTTACCATGTTAGAATGCAGCTTTCAACCGTTGCAATAGTAGAGGAGTTCCCAAAACCAGTCATCATTCTAATGTGAGATGTTCGCTTTCAAGATGTTGATTCGAAGCATTATGGTAAGAATGTGATAAACGTCTTGCGTAAAGGAACCACCATCTCTTACAGAGTTGGTATATTTTCATGGTCACCTATGAAAATATGCTGGTTTTTTGTTTCAATTATATTAGGTCTAATTTCACAAAGGTGATACTACTGGTCGGGGGTTATAGTACTTGTCTGGTGATCAAAAGTTATCCGTTTTGATTCTCACAAAATAAACAAGCTTTTGGGATCAAAACCGATCAAAGTTTTGCTTGAATTGAGCTCAGAAAGGTCCTAACGAAAAAATCTGTCAATATGAAAAACCTACAAAAGCATCTCACGCCATCCTTAACTCATTATTTATACTCGAAGTATACTATTCAATTTTATGCTAATAATTTGAATTGTGTGCGGTATAAATACCTATAATTTGGAAAACATGCAGAAATCTTAATATTTAGAAACCCAATCAATCAAAAAATTATATTTGTTAAAAACATAATAAATATTCAGGTTTTCTATTTTGCTAATTTTTACTCTTTACAGGATTGTTTCAAAAATTTTAGTATCGTTACTTCAACTAAGCAGACAATATCTATCGCAGTTTAAGAGGGCTTAGTATTATACAATATTTGTCTATTGAGGTTAATAAACACAAATTTACAGTATTTGCAGGCCAAGATGAGTTTTTAGGTATGGATCAAAACATATTTCATAAAAAAAATACATAATAAATGATCATTATAAATATATCTTGACAAAAGCTTGAATGGTATGATCAAATGTGTATATCACAAAAAAACAAATGACCAATAACAACTAAGACTTGTGTGCATCGTGCCTACTTTCTCCTTAAATTGAAGCACCTTGTAGTCGGCAAACAAAGTAATCAAAAGAGCACGATAAGAAACTGTGTATAATTTGGTTACGTCACTGACTTAAATAATGATGTTTTGATGAATGTGCCTTGCATAATAAAGAGATCAGTTACACTTAGAATAGGCAACTTTGGTTTAAGAAATTGTACTTCTTATTTACCTACTCTGTAGCTAATAGTCCCCTGTCAAATGTACATATACAGGCTCCCGTGTGCTCCTTAATGAGGCAGGTGTGGGAGTAGTCTTAATCTCTTCGTGTGACCTTGGAGAAATACAATTTCGATGGTGGCACTCTTGAAAATGGTGCGTTTGAACGCTTTGGGTAAAAAACAAAATGGCCGCCATCACAAACTTGTTTTCTTACTTATATCAGTAACCGTTAGAGTTATGAAAAATTTGTTGATACCAAAATGTAGCTATTTTAAATCTGCACAAAAAAGGTTATTACAGTTTTTATGTAGGATCAACCATTCTTTCATAAAACATAATTTTATATTTTTCATCAATAAAATTAATCAGGGTGGATGTAATGTCCCAGGACAGTTAAATATTTCAAAAAGTAATAAAGGGTGTTTCAGTAAAGCGTGATGGGCTATGCAGATTCAGATTCTATGTGCAAAAATAAGTCGAAAATGTAGTATAACATTGTTTCGATTTCGGCTTAGTTAAGCCGAATTCCGCCATTTTGTATTTTTTTGAAAATAATTCATAACTCAAAAGCCCTTAGAGATATTTTTATGAAACTTGGTATAAACTTTAAGTCTACAACTATAAACATGCTCCGAAAAAATCTTTGATCAGGCTTATCGAATTTCAAAATGGCGGCCAATAAAATTCTTTATAGTCAAATTCCATGAAAACCAGAATTAAAAACAAAACTTTGAAACACAATATGTAAAGTCCTTTTTATTACAAACCGAACGACACTTTATTTGTGAAAATCGGATAATAAATAAAAAAGTTATGTAACTTTTATTATGTTTTTGTCACTAGTTTCTATGGAATTTAACTTTGTCATTTCAAAATGACTGCCATTTTAATAATTACTATTAATAATAAAAGTTACATAACTTTTTCATTTATTATCCGATTTTCGCAAATAAAGTGTCATTCGATTTGTAATAAAAAGGACTTTAAATAATGTGTTGCAAAATTTTGTTTTATTAGCTGGTTTTCATGGAATTTGACTTTAAACATTTTAAATGGCGGCCATTTTGTTTTTACCCACAGCGTTCAAACGCATCATTTTCAAGATTGCAACCATCGAAATTGTATTTCTCAAAGGTCAAACGAAGAGATTAAGACTACTCCCACACCTGCCTCATCAAGGAGCACACGGGTGTACATTTGACAGTGGACTATAATCACAGGAAAATATTACTGTTTGAAATCTGCAGGTATCTTTTTTTCTGTTTCGTCATTACGTATCTCATTCATTGCGGACATGAAATGTTGTGAATTGTATTTTACTAGCATTATTTATTTTTAAGGAGGGTAAAATATCAAAGGAAAGAGATTTTAAAAGGTTTGACAAAGAGTTTGATCTACTTTTTGGTTGAAAAAATGAAGTATTGGACTATAGAAAACAGATTTTTTTTGAACACGGAATATCAATATTCATCAGTATATTATTTCCACAATTATATTAAGAGATTGTCCACTTAAAGCCTTCGAACTTTCAGAGGGTTTAAAGAACGAACACATGCTTTCCTCCAGCATAAGTTGAGACCTCTAAAAAGAATTTATCCTCAATCTCAATCATAAATACGACAGCATACAAGTGAATTAAGGGGCGTATGTAGGCAGATGCCTTAACAACAAAGGCACGATGTAAATAAGCTGGAATCGGGTTAACCACTATTTACAGGGTGGTCCAGAACAATGAGGTATAAACATCGGGTGTGTCCGAGACGTGCAAGATCAAACGGCTGATGAAGTTTCATAACATGTTGCAAAAATATGCATCTCTTTGATGAAAAGCGGAGTGGTGAGGTCGAGGTTTAGTGTGAATCTTGAAAATGAAGATCTTGAATTTTGTGGAGTTTTTGAGATAAAAATGTTTCTGATCACGTAGTGTTCTCATCAGGCATGCTGCAAATCATTTTTATTTTGAAAACGGCCGCCGTCTTAAACAATTCAGAATGTTGGCATGTGAATGTTTGTTGTCTACAATGGTTTAAAGACTTTACAAGTCTTTTTTATACTCTTTCTTTAACTTGTATTTTGCTGATGATATTTTCTAGGCTAATAAATCTGAAGCATTCAAATTTTACAACAGAAGTATGATAGGGCGTAAAGAATTCTAAAGCTAGAAACTAATAAGTAAATAAGTAATCACTTCTGGGAATGTGATTGTAACTAATATAGTAATAATAAACTAAATTGTGGTTTGTCTGTAGTTTTTGAAAAACTGAAACTGAAAAGTTAAAACTCTGAATTACGGTTTCTTACTTTATAGGACCACCCTTATGTCTCAATTATTACAGTTTAGCCATTGTTTAAAATTTGTCTCGATACTTAAATTTATTAGAAAGTTACACGATGAGAAAGTTAAAACGTATTGTTTTTATAGTTAAAACTATTTATAACTCTAAAACTCTCAATGTCAATGCTCAATTTCAAAACTAATTTAATACCTTACAGTCAATGTCTTAAATTATAACATTGGTGTGCACTTCACTGAACACTGTATACGTCATTATCATTTCATGTTTACAATATTACAATAATATCTCCTACACATGCATTTCACATACAACTTATAGTTCTCAACTACACTCACTCTAAATTAAAAGTTATAATTAACGTTAGTATTGTAAACAGTAAAACATGTAGATGTCGCTCACTAATTGAGCAAACGTCGTGATTAATCTCCACAACTAACCGAATTGTTATGTGAAGGTAGTTTGAGTGGCGGGAACTGCACACAAGTCACTATCTCACATCAGTTTAGACTTGTGCGATGTTATGTGATACCAAACAAATCGCATAGATTGTTATGTTGTGATATTAATAATCAGGAAATAAGGTATTCCCTCGAATGAGTTTTTATTTAGTTAAAGGACCCAAAAACTTCAATATATATTTCACATCTTCCTCGTTCTTTTGACTTATTTTTGTATTCTTATAAAGTAGCATAGTAAAATAGCTGTTTTAGCAAATTTCCTATATAATAGGGAATAAGCTATTATCGTAGTACTCATGGTAGAACTGGACCCGGGACCGATTTACTTTTTCATTATACGAATTCTATTGAAGTAGGGAATAAATGTGATATTTTTAAGGAGGCATTTTAATGTAAACCCATTCAGGCACATGTAAATTCGATAAGTCTGCAGGTTTTCTGCGGCGGGGGTATCTGAGGAATTACGATGAGATCACCGAGCCTCCTCACCAAAGGCTTCCTCAGAGATATTGTTAGCTAAGTCGAAGAAGCTCTCAATTTTTTTATCAGTGGATCTAAGTAGGTACCTACTCAAAACCATAAAGGCTTGTATCTAAAAAATAAGTCAAATTGTAAAAATACCTTCTTGGTATTAATTTTACAGTAGGCGGATTTTGAAATAACTGTCAATATTCATCTTCACCGAGGTGACACATGACCAAATACGCATTTATTGAGGAAGCATTTAATGTTAGTGATTTATCTGGTACAGTTTTGCTCTTTGATTTACAATATTTAAAGTGAGGTTGAGCTATTTATTCCTTGCATCTTTTGTTGTTGTTGTAATAAATATAATGTCTTATATGAACGTAGCTAATTTGTGAACGACTATTTGTAAAAAGGTGATAGAAAATCAGGAAATATTGGTTCTAAAGACAATTAATTATCTAAATATTGATTAAGTGATATCATAGATGAAGTACTTCATCCATAGTAATACTTTATCTTTCCATCACTAGATCGAATTCATTTCATCCGTATAATCAATAATGAATGCAAAACAATTTAAAGTTTAATACGTCATACAATAAGATGAAAAATTACGTTTTATTTTAGCACTAATGTAAGAACGAAACATATAACACCAAACATCAGTGGTTATCCAGGAATCAAACAGAAAGCTCTCTACTGGAACCTAGACAATCACAATAGGTTTAATTTTCCCACCAATCTAGGCATTCCAGAAACACTGCCCCAGTGCCCCTTGTGGCTGCTCTCTGCCCCAGGAAGATGCCCCAGGTCGTGCCCTGATACACTTTCTGGTCGTGCATAACGTTGCCTCAGAGTCAAATATTACCAGGTTGGCGAAAGTACTTTGTTTGTTTTGCCCACGCTCTATGAAGAGGTGTGTAATCGGCTCAACCTATTGGTGGGAATCCAAGCCAATATTGCTCTGTTTAACTTGGAATAAAATAATTTATAATAAAAACTCATTTATCAAGTCCCCTATTGTATATAGTGTCTATTTATGTGTTTACATTTTAAGTCCGCGCATGTTTATACTGTCTGCAATCTTTTTGTTGTGTTCGTTGCAAACATTGTTGCAATGGTTTATTACAATGTAGCAAGACTTGCAAATTGTATCATTTGCGCGAAAAAATAAGGTAGGAATTTCGAAGGTTACTACGATAGTACCACTTTCTTTCTTGCTTTTATCATTGAATATATTACACTCTAAACTAAATACTTTATATTTATTGTTGATAACTTTCTCCTCGTGATTAAGAGTGTTTTAAAACATATTTCCTTAGTTTTTTACCTTTCTTGATGTTCCATAAGATTTTGAGATGATAAATGTTGATTGTAAATCATACAAAAATGTGCATGGTCTAATGACACAACCACTTTTACATTTAGTTGGACTGGTTTATTTTTAGGTATGCATTTTTTTTAAATTAATGGTTTCATTTTGAAACATTGTTACACTTAACTTGAACTTTCTTAACACGGAAATCTTGCTGCAATTTCCCTCGAAGTGGCTTTTACTCTGATAAATATTGTATTAGCAATAGTAACTTCTTGACTCTGATTATACATATTGTTCAGTCCTAAAACACATGGAGAGATTTTACTACTACCTTCACTTCATAAAAATCTATTTCAAAGACATTTAAAAGCCAATGTATTCATTTCGCCAGCTAATCACTGCCTTATATAACCGGGGTTTGTAAAGAGTGACTACCGATGCTTAACCTACATTACACACATCAGCTGGACTGGCATTTGCCCCTTGATCAGGTAATTGTTGGTTATACAACCTCCTTGGGTCAGTGGTGGTTACATCTTTGTTTTAGGTGTATAGTTAATGTGTCACTTGAGCAGCAATACATTTCAACGGTTGTTTTTTGTGTGTAAGTTAATTTTAAAATTAAAATATTTATCATGATTTAGGCTAAATAAGTAAGGTAGAATGAAAATTAGAAATAAGAAAATGGAGGTATAAAGGACAGTATAGTTTATCGTTTGAAGTATTGATCTAAGATCCTTCAACTTATGAAGAAATGAACTTATGAAGTTTAGCTCAGCTAATTATATGAAAGAATAAATCCAAGCTTCAGGTGATGCTTATACATTGAAGGAACGCAGAAACTCATCATTTGTACATATATTGCTACGCTAAAAACGTAGGATGCATGCTTCGCCCCAACGTTTGCGTAGTTGGAGGTTTCATGATTCAGAACTCAAGCCATGCGGTATAAATTAATTGTATGAAAGTCTCCACCTGGTTTCCCCTGTTGGAGTTTTTGTGGTTATGAATCCCACTGTTAGTGTCTGGGTTCGTACAATTTATATTTCCCCTAACACTTATGGGACTCTAAATCTAAACTCAATGAAGTCGTAGGAGCAGATCCAGTTCTTCCTTCGTCTGGCCCACGTGACCTTGACACACCGTGCAGGAACAGCCCTAGAGCAGACGGCTGATCTGGTACAAATGTCGTGCGAAGGTGGCCTTTAGTGTTCGTGCCGGAGCTGCGAGGATCACTATAATATCGTCCGTCGTGCGATCCGTCACCAGCACGCGTCATATGGTCGTATTATTGTTATTAACCGAGGTTTTGTCAACTATAAACCAGGGTCTGCATTCCTTCGCTGAAAGTCAAGGTGGAGTGATAAATGTTACTCATCCCTACGATTTGGAAGGGACTACGTTTATATGGACTTTTCTAGACACATTAGTTTCATAGGACGATGCTATAAGAACATTTACGAACAAATTATTTTAATGATCAGGTTTCTAGGTGCCAAACGATGGTAGTAAAGGTTATCCGAAAAAAATACTG
Source organism: Macrosteles quadrilineatus (assembly GCF_028750875.1). Lineage (NCBI taxonomy): Eukaryota > Metazoa > Arthropoda > Insecta > Hemiptera > Cicadellidae > Macrosteles > Macrosteles quadrilineatus. The sequence goes on from NW_026542650.1 coordinate 292,446, forward strand.
TTAAGGATGTAAAAAAGTTATGTAGAAGTTTTTAAGATATGAAAAACAGTCATACAAAAAACTCTTGACCTAAAAAATACAGTATTGATGTAAGGTGCTTTTTGAAATAGATAATGGCCCGAAACGGTTATGTATAAACCTGTAATTGAAATCTGAGCAGACGAGACTTATGCCCTAAAAAATACTTTAAGCAAATTATTGAATCCAGTTTTTAAGGTTCTGTAAGCATTGATGTTGATGGCAATTAATACGTTGAATGAATACTTCAGCAAAACACGGAAAAAAGTAAAGGCAATCTGATCTGATCTTCGTGATGTTCCAATCCAGAGAGCTGAAACCCTACTGGACTGAGGCTGTTTTCAACATTGATAGACACAGGAAATGTTTACAGCCGAGGAAGAAACCATCGATATATATAGTCTAGCGCCTTGGTTTGAGAATGAGCAACTATCGAAAATTATACATCTGACCAGTTTGGTGAACAATGTTTCTTGTCATGCTGTGCTGACTCTCAAGCTAACTATTCAAGCCAACTCATTCACAACACGAAAATATCGTATTTGTTAAATAAATTATCTCCCAAAATTATTTTTGTCTTGGCTGTCTCTTATGATTAACTATAACCGTTTTTATAACAACACGTACAACTCTGCATTTAGTTTTTTATGGTAATAAAAAAAAAATTAACTGCACTACTTAAAGTTGCAGTGCCAGATGTCCTTCACCTTGGTTGCTGCGCGGTGTCATTGTCACAGTTACCTCAGTGCCACGGTTACATAACCGCTCCAGTTCCCGGGTCACTGACGTAGCTGGAACAGGTTCCGGTCATTGTACCGTATGTGCCAATGAACTCCTGCTTTACTTGTATTATTGTTATATTTTTTTAGTATTATTAAAAAACATTACAAAATCGAAGAGAGTTATTTGCAGTTATAACTTCATTTCCTACCAGTAAAAGAAATAAGCCTAAAAAAGGTAAAACTAGAGGAATGAGTGCACTAAGAAAACTCTCAAGAATTATAATTTTATTTATTTTTTAGGATACATTTTAGTGTAGGGCTAAATCCAATCAGGGAAATGGAAATTCGTAAAATCTGCAGGTTTGCTGCGGCGGGGGTATTTTTTAATCATTTTATTTATTTACGAAAGACGGGAAAACAACTACCGTAACTTATTACAACTTTCAATAAGTTTACACTTCCAATGTGTTGTTTATTAATTTAACGATCCACAACATTCACTTTTCCCTCGTAAAATAAATATTTACACGCAGTTGCATAGCTCTATATTAGTTTACAGTGTTTGACGAAAAGTAAGGTGGTCAAATAGTAAGGTTCGGAGATTCGGTCCCTAGGATCCTGGGTTCAAATCCAGCCAATCACCAATGTCCTTAGCTGTGATCCCGCGACCCTCTACGCCCAGCCTGAGAATAATGTGATAAATGGTTCTGGGCTAGAACCTGGTGTTCTAGAATCTAAAGTTAGGGCTAAAAAACTAGACTAATACGAATACAATAATATTATGACAAACCTTTCATGTTGAGTATATTCTATCATGTTAAATATATAACGGAATACAATATTAAATATTTGTTCAAGAAACAAATCCACAAAACGATCACATTATACCATCTCAAATTGGCCCATAACATATATAGAACTTCATATATGGAATATAGGATAGAGAGGTAATTTATAACCTATCTCTACATTGATATAAAATCACCGCCAGAAGACATTGAGGTGTCGGAAACTCAAAGTGGGCATTAAAAGGTGAAGGTTTTCCTCTCAAAATGTGTGAAATGTGATCACGATTCACCTACAGCTTCTGCGTCGTTAGCAACAAGATGTGCTAATCAGGGTCTCAAGTTTGTTTACTTTATTTAAAAAACTTCTCGATCAGCATCGTACGTGTTATTAAATTACCTGAAAGTACGAAAATAAGTCAAGTAACACTTGTAATAATATATTTACACTCTTTACTCACAAGACAGTAAATACATATAAAAGGCAGTAAGTGGTGATCGATTTTTATTGGACACTCCAATCGTCATCAGACCCAATAGGCAAATTTGGGTACCCATTTGTATTTTAGGGTGCTTTAATTAGTCAACTATTTTAATTTATGCCCATTCGGACCTTAAGGATTTTTCAAATAACATAATCAGTATTCCCTTGATAAAACGTATTGGATTGGGCTATTATTTTGATATGTTATGATTCATCACTTCTGTATTTTAATCTTTAGAACAACTACATCTTTATCGTGAAGATTTAGATATTTTAAGGTAGTAATGTTTTTTTCATTATATTTTTTTCAATAGCAAATTGTTTACGGTAAAATAGAGTATCACCTAAAAACCACTAAATAATTAATTGCATATAGAACATATTTTTGTATTTCTATTTATTTTTTCCATTGATGAGTTATTTGTAATTTTAGAATTTTACTTTGGTGTAGACCTACTTAAAAAATATAGAAATGGCATAAACACATTACTCCTGTTTAATCCATTTAGCTGCAGCAAAGGCAAAAGGAAACAATAAGATTCCTTAAATGAACCACATGTACATAATTCTGAGCGCGTTTAGGAACGTCATTTTACAGAATATTAGTTTTTTTTTATAATTGCATAGTTTTCGCAAACCTACAATCAATAGTTGCTACTTATTTAATAATACTAATTTATTATTACGTTCACATTTAAACCATATTAGGGTAGGTTTTACAATTAGAACTTTTATTCTATTTTATTCATATCCATACTGTTATTTAGCAAATAAAGTAGGAGTAGTATTGATAACGAGAAGTACACTGGTATGAATATACCTAGAGACTGGAAATAATGATACTCCTTCTACGAGGTAGAGACCACTACAATAACAGAGCAGCGTTCAAACTGCGTGTAACATATTGCAGGCGCTCAGGACAAGATGGTCAATCTTAACTGAGATAATAATATGCGCATATATCAAAGTATAGTTTTCTGTAGGGAAAATTTTAACAGAAAATTACTTTCCTTGGGTATGGCCATGATTTAATAACTTTCTAAAAGGTGTCAACATTATAACATAGCTATAATAGCCATCAGTTGTGTGTTTAACTAATTTCTAGGACAGAAATGTCTTTATTAACTGTGCCCCATGCCTGTAGTTACTCAACAAAATTATTGTTCTATATTAAGTTACACAATGAATAGTCACCTTAAGAATGTTTACGTGATGGAATTGTTGTAGTTTCATACTGTATTTGTTAGATTGTATGCTTTTACGGTGAAAGAAGATAAATACTTCGTCATAAACAAAAATGCAAAGAGTAATACTATTGTATACATTATAATGTGTATATATTTATTGCTGACTTATTGTCTGTTCTTTTTAAACACATATATTGTTTTGTTTACAATATTTATACTCGTATTCTGTTTTAGAGAGCTCAATATTTCAAAGTTCAACAGTTTACAGTGTTACATACTAATAAAAATGTATAATTTACCACTTTAGTTATTTATGTAACTAAGTTTAAAATACTTTAGGAAACAACAGTAATATAAACAAATTTGTGTTCCAAACACAGTGTAAGACTACAAATATTTTTTCTCGTTCAAATAATACTTTCTTTTAATAATATTGCTTTATTGAACCTATCAAGTATTTTTTCTGACTTTCATAAGTTGATTTATATTAACAGTTAAAGGATTTAAAATTTGTATACAAGGATATTTTATTACATTTCTGCACAATACGCTTTGAAATAAGTTACATAGTGCATATTAATCAAAGATATAAACTACACTACATAGAAAACTGTCACTCGTCCTTTTTATCTTTTTCTGGATTATTTTGGTGTCCATTAGAAACCTCCAATGTCTATAGTTGCATGGCTATTGATGTATGAGAAAGTTTCGAATTAAGTTGTCGAATTAACTGTACCCTCCTCCAATTAATAGTACCTGTAGTTGTTATTTAACATATAAATCAATAAAACAGTTAAATACATCAAATAAAAATCAAATGTATTTATTTGGCTTTTAATTCTTACAGTATTCTTGTAAGCTGTTACAGAAAATCTTTTATCTTTCGATTAAATTGTTTTATAAAGGGTTAACTGTTTAAATTAATTAATCTTAACCTCCAACTCATTAAACAGTAATTAACTAACTGCTACCGCTACTTGTCTTGAACAAAGCGTATTTAGTTTTTCTCACGAGGGTTCCGTGGCATAAACAAGATGGCGGCATTGAACTAAGCATTGTGAGCAAGGAGACTCATAAACTGCTTCTCACCTAGACATCTTGTTGTGCGATCACGTAATAATCAGCTGATCCGAGTTTATAAAACAGCTGATTCTAATTTATCCCTGGCATGTTACTTGTAACATTTACGTCAGTTGGAATCTCGGTTAGCCTCATCACATGTTGAAGGCTGCGCGATACATCACGTCTTTTCCGCTAAAAGTAGAATTAGTAAAAGCAATAATGGTTTATTTGTAGCTTCTTAGTGTTTATTTATTCTTAGCACCATTCGGTAATTGGGGATCTGTTGGCTCACTTTATCCTTGATTTCCCATTATTTTGTGAATTGAAACAGTTGACATCTTTAATTACTTTGCATTGTACAACAAATACAAATATCCCTAAAGATTTAGGTTTTAGAAAGTTATAAGTACCTTTCGTTATTTTGGCGAAGCATACATACAAACCAAGGTAGTTTTGAATGAAAAATGTATTTTATTAATCTTTTAAACTTTATTTTCTTTTTCTATGTGAGGAATGGACTTTGAAAAGTGAATTTGATGTTTTATTTTATTAATAGTATGTTTTTATATGAACTAGCTAAGTTAAAAAAAAATTATTTCTAATCCGTTCTCTTAGAATTAGACATGTACTCTTTTTTAAAACCCACATTCTTTGCAAGACCACATATTTTAGGTACTAAATAAGTATGTATATCTACCGTCTCTAATGATGTGGTTACATGAATATGTCATGACTCATAAATGTCATAAATCATTTTTCAATAGATATAATCATTGTTGTTGACAAGTTAGTAGTGGTTACGTGGAGGTATCCTTGTTTCCTGTTTATCGAAAGTTACCAGATGGAGTAACTTTATTCAGTATGTGATTGGTATCTACTACTCACAAAATTGGCCATCTGGCTCTCTGCTGGCCAGCTAATAAGAAGGGCCCTAATTTGTTGCGGGTAATTTCAGTAGGTTTTTTACTATCCCAAACCGAATATACATATTAGAATTATATAGACGAATGGATTAATGGAGAGATGTTTTTGGTCATGAAACAACATACATCCAATAGATATTGTCATTGTACATGTAGAGAAATATGGGATATAGGAATGAACTGTTCATACTTAGGTAAATTACAGTAACTCGAAACTATGGAATGAGTTTACGAATCTAGGCAATTGTCGTAGGAAAAGATTATTTAACCCTACATGATGTAGTGCCTTTTGAAAACTGTCTTAATCAGCCATTAGGGTAAAAAGACCACGTTCATATGAATTAAGTACCATGCTTAGTCTAGTGTGAGGTCTAGAGCTATTGAATTACAGTTTCTTGTATTGTTTCTTGGACATGTCTCATAGTAGTAAAATCTCGAAATTCTTTACAACCTCAACTATTTGGACTTTGATACGTGTGCATTGCTAAAGATACGGTTGGACAATGAACTTAGCCAAAGACGAAGATTACTCGACTCCACCATCAACTCACCATTCACACAGATATTGATTACAGTCCAATTGCATTCATGTATTGGTTGTTATTCTTTTTGATGTGTTATGTTCTATGAGAACGTGAAGACTGTTGATCCTGCTAGAATGAAAATGCATTCAAAGTAAGATCATAAGCCCAACAACACCAAAAGAACAAATCACATTGTCAATTTGCCCTATTTACATTTACAATGCTTTCATTTAGATTACGATATAAATTAATTGCATTCCGCCCCACATGTTGTTTTATTGAAGTAATGAAATATTTTTAAGCTATGTTGTAAACTCAGGATTTTTTTGGAGTTAATTTTTGCAGTTTGATTGTCTAAATGTTTAAACACTTGAGATATTTTCGTCTGCCACTTAACCTCATTTTAAAGCAAGATTAGAGCAAAAAGTTGTTTTTAAACAACAGAAAACAATTACAAATAAAAAACAAGCTATAGTGACTACAGGAGCTGAACAAAAATTTAGAACTGCTATTCCAATTTAGCTCATGTTTTTTCGTAGCACTCACTAAACTATAACCACTACTAAAGAAAATTACGCTAAGAGTAAATAGATTAACGTTATTTAATTTTGGTAAATTTATAAGCTTGCATTTTAGTTCACAGCTTACAGTTTCGTTTTTAAATGTTTCTATTACATTTATATTAACTAACAGGATTTTAAGCCATCAAGTATTTGTGACAGTTTCCATTTATAGTGAGAGCAGCTACGACAAATTAGATAAATTTTATTAACATTGCATACCACGAAGCACAGCTAAAAACATGTTAAATGTCTTCACTCTTAGATCTTTCCGAGACTTCTTCAACACCATCATGTAATTATTTGCAGTTGCTTTTGCGTATAAAACACAACTAACATTTAAAAATTATTTATCGAACTAACTTTCAATAAAGGTTACTGATAAACACACTTTAGAAACCATAATGAACCTGACAACGGATCAGTAATACCTTAATTAAACCATTCAACACCCAAAGGGAAATCAATAGACATATTGGACATCACAGAGTGTTTTATAAAAAAGAATTTACAAAATACAATATAAATAATGAAAGTGCCTAAAGTAAGTAAGCGTTATTTAATACTGTAGGCGTTGTACAGCCAGAAGGTAACGTAGTGTGCCTTGTAGCCAAGCCTGGTGGCTAGTGGCTAGGCTAGTAGTCGGCGCCTAGAGGCTTGGCTCTAGCCTCTGCTACTTGTTGAGCCACTGCCTTGATGATAGCAGGATGAATGTTAGGTCCGGTAGGTTGGTAGCCATGCTCATCAGCAATGTATTGTACAGCCACTGGTCCTTCGGGGGAGTTGTAGGAGTACTGGCCTTGAACTGGAAACGAAGTATGTTAAGGAACAATGTTAACGTATTAAAATGAATGTATCAATAATGCGATTGTTTTTTTATTTATATTATTTTGAATGGTATTGAGAAAGTGAAATGAACTAATTCACAGAGACGTAAAAATTTTTTTGTAAAGTAGTTCCTCAATTCGTAATCTACCTCTATCTAATTATTTTTAATTATGAAATGAGTTTTAATCTGTACCTTCAACAAATCTTAATGTTTTATATTTAAAATTTTATATACAATAACCCTCGATTACCCTAAACAATTTCCTCTGTAAAAAAAACACCAAGTGCAATTAATTTAAGGCAATTTAATTTAGTTACTTTACAATGGCTTTAAACTGTTCAATCTACTCCCCTGAAGATGGGAAATAATGTGGACAAATTTGGCAAAGAAGAGTCTTCTTTTGTCACTTTGTTAATACAGTGTTGAAGACTTTTTTAGATGCCTGCAGTGACTATAACAATGATCTTTAGTTTTAGATTTCATCTATTAGAACATGTTGTTTTAATTTGTTTTAAGAGACATTTTTTGACACTATTATGCAGTTTGTAACAACTGTCAAAAATTAAGACACTGTATTTGAGTTTCAGTTTGAGTATGAGTTAGCGTGTAACATTAGTTTATAAATTAGTTATGATTTGTAAACAAAAAGAAATAACATGCTTCTATGTTCTTAGAGCTTAGTTTTACTTGATGAATTAAGGACATTATAAAAAAGGTCTAAATTTCCTTAGTGTATGTTTTCTTATTCACACTGTTTTGTATAACGTTATAGTGTAATAACTTAAACAGGGCTATTCCATACCTCCCATAGCCTCAGCAGGGGTGCCTGGGAACTTGAGGGCTCCGTTCTCGTCCCTTGAGCTTCCATCCCCTGTTCGGTAGCTAAAACAAGGAAATTATTTTACCAGAAATACAAAACTATTCCTTTAAAAATATATATCACTGAAACCCTTTACAATTAATTATAAATAATAATATATTATTCATTGCATTAAAATACGTCAAAATTGGCAGTAACATTATTGAGTTTTCAAAAAGATTCCAACAGAGCATATTCGACCAATACGACCAAACTTCGAAAGCAAACAAGTTACCTTAATTAAAAAGTGTTAGAAGTATACTTTAATACTAAGTGGATTTAGACCTGAAGAAAGTTTACACGCTTTGAAAATATCTGTCTTTCTACTTTTTGCCTTAGCCTTGACTGTAACACACTACAATTTAAGGTTTAATTCAATTCATATTTAACAAATGCAGAAAATACTAATCGAGACTTAGAAAATGCTATAACTTCTTATGGATTTTAGATCCACCACGACACTACGTTATTACAATAAATTAGTTTAATGATGCATGGGTTAACACATAAACCATCTACATAATATTTTAAGAAATGCAACTGCATATTACATTCAACAAATTATCCAACGAAGCGGTTGGAAACTGAACTCTTTCGCGAAAATACCAGTTCCCCTAATAGATGAACTGGGCTGTGAACAGTTATTTATGGGCCAAGTCGTTATATGCTCAGTGTAAAATATTGACCCGAACTGTGGTGAATCCAGTATTTATTGATATTCACAAACCACCAACAAAGTAGCCGCCATAAATTTTGGACTTCAGCGCGGGAACGTTGAGACCTTATCATGGATACGTTGATATTGTGGTGTGAAATCGTAATCCAAATGGCAAAGATGAAATATTACGTCTGGCTGAGATTAAAAAAGCCCTAACTTGCATGAGAGTTGGTTTTATACAGTTTTGATGTAAGTAATTTTTATTTTACAAAATAGTCCTACAACTTTTGTTTTTGAACAATGATTCTTCTAGAGAACATTTCGTGGTACTCAGCAAACTACCGGTAATTACTGTTTAAGCCTGGTTACAAAAACCAGACTAAATAAGATATTTAGTATTACTGTTACTCTAAATGAGATTACTTGTGTTAATCTTGGTAATTACAAAACATCTTAAAAAATGTATGTAATGTTAAAGAATCCAACACCTTTAGAAAATCACAAAAATAGGAAGATAGGCTATCTAAAGAGAGTTCTTTGGACTAGAGCACTCAAATGAATATTATCAGTTACTATAATTATCAGAAAAGAGCCGTTCTATCAATACAAACTAGTATGACTAGATATTATAAATCAAATTATCAACAAATTTTACCTGAAGACATAAGAACCGTCAGGGTTGAGGTCAAAGTTCTGTGCCAGGATGGGGATGAAGCCTGGAGGCCTGATGTAAGGTACCTGTCCATGGACGGCTGCTACCACAGCGGCGAGCATCAGCAATGTCTGACAAAATAAATATATTATTGGTATCATAAATAAAAGCTAAATTTAAATATTATTTCAACATTAGCATAAAAAAATATAAGCCTAGCTGAGTATAGTAATGAACCTAGAATTTTTTATTATATAAGTTTTAAATTTTTTTAATTTATTCTTATTACTATTTATCCTACTATTTATTGTCATGAACTAGTATATATTGTTATAACTAGTGTGTATTGTTTTAAAATAGAAGAAGAGTCATTTAACTCACATTCTTACGATAAATCTATTGACATTTACATAGTGTTTTGTGTGTTTTTGTTGACTTCCTTCGTTTTGTAAAAAAAAAAAAAACACTTAGAAATTTTATTAAATTAATCCTTCAGTTTGATAAAGTTAAAGAAATGTTTAATGCATGCTGTTTGAACAATTGTAACCCTTATTTTCTAAGGTAAAAGTCATTGTATATCCTGTTTTTAAGTTTTGCCTGGTTATCTTATGCGTGAGCAACTAAAATTGTAATTAAATTTCATCTTATAATTATAATCTATATGTTTTATATTTATGTATGTATGATTTTACATATACTGTAGCAAGACGTTAAGTAATATGTAAATAACCACTATTCTAACGTAAATCACGACCGCTTCCAACCGAGACAGCTGGAGGTTAGTGGGGGCGAAGGCGGAAGAAATGGCGGGAGATTTGTTTTAGAGTGGCGCCCTTTGGCACAGCTGACATAACCTCATCTGCTCATCTGTCTGTAGCGAGATTGCAAACACGTACAAACGTTTGTACCTGTCTAGTTGGATCTGTGACGAATCCACCTCACTCAGAGTGGAGTGAAGGCAATTTGTAGTCGGAGAGAATATAGTCATAAAGATGTATTGTTGGACTACGTAAACAAGAATAGTCTTAGCTAACGGATCTTTAACAACTTTAACCAAAGAATGGATGGAGATTTCGTTTGGAAATAACAAGAAGTAGCTTTTGTTAAAATTTTTATATTTTTTAATAAGTTAGAAAATCATTTTGCCTTATTAACCTTAGTAATGAAATAGGTGATTTTAATTAACAACGAAAGTATAAATACAACTTCTATGACTGATCTTCAAAATTTGTAAACATATAATTTATAAGTATTTCCTCTTTAATTATACGAAATATGTACATGTCTCACGTTGACCGAGGTCTTTGTTTAGGTAAAGTAATTAACCAATGTAAAATGTGCCATTTTTATTTCTTCTAAACTCTGTAGACTATGTACTTTTTACTCACGTTTTTAAGTCGATGTGTCTTTTACGTAATTTATATTAATTTAATCACATGAATGGTTCTAAAATAAAGACACTACTAACAAGTAGTTAAGTCATAAAATAATTTAACGATGAGGGTGGAAAAAATGTAAATATCCTATTACTAAGTACAGTGAGGAGTTTTTTCTTTATAGTTTGAAAATCAATTAAATTATTTTAACAATATAATATGTATCATGGTTTAATTCATGCTTCATTATAGAGTTCAAAATAAATGCTGTTAGAAAACGTTTAAATGATTATTGTTTACTATGTACTATGTTATGTAAGAAATATAAAAAACAAACCCACATCGAAACGATCTTACGGCCACTCTATCCAATGAACTCCCAAACCTCAATCGCATTAGTAAACTCGTGATCTTCCAATAAAGTTCTAAAACTCAAATCCTTCCTCACGACTTAACAGTTCAACTCCCGGAATTACTCATTTTGACCGGAGGCGTTTCAAAAGTCAAGGACGGCGCAGAACATGCGTAGTAAATCGCAGTGCACGTCTGAAATCATCGCTGCAAAGATTAAATCACCAGATAAATAGCACTGATGAAAGAACGAGAATTGCACAAAAAGAGGATAAAGGAAGGAGTAGATAAGGACGGTCGTGCACTAATGTAGGAGCCGCTGCCGAATTATAACATCCTAATGAGGAATGATGAGTCTTCTTGCACGATTTGAAAGGTTACTGGCCGCCCACCCATGGCTGGGGCAATCCAAATGATTGTGGATGATGCACAATAAATCGTACAAAGGTGTTTCTGGACTTGAGTTACCTTAGGAGAAAAGACTTCAACGGTGAGAATGCCTGAAGGACCGTAAAGAATGCAACATTTTGTTTGGCAAATTTTTGATATTCTTAAATGTTTTCGTCAAATATCTAAAAAAATATTTTAAGAACACATGATGACTTCATAGTTTGTCATAATAAAAATGGTGGAATTAATGGTGGTAAGGAATAGTGTGTTTTTAAAAGCTCTTTCAAATGAGTGATGCATATAAAAAGCGTTTTTAATGGTCAAAATCGAATAAAGGTGTTTCTGGACTTGAGTTACTTTTGAAGGAAAGACTTTAACGGTGGGATTGACTGAAGAACCGTAGACATTTTTAGATTTTGTTTGGCGAATTATCTAACTTAGATCTTTTCGTCAAATATCTTCAACATAATATACAGCGCAAATTAAGATTACTTCATAGTTTGTCATACTAAAAATGATAGTAAGAAATAGGGGTTTTTTTTAAATCTCTTTCAAATGAATGATGCAAATAAAAAATGTTTTTTAATGGTCAAACGTATTTTAAATTGTACTGTATCCAATTTTAGAAGATTATAAAAAGATAAACCAACTGAAACTATATTGTTGCTTGATTAATCTTTCTACTGAGATGTTCATATGTTTATGCAGTATTATTAAATCAATGTGGATAAATGCTACAGAAACACATATTGAATAGTAGCATTCACTAGTTCCTGTCTGTATCTACTAGTGTATTTTTGATGTTTTTGAAAGTAAACAAATGATACATGATTGGAAAACACTACTTTTCTTTCTCGATCAAAAGATGTAAAAAACAAGCAGGTTGTACTGGAGAATCTAGTAAGTGTGTGCTTTGCTTTGATTACATTACCGTGAATTAGAAAATATATTCCTTATTAGAGATGTAGCCAGCTTCATAATTACCACAAGAGAGTTACCAATATACTGTGCTTCGGAAAACTACATAGTTTTCTTGCATGTGAACTGGAAACACAATTTTGTGTAAAACTGCATAGGTTATATCACATGATGTTGTATCAATAAGAAGTCAGCATACTACTAGCATACATCAGTATGGTATAACAACACAACAAACATTTGAGTCATATGTTATACTATTTTTCTTGTTATTGTTCTGAATCAAGAGTTTCCACATTTTTTTTACATAAAGGGTTAGTTTATTTCACTATCCAAAAGTCTACAAGTACTGAAATGTGCTTTATAGTTGAAGGAGTTATACAAATCTAAAAAAGTTCCCTTTTCCTGATATATATCCTTTTCCTAGATGGGTGGACCTACGGATTGTGTGGTGGACTACGAAATAACTGGCTTCGGCTTTATGACTGTGTTGATTATTGATTATTGTTTCAAAACTCGGCTAGTCTAGTGGTTGAAGCGTGATTTGTATCCTGCAGATCCGGGCTCACGTTTTTAGGGAGAGGAGGGAAAATGTCACCTACGGCTTTCGGGTATGTGATAATTTAGTGGTTCTAAGTTAGAGCTGTAGGTCCACACACATATATCACACACAATATGGATGACCAAAGCCGATACGACAAATTAACAATTCAACTACAATTCTTGATAATTAGTGTGAATCTACACTACAGATACGAAATGTCTAAAAGATATGACCCCAAATTATAGGTACTCTGTGTAAGACAGAACGCAACAAAAGAGCGGGGCGGGCGACTGATACAAGTGATAAGAAGAAGTTCTCAGACAACAATACGAGTAATTAAAAGGGAGGTCGGATATATTCAGATGTTAGATGCAGAATTAAGTCATTCCCACCATCATTCTAGTGGTAACTGACCCCTGCAGCCAGCTACTGCACTATCTACCTCGGTAATCTTAGATTTAAAATGCGTAAAAGTGAATTTGGTTTTGAAATTTTACTTGCACTGAAGGTGTTTGGTTGTAAGCAACCAAATATTTTAACGTTTTAACTAATTTGAAATTAATTATCTAGAAAGAATTTCAGTACATTAAATTTGTGATTTTTAAATGTGGAAGATTGGGTGTAAATAGATATATGAATTACGACAATGATTTAGGATCATGTACAAGAATATGTCTTTTTTAGTTGTATTATCAATAATATTAAAAATAATTATGTGCTAGTTGACGAATATTTAACAAATGCAATTGATTAAAAAGTAAAATACTTAAAACAAGGCTTTATTTTGTTTCGAATGGACATATTGAAAATGGATTGAAAATATGCATGAACTTTTCAAGGAAATATCAGAAAACAGGCAAATTTTCAGCTATAATTATTATTTTTACAAATATTATTTTTTAACAAAGGTTTTTGAAGTCAAATGTTTTTTTTATGAAGGTTTAAGAAAACAAATCTCTATTATGCTATTATAATTGAGCAAAAAAATGTTATTCTCTATTTAAATGAACTTATTTTGATTTTTTTGACTGAGTTAAACTAATTTAGTTATTAAATAAGTCAATGTTTTTAACTTTTTAAAGAGGTCAGTATCGTTTCCTGTTTCGTTGGTAGGGAAATCGACGCCATTATATTAGAGTGCATTTTATAGCACTGTATTATTTTTTGAACAGCATAGACAAGCGAATAAAATCCTTAACTAGAGCATTTGTGAGAACAGATTTTTCAAATTAAAACGATTTATATTATTTAATTAATTTAGTTAAATGGTTTTAATATGAGTATTGATATAAGTGACAAGTGATTGTTTATAAATTATTTTAGAAAACTGCGCTCTTTTTCTACAAAAAGGAAATATTGTTTACTTCAAAACTAATTTTTATCAATTTATTCACTTACCTAGATCCAAAATTTAAATTCTAACTTTAGCTTCTATATTTCTACAAAACTACATTGTAAGTTACTTAGCTGAAGAATTTAAGTTTTCTCATACCAAACATTATAGCTCTCATCGATTCGAAAATGTGAGATGATACAATATCCCTAAGGTGTTTTTTTTTTATTTGGAACATACAAAATAAACCATTCACCGAAAATAGAGGAATGAGATGTATGAGTATTAAATTGACAGGAGTCTCATTATATTTTAGGGCTACGGAGTGAATTGCTATTTTTAAGAAACATAGTAAAGATTTCAACAACAAACACGAGTGTTATCACCGTTAAGTTTTTACTTTGGTGCGCCAAATAAGTAACTGTACTCAACATTTTAATTTCACTACATGTTTAACGTCACTTAGGTTAGTAGCTGGTAATATTATTTCTGACGATTTACTGCAAACCATTTGAATGTTTACACAAGCCAACAAAAAAAAATAATTTATTTTAAAAACATTTTCTACATTTTTTTTTATTTTAGTAAGCTGCATACAATTAATTGTCCAATTGCTAATACCAAATTTAACATTATAAAACATAATGTTATGACGATCAACGGATTATAAATAGTGTACTGACAATCCCGACATTTATGTAGATTACCATTCCAAAGTAACAAGTTTCAAACAAACTAAAGAACCCCTGAGCTGTACACAAAATCCCAAAAACACGAAATCCCTTAATTTACGAATACTTGACACCTTATACACGAATACATAACCCCATGTATCACTATCACACAATATCACTCACAAGTTTTGAGTCCATGGTGGTCCAAAGGAGGTGCGCCTTCAACTGACTTGATAAACGGGGAGTTTGGCGCGTTTTTATAGCGCGTTTGCGCGGGAACTGCGCGCCGAAGTGTGGGAGGGGGGGGGTGTGCAACTGCGCAATGCTGTATTACCCTACTGGACCAGACTGCAATTGGGTGTAAGGAGACTGTGGAGTAAGGTAAATGTTGATCAGTAATAAGGGTTTATTATATTGACTTTAAAATAAACAAGAAGTGCATTAATTTTCCCCTATGAATATGATAAACATTTTTACTTTTACATTGCTTAGTAAGTCCGTGTAGGTTTGAGATTTAAGTTTTCAGCTTGTGAATATTTAAACAGTAAATCATTTAATTTGTGTTTTATTTATGTGTTTAGTGAAAAAGTATTCGATTTAAATCCTTGAATAATTGTTAAAGCATTGGTTACGTTACAAGAATATTCAACTGTAAACGTAAAACTTAAAAGAGTAATAGTTGTGGGTTAAATTTTTGTTTGAATTTGTAATATGTACTACTTTTCTATAATAGGATATAAATAAATAAGCCAATTTGTAACAATTTCTAATCTATCAATTCTGCATACATTGCAAATTTTAACAAATTGTATTAAAAAGTATTAAGTTTACAATAACATTTATACAATTCAGTAGATTATTTCACATTATATTAATATTTAACTGTAAAAGTTGACTTTTCTATCTTGTATCTATCTTTTTATTTATAAGTCGAATAACACAATAAAAAATCAAGCATTTCTCTTCTTCTTGTATACATATACGATTTAAGCATACAAAGAAATTTTCAATCTTTTGGCCATTTTTCAGTGTTCCATTACTCGAATATTTTGCAAAATCTATTAACCAGTTGACTTTTAAAAGCATCATTCATATCTAAAAGCCGTGAAATGCTAAAGTTATTTATCAAAAAACTACTGTATATTGAGTATACTATATAAACTCTTATAACCTTAACCTCCTAAGGTCCATACCTAAAATTGTGATTTTGGCATTTTTAGGTGGATATAAAATATAAAAAAATACATGTAAGTAGTAAAAAAAATTATTACTACTCTAAGTGAGCCCTAGAAATTGAACACTAGGAATTAAAATTTATATCTTGCAATGATAACCCTTTAACTTTGGGAACACAGAAATCCTTGATTTTATAGCATTTTTGTGGAGTTTAATTGAATTAGACATTCTTAATTAATGTAAACAAAGACTCGGACAGCTGGTGTTTGTGGATGTCAGTTTCTGTTTGAAGACGTGTAGAAAGGTCATGACCCCATCACTTTATGTAGGCTAGATGAGAGTGTTTCCGAAAAACATTGATAGGCCAAAAAAATATAATTAAAATAAATTTCAAAGAGACATTTTAGGTTATTAACGTTACTTTAATTTTTATTTTACAGCCAACCACATTGTACTGAAACGAATTTTACTCAAGTTATTTTTACAAAGTTTGTCTTACTATTGATATTATAAAACTTAATATACAGAAAAATTACTCTCAGTATGTTACAACTTTATTTTATTGTTACTACCTAATTTAAATTAACTATTAAATTGTATGAACATATCAAACAAGCCTGTATAACATGTTTACAATGTTGATGTTTAGTGGTTCGTGCATTGCAACATGTTACAAAAATGCGTAACAATTGAAATTTAATCAAAGGAAATAAATTGTAACATATTATCTTTAACTTCACAATAAAAACCGTGTCTTTGAAATAGTTGCTGATATGGAGGAACCTTTGTGACCTTAAATAAATGTTTTCTTAATATTTTGTCAAAAGCTATTTTTAGAATTGTTAAACACTTTTTAACATTTTAGTTGCATACTTAAAGCCTCAACCTTCGATCTGCTTCTAAAGACGTTCACAGCAAACGATACTCGATGCATGTTCAACGGGAACCCGATGTTTGGATAGTATTCATCATAATTATCACAGCCTGACAAAGATGTAGATACATTTGTAACACCAAATAGTCTCATCATGTCAATAAAAGCATGACCTTACATCCTCCATCACTTTAATTTACATGATACCTAGGCAAACTTAAACCATTATTACACAAAGAAGCTTTAACCAAAGCTGAGACTATATCAGAAGCATGTTACACTGTAAAGGTGCATACGGAGATCCTGTATAGATAGGCTATGTTATAGAGATTTGTAATAAGGATCCTCTACTTGATCCTGTAACGTCAGTCTAACTCAAGGCCAACTCAATAAGCAAAGGTTAAGTGTGAAAAATGACCATGCAGAGGTATAATGGTTTTCGGATAACATGGTCAGGTGATATATAGCAAATGGGGCATGTTGCAGTGAGGAGGAAGCACGTTATTTTCTGTGTTTGGATTTGGAGCTGCAGGTATTTAGTTTGGCCTCGATACAAGAGCTCTTAAATTTACCCTGCATCATCCAAATAATTGTAAGATAAAGTAGAAAATTTTAGTCATACAACTACCATTATTTAAGAAATGTAGCCTCATCATCAAAATTGTGTTTGTGTTCTTATTAGATACAAGAAAATGTAAGCACATGGCATAGGTTTAGTAATATGATTATCATAACAACATTATTTTAATGTACAGAAACGAATCTATTTCATTAGATATCCACATGTCATATTTAGTTTAATCCTGACCTCGAAGACGCAGATATCTCCATGCTGTGCAAAGTTGATTAAACAAAGTTTCTTGGTTAATGTTGTGATGTTTTAAATGCAGTACTATTTAAGTGGTTAGAAATATAATGACGAAAGCGATTATGTGAAACATTGATTTCAAAGGAATGTCAAAATAATCATTTTGATATCAATCGTCACCCACTTCATCAGTAACGCTAGTTTTCTAAATATTTTAAACTAACCATGAATGTAACCTGGATGTGTGTAAACATGAAATCGATGGTTCCGGTGTAGCTAGTAGATTGGTCAAGAATTAGTATTAGCTGTTTATTGAGTCAGTTTAATTTACTAAGAACCTAATGTTCAAAGACTGGAACTCTGGGTTTGGACCACTTAAAAACTGCTGGATTTGCTCATTAACAAGCCGACAATCCTTGTATTACCAAACTAGCATTATAGCCACTTGTCCAATTATCATGCCATATATTTTTATAATTTCTAAAATCAGGAGACCATTCTCTGTTTTTGAAATCTCCGTCCAAGAAAAATTACACGCTATTTTAATTTTGTTCTTCTAAAAAACACAAAAAACTTCCGCAGACATCTACAATCAATAAAAAACGCACTCGTTAGGAGGTACCAGCCATTAAAACTAAAATAGTTCAACACATACATGACTTATGTCCTTGAAGCCATCTGACATCAGTCTCTTTTCATCCGGAGTCAAAATGTCAGAGCAATTTGGAGATGTTCGTATGACGCAAGATGAGTAGAGATACATTAGTGAGCTTTAAATATATATGGAGCTTCTGGCGAAATATCTTGGCACTAGGAAGAAGCTGGTGTATTAACTCGAAGGTGGAGCGGTGCTTGTCCTTCTTTACTTTTGGTCATCGGCGAGTAATTTGCAGAAAGCCGAAATGTCTACATGTACTGGTTGAGTTAGTTTCATTAATTTGAGATAAACTTGAGAATCTTGAGAAATTGTCAAAAGGTGAAATACAAGACGAGGAAATGTAAAATAAACAAACTAAGGATATAAGATATATATAATTAATATAGTTACGGCCTCTTAAAACCATTATTCATTGTAATAAATTGGAGTATGTGGCCTATAAAGTTTTTATAACTATTGTGAAAAGTTGTATATAAGTACGATTAAGTTTTCAAAATGTTTTAGTTGGTTATAAATTGTATTAAAGAACATAAATATTTAAACTGCGACCTGTACTATTATTTTCCATGCAATACATAAAGAAAATTGTATAACACACGGAAAATACAAATACAATGTGTATAAATGTGTATAATGTTGTGAATGAATTATAATATACAAAATATAATTATTTGCAGTATTATGATTTGACTGTACGTTGTGTCTAAGCTCTTTTTGGTAATTATAATACTGTGTTCGTTCTCTCTCTGAAAAGTGCTCTTTTGGCTGTAAAGTCCCATCGTTTTTAAATAGTTCACAATATTATTCTTACTATATTTATTATGATCCCAAAACTGAACTTGAGGTTTGACATTTTTAACAAAAAAACTTTTGATGTATTCATAAGATTAAAGAGTTCTAATCCATCAGTTCGTATAACCTACTACAACTACAAATTCGTAACAACGTTAAACATAATAGCCCACATTTCCAAGGTAAATCATCTAGCCTCTCACATCAGGAAGTGTGAACATGAATAAGCAAATCAGTCCATCACTCTATTAGTGTTGGCATTTGCTGTGACTCCGTCAATGGACTACTGAAGCGGAAAATTAGCGAAGAAGATCACGGGCAGGTGAGCTGGCCAGCACGAACCCCAGTTGGGCAACTTGGGTAAGGTCGGAGACGAAACTGGCTCAGCAGTGGGCGGCACGAGAAATGCATCCATAGCAGCGTTCCCACGATATGCAGGATTCTGCATAACGTGCGTCAACTATGCGTAACATGGTCAAATATGCATAGCGAGCAAACTGTAGATGAGAACTTTTACAGAAGAGGTGATGTGAAAAGATTCTACAACGGTTAGAGTTCATATTTGAACCTTGCACAAATTGTATATGAATAAAGAATGTAAATACTTATGAGCCAATGATAAAATAAAGTAGTTCAATACTAAAGACTTAGTGTGTAACGGTCGTTGCAAACCAAACATAGATCTCAAACAAAAAAGTAACTTAAACCTGAATACATCTTGAATAAATTAGTTGCTGGAGATGAAAGTCCGCACCGTAATAATACACTTTTGCCATAAATACAATTTAACTTAGCAAAAAAGTCAAACGTTTCGAGGTCATACTTTAAATTACGAATATGAATTTGTAAAAAAAAAACATCATAATACTAAAACAAAATTTATTTTATCTTGTATCTCTTTTATCAAGTACCTACAACATGAAAGAATATTTTCACCCACCTTTAAGTACTACTCTAACTCTATGGATCCACACACTTAGTGTTTCCATAACAAAGCCTGTCTTGAATCCTTTCTGAATTGTATTAACATAAATCATCCTTCACATATTCGGACCGTGCGTTACATACGCCTCCTATTGTTTTAAACCCACCTCGGGATCACACGATGAGAGAAAGGTTAAGTTTCCAGTGGCGAAGGCTATTTCTCATGAGCTCAACGAGAATCGGGTTTAATACTTTGGGTTAAAAACGTTGAACTCATTGATAGTTGGTATCTAATTTAATACCAAAGTGAGTAGATTTGTACTGTTGCATTGTTAGGTTTGGAACAATTTAGGTCATTATTGTGCACCGTAATTTACGCACTTAATAAGATCAAATGGGCAAATTCGTTCATTGGTCTTTTATGTATAGATTTGTAAATTTCTTTAAAGGAATTATTCTTAGTTCCTATTTAAACTCATAATCAAAATTATACAATAGTATACTAATTACTAAACTATGCCAATTAAATCACGTTGCCAATTAATTTTTAACTTTTTAAACAAATTAAGTTCTTCTTTGATAAACCTTAACCGATGAACAATTGAACCTCTGTTGTTTCACCAAACATAAAACAAAGGTTAAAGTTTTTTTCTTTTGTGTTTCTAAAGCGGTTGTTGTTTTTTTAGTAATTTTCTAGACAATTTTCAAAGAATACCCAAACATGTAATATACTTATTACCGATTTAATATTTGACCTAAAATTTTCAGCTATCAATATTTCAAAAATCTTTTGTAACCAAAAGCATATTTTTCCTTATGTTGTTTCTCGTACTTTTACTGAATAAAGCTATATATACAGGGTGACAAAAAAGTCTGGAAACGGTTTAATATCTTTTTAACTAAATTCGTTAGAAAATTCAAACCTTTCACATCAACTTACATGTATGAAAACTACTTTTTGCAACCATTGCTATTATTTGACCTCCCCCAGGGGACGGCCCACAAGGAGTAGGTACATAGTCTTTAATGTAAGCATAGGTTGATATGCACATCATTTTAAAGGTCTGATCAAGTGGAGTTCATTGCCGGAAACCGCTCAAAAAGGTTCATCCGTTACAAAATGGCGGCGGTTCAAAGTTCTTGCGGAATATACCTGCAGAGGCCTTAGTATTGGTAAATACTTATAGTCAACATTAGCAGGGAAATCTGAAACACGGTTAAATTTGTTTTGAAGATTGAACACTATTAGTCTTTGAGCTAGTTGACTTTAAAATACAGTTTAAGCTCTCAAGCTAATGTTTATTACGAGTATTTGCCCATACTAAGGCCTGTGCAGGTATATTTCACAAGAACTTTGGACAGCTGCCATTTTGTAACAGATGAACCTTTTTTGACGTGGTTTCCGGCAATGAACTCCACTTGACTAACCCTTTAAAATGGTGTGCATATCAACCTATGCTTACATTAAAGATTATGTACATACTCCTCATGGGCCGTCCCCTGGTAGAGGTAAAAATATGACAATGCTTGGAAAAAGTAGTTTTCATACATGTAAGTTGATGTGAAAGGTTTGAATTTTCTAACGGATTTTGTTAAAAAGATATTAAACCGTTTCCAGACTTTTTTGTCGCCCTGTATAATAACTACAACTATGAAAGTACAATCCACTACACCAAGCTTCACACACGTCTTTGTAATAACTCTATTAAGGACATTATCAGTCTTGTCTGGTAGATGGGGTTATCACGGTGAAGAATCATCCAGTAGTTAGCAATTACGACCTGGAGACTGCAACGGTCGGAAATACTGAAGTCATCCTGCTTAAAGAAGCGTGTGGCCTTCGGAGTTGTTCTTGTTTCTTTTTGCTGAGAGACGATTTCACACTTTTTTATTTTTAGATGAGAAACAAGCCAGTCATTCATAAAACTAAAACTCACATTATTGTGAACTTAGTATTAGTAAACTTTGTTGACATTTTATTCAGACAGTTTATATAGATACGTAAAGTACATGATATTTAAGATTTCTGTAATTTTGTAACTAGGAGCATCTAATTTGAATCGCATGAAGATAAAAAATAACCTATGGCTTATTAAACCTATCTGTTGTACACAAACTATCCCAACACAATTCAACTGCTAAGGTTCTATGCCGGCGAGCAAGCTGGTCTTGTGGTCAGAACGCAGGACTTTGGTCCAAGAGATCCTGGGTTCATATCCTGCCAAATCGCCAATGAATGTTATCTAAGTGATGATGCCACAGCCCCTAGGCCTAGCCTGAAGTAATGTGAAACACAATCCCAAGCTCTTCGTGACTAGAGTCCTAGGACAAAAAATGGTTCCATACCATTACGTATGTGTAGCCTTAAGTAACACGATTAATTATTCAACTGGGCCAAAGTCATAAACAATTTTTTCGTGCTAATTCAATAAAAATAATGGTATGCTATCACATGAAAAAACTATTATTTGTACATTAAGCTCTACTGCTAAACTTATGTTTTATAACAATAATCATGAAAAATTTAATAACAATGTGTGATATTTTTATCATTATACTTGTATTGTAATACAACCATCATAAAAAGCTCCTTGAATTTGTTAAGCTCCAGAACATTATTTTTGCGTGACTGGGGGCTAATATTTTCACTTTGTGTTTTATGTTACTATATTAAAACGTATACCAGATATGAGGTTAAAAACCAAAAGATCCTTAATTTGAACCATTGATTGAGTGAGTTACATACAAATTATAACATGACTGACCAAATATTTTGAAACTGTATTCAATGCAGATGGCTAGCAACTAACTAGTTGGCGAATCTAATTTAACTTCATAAATAAATCAACAATGTCGGTGTGAACATTAATAAAATTGAAATCCCTCAGCTGTGGGTGAAATGCATGAAATAGTGTTTCAACTCGGAATCCTAAATATGAATAATTTAGGAGGTTGGTTCATTACTGTTTGGTAATTCGAAACCAGTTACAGAAGGCAAGACGGATGCAAATGAAGAGGTCAAACTTTTTACTTGGTCAACAACTTATGTAACTTATCACAAAATCAAAATATATATAAATATTCACAAATGAAATAAGCTTTACAATAAGTATCATGGATTTAAACCTTAAATTTCACAAAGTACATGTCTTTGTATATGTTTTATGACAAGAGTAGTATCAACTGATGAAAAAACAAGGAAGTTTGCAATTCTAAAATAAAATAAACTAAAATAACATTTTCAGAAATAAGTATTTTCCAAAGCTTTGTTGGTTGGTGGTTCGGTTGTTAATGTATGGGATTGTGATTTTCTGTGTGGTTCTTTCTTGTATTGTATCCTTTCACCCTTTATTATGAATGATTCGATCTGGCATAGATTTCTTTAACTAACCCATGTGAACAGGCACAAGGAGGTAAACCATTGCAAGTTAAAATAGGCCGCCGTCTCAAAAAAGACTTGCACATTTACTGAAACTTTGTTAGTTTTTATTTGGGTTTTACTAGATTTTGTATAACCTTCCTCCTCAACATTCTGGACCCTCGAATCAGAATTTGTTATATAGGCTGGTTTTTTGTCTCTATTTTTAGTGGGTTGAAAGTTATGAACATTTGAAATTCAATATAGAACAATAATCAGTTAAGAATTACGAGCAAGATATGTTCTGTGTAAACCATAAAGTTCTTAAAATTTACTACGTACACATAGCAGCACATTTTAACATCCATAGACGTTTCAAACCACTTGGTCATTTTCCCTGTTTGAAACATGAAATTTCTTCTCAAAACCTTTTCCTTCATTGACTAGAATATTTCTACAGTAATTCAGACGTTCTTAAAATAATATAAAAATCTTTCACAATAATAACGGGGTGTGTTATTACATATTGCACACTTACTAATTAAATGACAAAAGGGATATTCAATCGCACATACCTTTGATATTTCACACTAGTTAAAACTAAAGAATGGTTATCCTTATGACTACTTTATAGCTTCACATGTTCACTCTTAGACATACAATATCCAACAACTCGCAAGTTGCATTTCACTTGCTCTAGTTCCAAATCCAGGGATAATTCAGCGGTTCTATGAAAGTTGTCCTGCATCAGGATGCACTTTGTGGTTCACCCACGTATATGTCCTTGGCTTCATTTCCGAAGACCTGAGCGACTCACAAGTGTTAATGTCTTCACATTCACATACATCATCATCTATTCCTCCATCCATCCGAGACTTTACAGAGAGCGAGCGAGAGAGAGAGCGTCCGAGACTTTACATTATGTCCTGGAGATGGATCAGAAGATAAAAGAATGAAACTCCAGTGCTCTTAAGGAGAATTAGGTAGTATA
This sequence comes from Macrosteles quadrilineatus, assembly GCF_028750875.1. Lineage (NCBI taxonomy): Eukaryota > Metazoa > Arthropoda > Insecta > Hemiptera > Cicadellidae > Macrosteles > Macrosteles quadrilineatus. The sequence continues at coordinate 316,876 of NW_026542650.1, forward strand.
GTTCAAATATTTGCATTATTTAGCCCACACAATCAAGAAATAACCGTAAACTGTAAGATCACAACGTAACGTACTGGTAAATAATGTTTTACAATACACATTTTGCTCGTATTATTTGTCAATATATTGTGAAACTTTGTAAATAGACAAAGTTTAGAAGTTAGGACCAATTATTATTAACGGTTGTGTTTTCAGGAAATTTATATTTATGGACTTTGGGCTATTTTTGGTCAGCAACAAAAATATAGAGAGCCAGACCAATATCGATGTGAATGAAATTAAATATACTCGCATATGCTCGCTGAGGGGTCCGCCCCCAAGCCCTCTTTTAACTGTACCCGTGAAGAGAAATAATCAGGGGGACAGGATGTTGTCCGGAGTTTTTTCTGCGTTAAAACTGAATTTCGATAAGGGCCAAATTTTGATTTTTAAGTGTTTGGAAACAAAGTCTCTTAAAACATGATTCAACTACGTTACACCCAATCTAAAAACCAGTTGAATTATTACAAGAATCAAACTGTATGTATAAGCTTTAAATTTTTTTTTTATCACCATGAATGTCTCTTAGGATATTTTCTTTATGACTTGATACTTAAAACTTATCTGCTTTTAATACTTAAAAGCTAAATCACACCAGTGGTGTGTCGTCCTTTTATTAAACATACTGTCCTCAATTTTGAAAAAAATAGCAATTTATAAAACGGAAAAACAAATAAGCCAAAATAAACAAAATACTGCTTGGACCTTTTTAAATATTAGAGACTGATTTTTCAAATTTCTATTTCTTATTTTTGTGTAAAGATGAACCTTCAACATCGTTTCCAAATTTTGACAACAGACTATTACCTCACAATCTATTCCCAGAGTTCAACTCAATCAGCTGATTAGACGTCCCACACGCACAGCTGATGTTTATGACCTGAAACAGCTGATCGTGACTGGTCCAAACCAGCTGATCCTGTAAGCTGTCCCGCCAAGCTCACTATTTACGAGCGCCAAATTATCAGCGATGGATGATAAACCAGTCAACATGTCGTTATTAAGTGTTAAACTGTTACAACTGGAATATGTGGAAACGTAATGTTATCCGCAAATCAGTAGATTACTTCTCAGGTGATTTCAGTAACAGAGGTCTTCGAGTGGCTCACTTGCTGGTGATATAAATAAAGACAGTCAAGTGCCGTTAATGGTAAGGCAGTGGTGTCCACAGTGACAATATATTTAAAATAAAATGTGTAGATAGTTGGTCTCTAACCAGCAATCTTATTAGTCCAAGACTGTAAATTATTAACACATTGCTTTGGTGACGGTCAACCGAAATAGTACGATGTTCAATTTTTAAATGACAGCATGACCGATATTATTCTGGACATTATTGAGGTGTAGAAAGTAAGAATTATGATAAAATATTGTACTTAATAATGAAATAAGCTCTACAAGCTATAATTGTAAATTGTTGAGCAAATATAAACATGTATGATTCCTTTTAAACTTGAGAAGTAGTAGTTAATGTAAGCGTAGGAATATGAAATTTAAAGACATTCTTTTTTTACAGAAAATGCTATCTATAAACATTGATTTTAACCTACGGAATAGGGAAAAATGAAATAAATTATATTAAACCTGCTCTAATATAAAAAAAGTAAAACCATACATCCAACTATTTAAACCAAGAAAACATCGATAAGCTGTACAAATTTGTTTTTAATTTAATTGAAGTCATAGCCTAAGGAAGTGATATTTTATTTTCATACTGTATGTAGACTAAATAAATACATTGTACAGTATTTAAATTACCACCCATTGTTAACTACTGTGCCAAACACAACATATGCTGGCTTGTGTATAAAACAGTACACATAAATTAGCTTAGTTAGGACGTTAAAGAAAGAACAACAACAAAAACATTGATTTTTCTGGACAAACATGGTTTACATTAAAGTGAAACATATTAAGGGTTCCTACGTTCAATGGTAACCATTGATCAAAAAGAAAAATACTTTCCTCAGTATTTTAAGCTAATTCAGTTTAACGAAGTACAGATAAAACAACTTATCCGAGGGGAGCTAAAAGCCTCCCAATAACTGTACATTACCATAAAATATGAATACTTTAAACTATCTTCAGGTCAGCAAAAGCCCTCTTTTTCTAAGAGGTTTATTTTTTATCCAGCAATCGAACTATGTCATCCCACTAGAAACTGAAAGCACTAACATCAACCTTTTCTTAATTTAATGAGAATTTCGTAACTTATTGAAAACTAACTCTTCAGTGTGGTTCAAGTACGGGATTTTTACAAAATATGATTATTTCCTGTACCCGGAAGTAGTAAAAATATATGTGATGAAATCGGAGCTCCTTAACAATCAAGGCTGCAAGACCTTCGTTCTTACAATATCAAAGAAAACTGGTGTTACTGAATTCCCAAACTAAATTTAACATCAAGATACTATTTGTAAAACCTAACACTGTGCTATTAGAGGTTAACGTTTGGTCTTAAGAACTGTTCTCAAAGAGAATCGGCTCCTTTCAAAAAGAATCGTTCATTTCCCCTCGGGTAATCGGTAAACGGTCTGTATCCCTTCTCGTCCGCCACGTAGTCGGTCCTGAAGCGGATCCCTTCAGGACTGATGAAGGAGTAAGCGCCTGACTTCACCAGGATCTTGAACCCTTGGAAGTCGTCTCGCTTGAAGAAACCTTGTTCCAATCTCTGCACGCTGTTGGGAGCCGCGTAGCTGTGGAGCAGAGAAGAGTTTGATAACACATCACTTATCTCAAACAGATTGTAATATAGGTACGTGTTTTTTTACAAAAATACATTGGCAGGTAGGGAACAATACATGTCTACATTATACTATGATTTTTTTCTATATATAAATACATTGCAGGAGATTGTGTATTTGTGCTTTGAGTAATTTCAGTCCTTATCACGAAAACAGATTTCCAATCTTTACAGGATCCGAAATATTATTACGTCTTCGATTGAGACTTTGTATAACATAATCTATGTCTTGACAGTAGTACCTACCTATCTTAACTAATATTTTAATACCCGTCATGACTTACCTTTCTTATAACATAACTACACATTAATTTTATTTCCGGTATTCTGAAAATCATGAATTTCCAATCGCCTTAACATGGAACGGATTAGAATAACAACTAATTATGTTCCTTATCTATTTATTTATTATTATTCTTTGTTTTAATAAAAACATTATCCTACTTTGCTTTAACATTGAGAGGTTTATCGGTACAAAAGGGGGCTACCATACTGAAGTTAACTGTGGAAAAATAAAGTTATTGCAGTTTTCCAAGAAAGTTAGTCACTATATGCAAGAATATAAACCGGATATTTGATAATGCTGTATGAGGCGTGGAAAGAGGTTGTGGTAAAACCTCACGACATTTCTTTTTTTTTATTTACAGCTATTTACAAATTTACAAAAGAGGGTTTAAAAAAATATTTTTTAGGTCTATATTATACTAAATTACAGCGCACATCTTACTTAAGAGCCCCAGTATCATTTGAAACGGAATATTCGAGTTAGAGTATATTGTAACTATTTAAGGACGACCTAATGTAGTAACTATTGTATATGCGACCTATTTTAGGATTATTGTACTAACTAGTCCACCAATTGGATATGAGTTTACTCAAATACATAAAATAACCTGTTAAAATACAACTAAACAGTCTGATTAACTTGAAATTGAAATCTGATCTTCTCTAAGAGTATAACCTATCTAACAGTTGAGTTAATTTTAAAATTGAATAACTTTTTTCAAAGAAATATTTTTCAAATCCTTTATGAAAATCAATTACGCATGTAAGACATATTTTAAAGTATTCAATTGATTGTGTTCCAAACTGTGGAAGCATATACGCTTTTGTAATTTTTTGCAAAGACAATCGGCATGAGCCCGGGATTGTTTTCACATTAATTCAGGCTAGATCTAGGGGGCATTATCACTCAGATAAAATTCATCGGTAATTTGGCTGGATTTGAACCTGGGACCTCAGGGAACGAAGTACCACGCTGTAACCACTAGACCAGCTCGCTCTCCCTTTGTAAACATATTAGAATGACGAACAATCTAACTTAGATTTGCAATACGAACACAACAAAAATTGTCTACTCACTCAAAATAATAACTGCCATCCTCGTTCTGTATAAACCTCTGGTAGTAGGACGGCTGCGTATCCAGTGTATTAGGGGTTGTGGTTGGTGGTTGAGGTTTAGTCGTGACCACGGTCTCCAGGTCTGGGCGGATCTCCGTCATAGGGGTGACCACGATAACTCCAGGGGGTCTGTTAGGTAGACTCCCAGTCTGCGGCCTCTGGGGGATGCTCTGACTGGAGGGTAGAGGGATGGGCAGAGGCTGCGGTGCTACTGGTGGTCTAGGTCTCGGACGCCGGGTAGGTTTAGGCCGTAAGGGAGGCGGGGGCGGCGGACGGCCTAGGACTGGCCGAGTTCCACCAGGTCTCCGTGCCAATGCTTCGTCAGGGAGTTCTATCACACTGATGGGTACAAACTCCGCCCCAGGGGGTGGGCCTCCGCGTTCCGCAGTCAGTTTCAACCCTCCCAGAGGACTCTCTACGTTTGGAAAGAAATCTTGTGTGGCTGCGAAGTTGAGGGTCGCAAGAGTAACAATAAACTGAAACACAAAAATATCGCAAAGGAAGAAAAGTTACCAAAAAAGAATTGTACGAAAAATTCTCATTACATTTATCTTAAGAATGTATTAATGATATTCTTTTTTGTAAAAACTCAAAAGTTGTGTCACTGCATTTTTATGAATCTACGATTCAAAACTTACAAAAGTGCAGAGATAAATTTTAAATCTAAAAATTTAATCAATCATTCCGATGAAAAATATCCTATCTTGTCAGTAACGAGTATATTGAAACTATCATTATTTATCATCATTATTTTAGATAGGGAGTACGCCTAGTTGTGTATTTTAAAATTAAATATGAATGGGTAGAATGTGAATTTAAATAGGTAGAATAAAGTGAGAGACCTTGTTAAGCTTTGTTACTAAGTAATAAATTATCAAAAAGCTATACACATTTCTCACGATCGAGCCGGTGACATTTTGATCACTAGACCAGCACTATATCCACTCATCTGCTCACTCTGTGATTAGTAATTGTGGCAAATAACAGAGTGAGTTAGAGGGGAATATGCAAGGAATATATTTTGAAAAGATACATGCATTACATTTTCTCAGTATGGTACCAATTACGAGTAATCCAAACGTAAAACATTTTGCAAGTTAACATGATACGTTTATTTTGTACAACCTACTTGTAAAACTTTCTTACATACTGTGTTTGGTAATTACATTCTGTATAATCAAATATGTTCTAACCTTTAATTTGTGCCTACGTTTACTAAATTAATTTTGTTGAGTCCAAACAACCACTTTTTAAAGTCAATTTTTGTTGGCACTCAATGAAATAATAGATTATTAACTGAGATTGATGTAATTTAATCAGTGGTTTCCATAGTTTATTGTACTGTGCCTTAACTGTTTTGAAAAAGGCTGAAACCCTTGTTTGACACCACAACGTCACATAAACAAAAAATGTATTATTTTAAATTTAGGAAAATAGATTTTACACAATACATTGATTTTTTTTTATTACTGACCCCTTTTAGCTATTGTTTACATTCCACTTGTATGTATTCTACCAATATCCACTTTAAGTAAATAATAACGCTAACCTCAATACTTACTTTAGCGAGAGCCATAGCACAGTAAGCTAGTCCAGGTTGTCACTAATCCCGAGAAACATCGATAATATCATTATCCTAATCCAAGATTGGTGTTATTTATATAATTACAAGGGAAAGTAGTGTAGGATTTAGACAAATACTTCACAAGGACGAAAACACTGACTTATTCGTATCAAAGGCGTTTCTGCTAAAATTGCCTTTCGGTTTCCATTACATAATGTTTGCTTTTGCTTTTGCTTAACTGTGTTAACCTGAGAACACAAAATTTGAGTAACCTAGAAATGAATTTACACTCAGTTTAAACAAATTAACAGGAAAACAGACAAACAGTTTGATAAATGACGGGACCAAGCGAACTGTTGTAGCTGTCATGTTAAGAAGATAATAATATTGATTGATAAACATTCAGCCGTGTTCCTGCTTTAGTTATATTCCCATCGGAAAATCTCTTGGTACTCTAAAGAATTAATTTCCCTAAAAGTCATGAAAACTACATAAATTACTAATAAACGTGAGGGTTTTTTAGAGCTTGTCAGAATACTCATTTTATATGTATATAAAAGAGACCCATCAACCTAATTTTATAATGAAAGTAGGTTATTCTCCAATTCATTTTGAAGTATAAATCTCTATGTCCAACATATCATTTATAAAAATATACGATTAAGTTAGTTACGATGAAAATATATGAATTATTAAAAGATTTAGAACTCTCAGATAATTTAGATTTTAAATTGCTTCCTTAATATTTTTTTTAATGCAATGAGGAAATTTCTACTTCAATTTCTTGAAAGTAACAGTTTTGTTTACAATAACAGATTTTTCGTGAGTTTTATGTAAAAATAGTTACTTTGGTACACTTTACCATACATCCTTCTACATTGTCAACCATCTATTAGGCTTCCATGCTTTTGATGTCACTAAAAAAAGGGGCACTTGTTTTTAGTAGACATTGTGTTAGAAAAGTCCTAGATAGGTTAAATATTTCAAGCAATAATAAAGATAACAAAGAAAAAATATAATCCTCACTAAAAGCATTTTAAAACATCATTATGTGATGTTATTTCGTCCTTAGGTGGCTCCCGCTAGGAGTCAGAAGAAAATGTTAAATGTAAGAATAGTTCGTATACAAATCAAATTATATGTGTTTGTTGGTAAAATAAAATTCCGTAAACCCAAACTTTAGCGGACAACAGTCTATTTTTTATTTGTGTTTGGTAGTTCTATCTTTATTATTGCTTGAAATATTTAACTTATCTGGGACTTTTCTAACACAATGTCTACTAAAAAAAAGAAACACATTTTTGCTGCCGTTCAAAAATTTCTTGAATTTACTACTTTTGATATTAGGTACGCATATATATATTTACTACCTCTTAATATTAAGGGCGCTCGCTAGAAGTTCATGCACATAAAACTAAAGGTCTTTCTTTACTAGTAGAGTTTAATGCCGCAATTTTGAGCTCGACTGAGTAAAACATAGCAGCCGTTGATAAATTCAAAATTACAAATTCAAGAAATATTTGAGTGGCTTCCAATTTTGTATTTTTGAGCTCAAATTTACAGCATTATATTTTATTAACCTTAGCCCCTTATTTTATTAATCCTTAGCCCTTTAATTTGGTGTTCATATCGACCTACGCTTAAATTTAAGACTTTGTTTCACTTCTCGTGGGCAATCCTTATAAGATAAAATAAAAAATTCTTAGTTCCTCAAAAGGTGGATTTTTATTACTATCATAGGTATATCAATTTATCCAGTTATATTGTATATACGACGGTTAGAATATATTAAACCGTCCCAGCACTTTTTAACAAACTGCAAACAAGTCTCAAATATTGCGTGTAACGAGGGATATAATAATGAAACTGTATTCTGTGTTGATCTATGAATGGATTTCACCATATGTATGTACAATATGGTTTAACTAGTGGTAAGATACTTGTTTTCTGACCCGGGTTCGAATCCTACAAATCACCTATGGATTTTGGCTTTGGTCATGCAAAATGAAACCCACATGTTCGGAACCCACCTAAAGCTGTAGGCAAATTTATGTGGAAACATAAAAGCTAGAGTTTTCTCAGGTGAGAAGTACTGTTTGTGTTTTGGAGAACTTCCTCAGCTACATCTAATTGGAAAAAATATTTTACTGAATGTGGCAATGTGTATCTTTCTATAATTTACATGAAATGCTTACCCAGATGCTGCCCCTTAAATGCCTCATTCTTCAGGGCAGTGGTAGAAACTTTTCAGGTAAATTTGTTACTAATAAATGTTTGAACTATACCTATTTCTTAATGACAAATAAAATCTGATATTTATAAAACTTGTTACTTAATAATTTAAAACTTTTCATTAAAATAGCGACCATGCAAAGTATGTATTTTATCCCAAGTATGAATTAAAGATAGTTAAAATATTGTAATATTAACGGAACTACTGTATATTTAATTTTGCCAACCATAGAAATATTTTTGACTTTTTGTGTCATGAATTTTATTTTATTTTGCTTGCGAGGCACTGTGTTACATTTTATTAGATCTAGCAATACTTAAAGAGTTTCCTTATTAAAAATGCCTGCTTATATGGATGGAAATGTTTCCTTTTTTTGTTCATCATGCTTCAAATCGTCTAAAGGTGTTGCATAACAAACTATGTAAACAAGGATAAACCCCAATCAAGGATTTGTATACTAACCTATTCAACTCCAATGGCCACTAATGATGTTTCCTTGATACTAAGATTAGTATCAAGTTTCGAGATTGTATGACATCCTTAAGCTTACAAAACTGAAAACGTTGCGTATAATACCTAAAAGATACGAAGTTAGTACGACTAAATAATATTTCATGAAATAATAGTTATTAGCAGTAATAGTTACTTTGCAAATTTTTACAGAATTATTCCATAAACCTTTACCGTTTGGATGGAAAATATGAACAACGAAAAAAGATTTCTTTTTAACGGGGTTTTCTTCTACCATTTAACACACTAAACTAATCTAAGCTTTCTCACAGAAGAAAGACGAAAACATCCTATATCCATCCTATATCATCCTATATATCCTATAACATCCTATATATACATCTTATAACATCCTATATGAGGATACATTTAAAAGATTAAAAATACCATAGTACATAGAAAAGATAACTATTAAGAAAACTTAAATATCATAACCTCTATAAAGAACATGCTAAACCACCGTCTGATACAATATAGGTGAGTTCTTGTTAGTTCCTTTTGTATAAAAATTCAAATAATCTTCCCTTTTATAATTTTCATCAGACCTATGTCATGAAGTTGTAAATAATACGTGATGGTCAATTTACATATTTAATACAATAAAGATGTATCTGTAACGTCTCTTTTTCAGCTGTCCCACTGGACCAATTTTTACGATTTTTGTGTCATTTTAAGGCTTATGGCCCTTAAATGAAGCTTCGTACCTGCTAATGGTAACGAAAACGGCAATAATTTACTTAAGGGTTTTGTCCCATTGCATTAAAATTATTTCTAGAATTTACTTTAAAAGATTCACTGTTCCTGACCAACTTTCTTCATTGTAATCCAACAGCTGATCCTTCACTTGAATACAGTTAGATTGTACACAAGAGACAGACCAAACAGTTTATGAAAATGGATTTTAAATAAGCTACTTTTTGGATCATTGAAACTTGATTGCGGTAGGTAAATAACTCTTCAGCCTTTATGGGGTACATCTAGTTTTTTGAAAAGTTAAAGGGCATTGTTATTTTTACCTTGGAATCAAGCTTTAAGCCCTATTAAAATAGACAGTTTGCCCATGGGTCCCCTAGTAAGTAAGAATCGTCCTAACATAAGTAATCGTGTTTTATTTCGAAGTATATAGCTTTATAACAGTATAAAACACAAAAAATGTCAACTACCATGTCAAATGAATTTACTTAATACTTTATATTTAAATAAATTTTGTTATTTTAAACCCATTTAGTGTTTATAAAGCCCTTCACATAATATATATATTTTTTTTACCACAGAGGAGTTTTATACAATAAAACTTTAGTTTTTTTGTTTTTTTAACACACCAACTTCTCGTCACCATAAAATGCAAATCGTTTTGGCTATCCAAATACAGTGTTCCGTACTTTTACGGTATAACACTTTTCATTAGATGGATGTACTTTATAGTAAGGCTCGTAGGTAATAAGGAAGGGAATTTTCCAGCCGGCTAAGTTGGACGGCAAAACGGCTTAAGTGTAAAATATGGCAACTTTCACCAGCCGATGGTCGAAGCCACCCCTGGAGCCGTTGTGCATTACAAAGGCATTCTGAGTCTACCATGTCTAGGTCTAGGTCTAGGACTTAGACGGAATAATATTCAACCAGACAAATTGAAAAGTTATACCTGAAAAAATATCTCTACAGGCCTTTATACTCTGTGTGGTGAACCATGTTTTTCTTAGAGAGCTTTAAACTTGCCAAAAATAGATTATCAGCACACAATACACAATGAATACTTGCGAACCTCCTTTCACTTCAATCCAAACTAGATTATTTGTCTGCACAACTTTTAAGTGGACCAGGAAACTCAATATTGAAAACCCTCAAGTAATATTCATAAAAGTGAAAATAAACTTACTGCAGCGAGTTTCTTTTTGCCAGGATGATCTTGATACTATGACAAAGAGAATTACTTAGATTTTCTATGGTGTTGGTGCTGTTTATGGTACTTAACATTTTATTTAATACATATCTAGAGGATGTGTGAACTAAAATGATTCAATCAGGTAAAAAAATCATTTATTAACAGAGAAAAAATTGTGTCATCAGCTAGATTAATAATACAGTACATCATGATTCTAAAGAAATATGTTAACTGATTCTTTATACAGTGACTTGGTGTTTTCATGGAAATGCCTAACATCATTGTTCTAAAAGGTTTTCAGCTATGTTTGTGGTGTTTACCTTGAAATATTGCAATACAGAGTCTTTATTCACCATATCTAGGAATAAAATTCTTAAAAGTCAAAAATGGAGAGAAAAAGATTCGATACTGAGCAGAAAATTATTTAATTACTCACAAAAGAAAAGCATACTCAATCATAGTAAAATACTACAAAATATTATTCTGTAATAACAACATAACAATTCATCCAAAAAATACATGTGTCAACATTTTTTAAGTTCATATTTTTATAGCAGTTGCAAAAATTAAAACAAAACACAATCCGTCGATAATGTAAACTAAATGTTATACTAAATCTAAAACTAAATCTAATAAAATTGTTTTTTCTAGTGATTGTGGAAAATCTAGTTAATTATCTGGAAATCTCTGCATATAGATTAATTTATAAATAAAAATGAATGGTGTTATTATACTTGTATTATATTATTCCGTGTGGTGGACACATAACGCCAAATATTCTATTTAGCTCTAAGTTTTGTGTGATATAAAAAATATTTAAAGATGTCAGATTATTATTTCTGATCAGGTAAAAATGGAAATAAACATATTACGTAACAACATGTATTGTATAAAATGTACAAAGTTCAAATTACAAACATAACAGTAGGGTTTACTACCCCGATCTTCTTAAAGGATATCTTGGGCTGGGTACTATCTGGTTTCCAAAAGTTGCCGGAGGAGATAGAAGGGCACCTTCAGGGGGAATAAATCCTGAAGCCGGGGGCGCGAACTCCCCCTCAGGCTGTACATCTTGGCTGGGTGCGGGGACGAAGATTGCGTTTGCAAAACTAGATCCAGCTGGTGGAGAAAATTCTTCTCTAAAACTATCAGGGACTCCGTACTGGCTGTGGGGTCTTGGTGGTGGAGGAGGAGGTGGAGGTGGAGGAGGAGGCGGTGGTGGAGGCGGTGGTGGTGGAGGAGGTGGTGGGGCAAAAGCCGGAGAAGAGTAAGGAGCAGGAGGACCATACTCTGGAGCCGGTTGTGGTGGAGGTGGGGGTGGCGGAGGTGGTGGCGGAGGTGGTGGAGGAGGTGGAGGAGGTGGAGGTGGGGGTGGAGGTGGGGGTGGAGGTGGAGGTGGTGGTGGTGCAAAAGCCGGAGGAGAGTAGGGAGCAGGAGGACCATACTCTGGAGCCGGTTGTGGTGGTGGCGGTGGTGGAGGAGGTGGAGGAGGTGGTGGTGGTGGTGGTGGTGGAGGTGGTGGAGGTGGTGGGGCAAAGGCCGGAGGAGAGTAGGGAGCAGGAGGACCATACTCTGGAGCCGGTTGTGGTGGTGGTGGTGGTGGAGGAGGTGGAGGTGGAGGGGGTGGTGGTGGAGGGGGTGGAGGTGGTGGAGGTGGAGGTGGTGGGGCAAAGGCCGGAGGAGAGTAGGGAGCAGGAGGACCATACTCTGGAGCCGGTTGTGGCGGAGGTGGTGGTGGTGGTCGAGGAGGTGGAGGTGGTGGTGGCGGTGGTGGTGGGGGTGGTGGTGGGGGTGGAGGTGGTGCTGCAGCTGGAAGTCCATACACCGGCTGAGGAGCAGGAGCATTGCCTACATAAATAGTCGACAAATCATCACCCGAAGACGAGCTTTCAGGAAGACCATACGAATTAAAAGGTGCCGCGTTACTGGCGGGAGCAAATGCTCCTTGTGGCGGGGCAAAGGCTTCTCCCTGACCACCAAACGGTCCTTGTGCAGGTTCAGAAGTACTGAAAGAGAATGCGTTGGTCCTAGGTCTAAACGGTATGACCGGAATGGGGACGTCTCGTTTCCCTACCCCAGGTCGGACGTAGCTGGCTGTCTGTTGGTACTGCCCGAACCTGTCGTACGACCCGGCGATAGCGGTGGCGTCGGCGGGCCCGCTGACGATGTTGTAGGCGATGGGACGCTGTCCATTGGCAGAGATAGAGACAGAAGTCTGGGTTTGTGCCAAGGACCATCGGGCATGGTGGACTACCAGCAGCCCCAACAGGAACGACTAGAAAATAAAAGAATACGACATATAAAAATGGTTGTTAACAATTTTTCAATTTGTTTTAGCAATTTTTCTTTTTTTTCTCTTAAAGTTAATCATGGTAATACAACCTGTTAACACCGCTGTACCCGTGCTTAGCAAGGGAGGGGGGAGGAATTGACAGAGAAAATTGTTTTCTTTAAGAAGTTGTGTTTTGGAAAATAATCAACCCTACTACAAAACCTTATTTGATGAATGTTAATTTCTTTTAATGTACTAAAACAAAATCAAAATCTGAAATAGCGTGTAAACAGATGTGATCTGAAAGTTTAAAATTATTCTCATAATCCACAATAACTAAACTGTATACATAAGATAGCGAAAGCAAAATATTAAAATATTTAACAGCTGTTGATAATAATACCAATCAACATAGTAATCTATAATATTAAAACAAAACAGGGTTTTTTATTTCACGATTCTGAATCAACCACTTGACGGATTTTCATGATTTTTGTTTTGAAAGAAAGATAATTTTGAGAACAAGGGAAGCCATAGTTTTAGTTTAGGGTCCCAGTTTTTTAGAAATTAGGTTTTAATTTTCAAAAAGTCTAGCAGCCGACGGACGAGTTAAAGTCGTTTTAGTGGTGGTTTAAACTAACAGCTGGTTTCTAACTTTCATTGAAATGTTTATGTTACAAGTTGTTTGTATACAAAAATATTGATCCAGAGTTTGCCTACACACTATTTCACTTTAAAATGTAGTTTATTACCTACCGTAAAAGATCTATGTTATCAGGAGATTGTGTAATTTTGAACTAAACATTTTAAACGTATAATCAAGTTTTGTCATAAATGCAATCCGTCTAAGTATAAGTGCTTATCCTTTAAGATATAAGTGGTTTACGTGTTGATACATCTTTTTCTAGATGTTTGAATATAATATCACTGCATACAGTACACATGAAAATGTCAAACCGGTGTAGTAGGTCTCCAGAAAACTGACCAGTAAGCTGCAGGGTGTCAGTAGAAACCAAAATCGATTCATGCTATATCATAACTATCCCAGTAGTACTGTATGATTCAGAAACTCGATAAAGGGGTACATTCCAAAAGGCTCGGATCTCGGATGGGCTGGGCAGGCTTTGCATGGTGGAGAGAAGATACTTCAACTTTTAAAAGTGTATTCCAAGGAGTACTACAATGTAGACGACCACTTGGAAGACCAAGTAATGAAAGCCATCTTCAGACTGGTATCTTCCTTAGAAATGGCAGGGGATATAAGAGAACGGGAGTCCACAATCATTTTAGAGGTTTCAATGGCCGGCCAGATCCAAATTCACCAACATTTTTGGGGTCGCTTCTAATGTCCAAATTCACCAACTTTCTACCTTTAGCAGGTACGATATTTCTCCCGGCGGGCGGGGAAGGAATTCCCTCCAAATAGTTTGCCATCGCCTGCTCCGTCTCGTCTCGGCGAGAGTGTACTGTAACCTAACCTAACCTAACTTAACCTAACCTAACCTAACCAAACCTAACCTAACCTAACCTAACCTAAAGCTGCCTGAAACAATCGCAGCTTAAACAGTACTATTAGGGCTAAGCAGTACACTCTCGCCGAGACGAGACGGAGCAGGCGAGGGAAAACTATTCGGAATTCCTTCCCCGCCCGCCGGGAGAAATATCGTACCTGCTCCAGGTAGAAAGTTGGTGAATTTGGACATTAGAAACGACCCCAAAAATGTTGGTGAATTTGGACGTAGCCCAATGGCCAAGGTGGTAAAATAAGGTACGGTAAGTGATAGTAGGCCTATGCAGTGGAAGGTGGTATGTAACTACTGTACTCAAAGCCAGTGTGTGTGTGTGAATCGGCCACCAAGTAGTAAACTAGCTGTTCTGAATCATATTCAGTTTTAATTGACTACTCGATTCCCGTACGCAAGACGGGCCAACAGCTCGTTACATTTAATTTTTGAATTCTGTAAACACAAAATCAAAATAAAATGTACATAAACCTCATAACCGTAAAATGTTACTCAACGTGACGAATAAATCTGTTCATTTTGTACAGTACTTATTGACTACTTAGTTTTACATAAACGACAGGTACGGATGCCATTGGATGGTTTAAATTACATTGCTGATGGAATATAAACAAACAGCTGTGTTTTTTAAAGCTCTATAAATAAATATTTTTTTTTTATTTAAGAAAATCTGTAAACTAACATAGTTCCCGTAAGAAGTTTTGAAAAAATTTGTTAACACAATCCCCGACCCCCCCCCCGGACAAACCCCGGACCATTCCCAGACAAGTATTTGGACAACCTCCTTAATAGTGTTAAGGATGTTATATTTTAAACTATTATAGGGTAAAAATCTGAAGAAATTTATATCTACATGTCTATGTATTAACAGGATACTCCTAAAAATTAAGATAGGATTGTTTATCAAAGGAAAATACTGTTTTCAATTATGATAATAAATCGAAATTTTAATACGGAATAAGATTTAATTCATTTAATTGTATAAAAATACAAAACCTGGATCTTTGAAGTTTAATTATTAAATATGAAAATATCTACTACAATTAATTAATCAGCCCAGTTACCCAAAACTTTTGTACATTTTAAATTTAGTTAATCTACACAATCCATTATAGTCATACAAAACATTAAAAACCCTGATATTATTTTTGATTAATGGCAGTATTTGTTTTCAAAAGAAAATAATGATCAGATTCCAGAATATAAAAAATAGTTTACTCAGCGTATTCAAATTCTAAAATAAAGTCGATTTGAAACATACACAACATTAAACATATAAGTGTCTAAGCCTAACTAATACCGACCCTCCAATCCATCGGTAAGCCTAGGTATTATCCAGCTTAAACCCAACATACCTTTATCGTCGCCATGATGTGCTGTAATGCCAAGCCTTCACACACTTCACGATCATTTACCTTTGTTATCAATCTAGACGTCGTTAGCTCCCTGTAAACACCGTCCTTTCGCGCGTCAACTCTTGTCAGATTAGAAAGGATCGATAAACACCTTGAATTAACTCATCTTCCCTGAATCCGATGTGCGATCGTGTAATTGATTAATATTCGATTCTATCTGGCGTATTTTCTTTTCATTCGATGGTGGTGTTTTGCGCGAGGGATTTTCTGTCATTAGAGGTATTAAACAGGATATAGGTAGGTATGTTTTTGATTTGTTTCCTGTTGTGTTCTTTAGTATTTTATAACGGTGTTTAATACATTTCCAAAACATAAAAGAGCATGATAGTTTTCATGAGCTATGTAAAGTTTTAGAAAAACTGTTAAGTTGTTTTTTTTGTGGTTTTTTTCTTTTGTATTAGGTTTTTGTTATGATTTCAGGAATAAGACATAATGGTATTTACCATCACAAAGCGTTCTGAAAGTAAAGAATGTTAGGATAATCGCAAAATAATATTCTTGATTGGTTTAGAGTTTTTATAGAAATTCAATTTCTGTCAAACTTCTATTCCATTTGTAAGAATCTTTTTTATATTTTATTTGCATTTTTTTATAAGCATTTAAAAAATATAAGGGGTTTCTTTCAATTGGGCCTATATGCAATCATCTATATCTATAGTTTCCCACCAGAAGTTTATAATGCAATAAACCTTTACAGAAAACTTTAAATTTGGAAAATTCCCCATTTAAGATGTTCTGTGAAACTCAAAATGCATGATAGACTAATGGTAACCAAGATATAAAAGCTACCATTTATGTAACATTTACAGGTGCGAAAATGTCATTTATGCTTTAGTTTGATTACATTGTACAGGTAGATTTATAAAGATTCCAGAAAAACAAATCTCAACGTAAAATGTTTCCATTGACGAATATTTTTAATATTCCATAATGGCTGTAAAATAGATTTTTAGATATTTTAGTGCCTTTCAAACTTTATATTCAAACTCCTTTTTCCACTAAAAAGCAAACAAAAAAGTTTACATGCTCTGATTAACACTTTTCAAGGAGGTATTATTTGAAAGTGCCAAAACAGCAGAGGCATTTTAGAAATTAAATTACTTGTTAAATAAAATACCAGGTATATGGGGAGGAAGTAAAAATATATAATAAAGTAAAAATGTATCAGAAAGTAATTAGTTGTATTTAAAAAACGCGGTATACTTTTTTTTATAAATTATTTATAACCTCTTTTTGCAAATACCATAAATACGGATGGTTACTGTTTGTAAATCATCTCGAAAATAAAAGATGACTTAAATAGCTGCAGCGTTTATGGTCGATAGTGGTATTATCTAGGATTTGGTTACTTTTCCAATGCGGTCTTTCTTCAAAACCCCTACAGTTTTAGATATGGAAATAATTATTAGTGTTAAAATATGTTAAGCAACAACCTTTTAACTGAAACGGTGAAGATTTGGTATTTAGGTAAAGGAGCTAGCGACTTTAAAAAGTTGTGCTATACCTACCCCCATTGTAATAAGTAAAATAAAAATCCTATACTTTTTCATAAACTTAAGATTGTTTTCTTCCACGAAGTAAAATGTATTTCAGTTTAGTTACTGTGCATGCCCTGGTACTAATATCAAACTTATGTTTGTGCATGGATACATTTAACATTACTTATGTACATAAATGTATTGATATACAAGGATGAATATAAATACCGATCTAAAAGTTTTTTGTCTGCAATGATCAATTTTGTCAACAATATGAATATAACATTAACATTTTGTAGACAACTATTAAGTTAGTAATATTTTATATTTTAAGAATTGTATACTTTATGTTAAACTCCATTGAAACTTAGTGTATTTGATTTAAATGATTTTGTAGATAATCTCACCAGCCATCGGACCATTAAATGATGTACGGTTGTTGAGCGGAGCGAGCGAAGCGAGCGAAGCTCTTATACGTCGACTTTTATGCATTTCGTAATACGCAAACTCCTCCTAGACGGCTGAATCAATCGTTTTCAAATTTTGCATGGTGATAAAGACCATATCGGTGAGTGCCAACATCTATATGGCGTTAAAAAAGTCTCTCAGGAATCCGTAGAAAAATGAAACTGAAAATCACATTTTCTTAACATTAGTCTTATGGGTTGCTAGGTAACCATGTTGGCTGAATTAAATAACAAGTAAAAAGTAAACAAAAGATTTGAAGTTTTAGCATGTGTTCATAATAAGCCAACTACCCACAGTATACTAGGAAATTACAAATACAGTACAAAAGGAAAAACATCACTTGTTAATATTGAGCAAAGATTATACTTAAGATTACTCGATACATTGTAGTCAAGGGTAGCAGTGCGAATTCTAGGATCTGTTTTGTTACGAATACATTAAGGTATCTGCAATCCTAAAATGCTATGGGAAGGGAAGGAAACAGGTCCGTGACGTAGGAAGTAGTGAGGGAAGTAGTAAAGGCAATCATAAAATGCTATGGGAATAGAGGGAAACAGGTCCGTGACGTAGGAAGTGATATGAAGGAAGTAGTAAATGCGAGCAGTCCGGAGTGTGGGGACTGTTTATGACGATAAGATTAGGGTATCTGCAATCCTAAAATGCTATGGGAAGGGAGGAAAACAGGTCCGCGACGTAGGAAGTGGTGAAGGAAGTAGTCAAGGCGAGTAGTCCGGAGTGCGGGAACTGTTTATGACGATTAGATTAAGGTATCTGCAATCTTTAAGTGCAATGGGAAGGGAGGGAAACAGGTCCGCGACGTAGGAAGTGGTGAAGGAAGTAGTCAAGGCGAGCTGTCCGGAGTGTTGGAACTATTATGACGATTAGATAAGGGTATGGGCAATCCTAAAATGCTATGGGAAGGGAGGGAAACAGGTCCGTGACGTAAGAAGTGGTGAAGGAAGTAGTCAAGGCGAGCTGTCTGGAGCGTGGGAACTGTTTATGATGATTAGATTAAGGTATTTGCAATCCTAAAATGCTATGGAAAGGGAGGAAAATAGGTCCGCGACGTAGGAAGTGGTGAAGGAAGTAGTCTAGGCGAGTTGTCCGGAGTGTTGGAAATGTTTATGACAATTAGATTAAGGTATCAGCAAACCTAAAATGCTACGGGAAGGGAGGAAAACAGGTCCGCGACGTAGGAAGTGATGAAGGAAGTAGTCAAGGTGAGCTGTCCGGAGTGTGGGAACTGTTTATGACGATTAGATTAAGGTATTTGCAATTCTAAAATGCTATGGAAAGGGAGGAAAATAGGTCCGCGACGTAGGAAGTGGTGAAGGAAGTAGTCTAGGCGAGTTGTCCGGAGTGTTGGAAATGTTTATGACAATTAGATTATGGTATCAGCAAACCTAAAATGCTACGGGAAGGGAGGAAAACAGGTCCGCAACGTAGGAAGTGATGAAGGAAGTAGTCAAGGTGAGCTGTCCGGAGTGTGGGAACTGTTTATGACGATTAGATAAAGGTATTTGCAATCCTAAAATGCTATGGGAAGGGAGGGAAACAGGTCCGCGACGTAGGAAGTGGTGAAGGAAGTAGTCAAGGCGAGTAGTCCGGAGTGTGGGAACTGTTTATGACGATTAGATTAAGGTATCTGCAATCTTTAAATGCAATGGAATGGAGGGAAACAGGTCCATGACGTAGGAAATTGTGTAGGATGTAGATGTGTGGATTTATGTATCTCCAATACTACGGTGCTTTCAGAGTGAACTAATGATTTTCCCCGAGCAAAGCTCGGTCCCCAGGTACTATAATCAAATGACGACACTAGCTTGAGGTTCGTGACGTATGAAGAGGTTAAGGAAGTAGTAAAGGTGAACAGTCTGGAGTGTGGAAACTGTTTATGACTATTAGATTAGGGTATCTGCAATCCTAAAATGATATGGGAAGGGAGGAAAACAGGTCCGCGACGTAGGAAGTGGTGAAGGAAGTAGTCAAGGCGAGTAGTCCGGAGTGCGGGAACTGTTTATGACGATTAGATTAAGGTATCTGCAATCTTTAAGTGCAATGGGAAGGGAGGGAAACAGGTCCGTGACGTAGGAAGTAGTGAGGGAAGTAGTAAAGGCAATCATAAAATGCTATGGGAATAGAGGGAAACAGGTCCGTGACGTAGGAAGTGATATGAAGGAAGTAGTAAATGCGAGCAGTCCGGAGTGTGGGGACTGTTTATGACGATAAGATTAGGGTATCTGCAATCCTAAAATGCTATGGGAAGGGAGGAAAACAGGTCCGTGACGTAGGAAGTAGTGAGGGAAGTGGTAAAGGCAATCATAAAATGCTATGGGAATAGAGGGAAACAGGTCCGTGACGTAGGAAGTGATATGAAGGAAGTAGTAAATGCGAGCAGTCCGGAGTGTGGGGACTGTTTATGACGATAAGATTAGGGTATCTGCAATCCTAAAATGCTATGGGAAGGGAGGAAAACAGGTCCGCGACGTAGGAAGTGGTGAAGGAAGTAGTCAAGGCGAGTAGTCCGGAGTGCGGGAACTGTTTATGACGATTAGATTAAGGTATCTGCAATCTTTAAGTGCAATGGGAAGGGAGGGAAACAGGTCCGCGACGTAGGATGTGGTGAAGGAAGTAGTCAAGGCGAGCTGTCCGGAGTGTTGGAACTATTATGACGATAAGATAAGGGTATCTGCAATCCTAAAATGCTATGGGAAGGGAGGAAAACAGGTCCGCGATGTGGGAAGTGGCGAAGGAAGTAGTAAAGGCGAGCTGTTCGGAGTGTGGGATCTGTTTATGACGATTAGATTCAGGTATCTGCAATCTTAAAATGCTATGGGAAGAGAGGGAAACAGATCCGCGACGTAGGAACAGGTGAAAGAAGTAGTAAGGTGAGCAGTGTAGAGTGTGGGAACTGGAAACCGTTTGTAGCAGTTTTAATGTATCTGCAATGCTGAAATGCTATGAGAAGGGATGGAAGCATGCCCAAGACATAGGAAATTGTGAAAGAAGTAGTAAAGTCTAGCAGTACGGACAGTGGGGATGTTTGTTGCAATTAGATTAACGTATCTAAAATACTAAAATGCTATGGAAAGCGATGAATACAGGTCCACGACGTAAGTGGTGAAGGAAGTAGTAAAGGCTGGCAGTGCAGAGTGGGGGAACCGTTTGAGCAGATGGATAAGTGAATTTGTAATACTTAAATGCTATGAGAAAGGAAGGAAACAGGCCAATGACGTAGTAAATGGTGAAGGAAGTAGTAAGGCTAACAGCGCAGAGTGTGGGAACTGTCTTTGGCAATTACATTAATGTATCTGCAATCCTAAAATGCTATGGGAAGAGAGGGAAACAGGTCCACGACGTAGGGTGTGGTGAAGGAAGTAGTAAATGTGAGCAGTGTTGAGTTTGGGAATGGATTAATGTATCTGCAATGCTAAAATGCTACGAGAAGAGACTGTAGACTGTAATATATTAAAAATGATTACGAAGCACAAATCGATACATATTTTCGATACATGCAATCGTTTACAATCGAAATTTACAACTGAGTTGACAGCAGCTGATTTTTATTCCATAGAGGCTAAAAACGATTTTTACTCCCTAAATATTAAAAATGCTACTTTAGACCTGCAGCGCATGCATGAAAAAATACTGTTTTTACTGCAGTAAGACAAAAACAATATAATATGAACCCTTGATGACTACGCTCAATTTTGTGGATGCCTCTGCGAACGCCACCTAGTTACATTATGTTTTGTTGACGATGCCATTCATGTAATTGTGTAAAAGGGCAATACTGATTTTCATGATGGGTTTTTGGATCAAAAATTGCAATATAAAATGGTTTATGTTACCTTTTACATCAAACGATCCTTGATGTAGTTAAAATCAACTACAGCCGCTGCCGCTGGGGCACATCTTCAGGATGTCGAACGTTGAGATGAAAGTGCTTTCATCCGTGGATGAGTTTTGTCAATATATATAATTTCTGTTACACGCAAAATACACGAATACGAATACAACATTTAAATTACACGAATTAAACTTTGCCAAGTAACGAACACACGAGACACGCGTCGTCCGGTGGATATTGCAACTCCAGCTGATCAAGCGTGACGTCATCGTGATGTTTCACTTGGAGTTAAGCGCACTTTGTGTGTATACATAAAAGTGAATATGAATATAAGGTAAGTTTAAAATGATTTGAGATGAATATTTTCAGCTTTTCACTGACTAAGACCAGTAAATTATTTAGCAAGGTCCATTTACTTTATCAATGTCCGAAAAAAAACTACTTCTGTGTTACTGGAGCGTTTAAGTCTCTGTACATATTTACACTTTCGTTTCAATTGAAAGGCTTGCTTATGTCACTTTTACTGTTACGGCACTTCATTGTCTTTAATCATCATATAGGGTCGTAATTTGTATTGACGGACAGCTTAATGTATAATAGTTTATCTTTTTTAGTTACACCTATGCGATACAATGAGTAAATAGCCATCTCGACAATCTGATTTGCTTCGAGTAGTATTTTTCATTATGTTAGTATAATAACCAGCTGAAGCTTTGTAGCCAACACTAGTAAAGTTACACTAGTTAAGGAAACAACACTCATAAACTGCTTTATCCTGAACAGATAAACTCACCAATAACAATTACTAGAATATTATCACTAACTGTTTACGTCTGATCGTAGATATTAGTAAATTTAAAATCTTGATTTTATACTCAACAGTATTCAATAGAACAATATTTGTGTTTTAAATGTTCAACAAACATTAAGTTAGGACTTGTTGTGGTTGAAATGTATTATTGAGATGAAAAATGTAATTGCCAAATGCAAAATTAGGAAAAAATGTACTACATTACATACTGTTATTCGTCTTAATAATCTATATTTAGTTAGTTATGAATTATTATCTATATTTACTACACAACCACTGATACACCACCCTCCACCTCTCTTCTACCCATTAATCTTTCATCTGTGTTTAATACATTATCCCAGAAAAGATAAGTTTCTCGTTCATTTTTGTACATAACCCTGAAGATTCAGTTCCAAGCAAGACAAAATTCATAAAATTTAGAAAACTTATACGACTATTTTTTATATTTTCCTACATATTTCCTTACTTCCCATTTAAATTAACACTCATTGCAACACGAGTCTACGCACAAGCCTATACTAGACCAGATGGTCTTATGTGGAAGTTTTCCTTGGTTAAAAAAATGTATTTTCTTTTACATTATTTTTTCCATTTATACTACAGGATATAAATGTTTGTTCTATATTCAGTAATGTTTGCTGTATTACAATTAAGTAAAAAAATATCGCAATAATACATAATACAATTAATTGCAAATAAAAAAGTATTTCATTGCAGTTGCTCAGCTAAACTTTGCTTTCGATATTTCTTTATAGGTAAAATTTTATTTATATTTATTTTATTTTATAGGGAACTAATTTTATCTACAAATGAATCCTTTTTTGTTGATTACTATTCAAATAAAGAAATCATAAACTACAGTTTACAGTTGTCATTCTGAGTGAAGATAAGCAGTGAGGAAAGTAGTGAGCTAAGTGAAATGATAAGGAATCAGCTGTTTTGCAAACTAAATCTGGTGAACTAAGTACTTCAAGTAAATACACTCTGAAATAATAAACATTCTTGAAATGCCACTTAAATTATTAAAGTTTAGATATATGGAAATCGTATCCGTCCAAGGTTAATTAATAATATCAGAAATATGGCTTAATAATGTATATTTTAGCACAGTATCATTTGGTCAAGATACAGGATAAATATGTATGACGTTAATTTACTAATTTTTGGTTTAGAAATAAAACACGTTAAAAAACCAAATTGAATAGGGCTGTATAATTTTAAATATATTCATAAACATTTATATAATTTAATGCATCCAATTTTTGCAGTCTTTTTTTTGAATGAGTTACTAACAACAATCATACTATTAATTTAAGCATAGGAGGGGTACGGAAGAAACGATCGAGCGAAAGATGCAGAAGGTCCTTTCAACCTTGGGGAAGGAACGTCACGTGGGGCAGGTGGAGCCAGCAGAGCTCCATCGGGGGGCTCAAAACCTGAGGAACCTGCAGCTGGCGAAAACTCCACTCCTGGTGCGGGTCTCCCTTGAGGAAACGCAGGTATGAATTCAAACTGTCTTGGAGCATCGGAAGCCAGGGGGCGAACCGTCAAGACGGACGAAGAACCTCCTTCTGCTCTAGCTGGAGGACCATATTCAGGGGCAGGTGAAGGAGGTGGTGGTGGAGGGGCGTATTCTCCAGCTTGAGCCTGAGCTCCTGCAAAATTCCCTGCAGGAGGTCCATATTCAGGGGTGGGTGGGGGTGGTGGTGGGGGTGGTGGTGTTGGGGGTGGAGGTGGAGGAGGAGGTGGTGGTGCATATTCTCCTGCTTGGGCTTGGGCGCCAGCAAAATTAGCAGCTGGTTGGGCAGGTGGGCCATATTCAGGCGTTGGTGCGGGAGGTGGTGGGGGTGGAGGAGGAGGTGGTGCTGGTGCAGCTGGTGGTGGAGGTGGAGGAGGTGCATATTGTCCTACTTGGGCTTGGGCACCTGCGAAATTGGCAGCTGGTTGGGCTGGTGGACCATATTCAGCCGTTGGAGCGGGAGGTGATGGGGGTGGAGGAGGAGGTGGTGCTGGTGCAGCTGGTGGTGGCGGTGGTGGAGGCGGGGGTGCAGGAGGTGCATATTGTCCTACTTGAGCTTGGGCGCCTGCAAAATTACCAGCTTGTTGGGCAGGTGGACCATATTCAGGCGTTGGAGCGGGAGGTGGTGGTGGTGGAGGAGGAGGTGGTGCTGGTGCTGGGGAAAATTCCCCAGCTTGGGCCTGTGCGCCTGCAATGTTACCTGCAGGAGGTCCATATTCAGGAGTAGGAGGGGTTGGTGGTGGTGGAGGTGGTGGTGGAGATGGAGGTGCATAAGCCCCGCCTAAGGCCTGAGCTCCCGCAAAACTATTCACTTCTTCGGTTGGAATTCCATAGGTCCTAGCAGGAGAAGCGATTCTCAAAGATCTTCCAGGGAACGAGGTCTGTGCTTGTGAGATGCCAGCTGGTGCTGATGATGGAGGGGGTGGGGCAAACGCAGGAGGAGCGAACCGTTGAGAGATACCGGCCGGGGCTGACTGTACTGGGGGAGTCTCGGCGCGGATGCTCGGAGGAATTACTCTCTGCAAAATTTGCTGATTGGCGTCATTTCTTCTTCCTAATTGGCGAGAAGGTCGGACAGCCGTGGGTTGCGGTTGAGGTTGAGGCTGAGTGTACTGAAAATAATATCAAAATTTTAATAAGTAAAAGGACAACAAATGAAATAGTGACATTGCAACTTTTAACTAATCTAGAATGATATTATTATAACAAAAAAGTATTATTTTAACTTCGTTACAGTTGAAACTATCTGTTGCAGTATATATCAAATACAGATGTGAAATCTGACGCACCTTTTAAGGCCAGAACGTCAGATATTTAAAAATAGCTCATAGAGGAGTTTTTTATAGAAGAGATGTTTAAAAATTACAATAACACTCGACACGACTAACGCCATCTTTTAGCGATATATATATACAGAGTGTCCCGGAACTCTCTACCAATATTTTAGGGCATTGCTCCTGGGTAAGAAACATACCTAAATATCATATTTAAACTGTCCGGAAGTCCTTATTTACTCACACAGCCGCCATTTGGTTTTTTCAGTTATTAATTTTTTTCTAAAGAATGGTTAAACATACGAAATGGAAACATTGCACAAACATTTATGACAACTAGACAAAGCTACAAAAAAATTACGACGATTTTTCAAATTCATAAAACAAAATGGCGGCCATTTAAAATTTTGTTTCTTAAATAACTCAAAAACCGTTAATTTTACAAAAATTTTAAATGGTCGCCATTTTGTTTTATGAATTTGAAAAATCGTCATTATTTTTTGGTAGCTTTGTCTAGTTGTCATAAATGTTTGTGCAAAGTTCGCATTTCGTATGTTTAACCATTCTTTAGAAAAAAATTAATAACTGAAAAAAACAAAATGGCGGCTGTGTGAGTAACTAAGGACTTCCGGATAATTTAAATATGATATTTAGGTATGTTTCTTACCCAGGAGCAATGCCCTAAAATATTGGTAGAGAATTCCGGGACACCCTGTTTATATATACTGTATGTATATATATATATATATATATATATATATATATGTGTGTGTGTGTGTGTGTGTGTGTGTGTGTGTGTGTGTGTGTGTGTCCGTTAGCACGATAACTCGAGCAAAAACTATCCAATTTCGATTAAATTTGGTACAAACGTGTAAACCTACGTTTATTCGAACGAGTTCACGAACCAGCATGATCGGACCATGGGAACGGGGTTTTATGGGGGGATTTATAGGGTAAAAATTGGGTTTTCTCATTTTTGACCCTCAAAACATAAAATTTCCCAAATTTCCTCTAGACCATTTTGAAGAGCTTAAAAAAACAAATAATTCAGTATATTGTTGCGGGCTTAGCAGGTTCTTTACAAATAAAACTTGGCGATTTTATAATAACTATTTATTTACACTAATTATTATATATTTACAGATTTTAGAATTACCTAACACCTAACTAACCCTATCTAAACCTAGCTAAAGCCTATTCTAAATTTACAATGTTTCTACTTACAGCTAGCCTCTACAGGATTTATCACTTCTGTTACAACACTGTCACTACACTGTCACTAGAGACACTACACTGTTACTGTTACTCTTACTGTCACTAAACTGTCACTGCCACTAGTACTAGCACTGGTCACTAACACCGACGGGCACTTGCTGCGACGATTCTCGGAAGGCTCAACTCAACTCAACTGCCGTGTGCCGGAAGACGGTCCCTTATATAACCTTGCCGTAGAACATTCCAGAGTGGAGAGTTCGAGTATCCGTTGTTTACAAACCGGCGTAGAAGTGTAGAAGGTTCTGGAGCCTCTATTGAGATAGTCCGTTGACATAGGTCTATTGTCTATCAGTGGTGCGTTCTGAGAAACCCGTGTAAACAAACAACCCTTTTGTGACGGCGCCTGGCTATTGTTGCGCGGGGCTCCTGACTTGTAACACTGCCCCCTCCTTAAGACTGTTCTGACCCAGAACAGATTTCTCTCGAAGTTTGGGATCTTCTGGACCTATAATGTCTCCGGTTCCCCATGGGTTGTATACGCAGACCACAATGTCGATGCCAGTGTCCTCAAAAAGTTCCTGCACTATATTTCTTACAATCCTCCATTCCAGTCCGTCATAACCACATCCCAGCCTGGGAATAGCAAGCTTTTTTATTCCGATCCGAAGGAGCTTGTCTCGCAGGTCTTGCAGGCTTCTCTTCAACGATTCGTAGGAGGGCTTCTGGCTTGACGTCTCCTTGGTTACGAGGTAGAACAAATGCTGTCCATTGCGCTCCAGGTGGAGGGTTGTGCCAATGGCGGGGTTCTGACGCTCAAGATCTTCGGTCCCCCCAAACTTTTTCCTGAAGACTGTGGCTATACCTCGCGACGCTCTCAGGTGTTCTGCTACACAGTGTGCCAAGGCATATTCCACTGGCAAGGTGAAGAGGTCCTTGTATAACAACCTCAGTCCCTCATTTCCATGTCTCTCAGGCACGACGTCTCTTTGCTTGGTTGAGAGGTTCCGAACTTGTTGGCCGTGATCTCCTTTGTAGAGTGCAAGCCTGTTAAAATGAACTATTTTTGGTTTGCCATTTGGTTGTTTCTTAATCCTGTAGATGACGTCATTTAAACGGGAAATAACTTCATAGGGTCCCTCCCATGAGTTCTGAAGTTTGGGTGAATAACCACGACGCCTTCGGGGATTATGTAGCCACACGAGATCACCAGGTGTGAACCCTCCTTTCTCGGCCTTCACGTCGTACCTCTCCTTCATCTTGTCACTTGCTCCAGATATGTTGCGACGAACCTTCTCGTGTATCTCGTCCATCCTCTTCCGCAGATCCGATACGTAGTCCTCGCCAACCACACATTCATCCGGCTTCAATCCATACTGCAGATCGCATGGAAGACGTAGCTCACGCCCGAAAACTACGTTGGCTGGAGTCTGGCCGGTGGTTTCGTTGACCGAACTCCTATACGCAAGTAGGAACAGGTGCAGGTATTGGTCCCAGTCCCGCTGATGATCGGAGACAACTTTTGACAGGTATCTTCCCATCGTCCTGTTCATGCGCTCTACCATGCCATCTGACTGTGGATGAAGAGGTGTTGTTCGAGTTTTCCGGATACCAAGAACTTCACACATTCTAGAGAATACCGCTGACTCAAAATTTCTTCCTTGGTCAGAATGAAGTTCGAGCGGGACGCCAAATCTGCTCACCATTTCCTTGATTAATATATCTGCAACTGTTACCGCTTCCTGGTTAGGCAGTGCATAGGCCTCTACCCATTTGCTGAAGTAATCCATTGCAACCAAAATAAATCTATTTCCAGTATCTGACATGGGGAACGGTCCTGCTACGTCAATGGCGATGCGCTCAAACGGGGCACCTACGTTGTATTTCCTCATTGGGGCTTTTCGTTTGTTGACAGGGCCATTTGAAGCTGCGCAGGTCACACACCTTCTGCACCAATCTATTACGTCGTCTTTCTGATTAGCCCAGTAGAAGCGCTCCCTTACTTTAGCAAGTGTACGATGTACCCCTAGATGGCCTCCAGAAATTCCATCGTGTACTTCTCTTAGCACTTCGGGAACCCTCTTCTTTGGAATTATTAGTTGGAGTTTGCGGTGCCCTCCTTCCTCCGATTCGACGACTCGCTTCAAAACTCCTTCTTCCATTAAAATCGAGTTCCACTGCGCCCAGTAGGTCTTCACACTCTTAGACAATGGAGCAATATCCTGCCACGATGGTCTTCCTTTATTGTCCATCTTCCATTGCATAACATGTCTTAGGTCGGCGTCTTCCTTCTGGTCCTCTGACATTCTCTTACTATCCCATTCGTCGTCAACGGCGGTCACACGATGAACCGATGCACTTTTGTCTTCCTTGCGTGTGCAGTGCGCGCAGCTGTCCCCGCATGGTCTTCTGGATAGTGCATCTGCATTCCTGTGGCTTGGCCCCGCACGATGGATTGATTCGAAGTCATACTCCTGTAATCTTTCTAACCATCTTGCAACCTGTCCTTCAGGAGACTTGAATCTCAGCAACCACATCAGTGCGGCATGGTCGGTTCTCAGGAGAAACCTTCTTCCATACAGGTACTTATGGAAGTGTTCTATGGACTTAACCACTGCGAGAAGCTCCCTCCTGGTGACACAGTAATTACGCTCAGGCGCTGACAGGACCTTACTGAAGTATCCGATCACATGTTCTTCTCCGTCCTGAAGCTGAGAAAGGACTCCTCCAATTGCTGTATTACTGGCATCCGTGTCAAGTATGAACTTTCCGTCTGATCGTGGATAGCTCAATATGGGTGCGCTGCATAATTTGGTCTTCAGCTCTTCAAAAGCTTTCTCGCAGTCGTTATCCCAAACAAAGGTCCTCTTGTCTTCGGTCAACTTGGTTAGTGGTTTGGCAATATTAGCAAATCCTTTAACAAATTTCCTGTAGTAAGTGCACAGCCCAAGGAAGCTCCTAACTTGGTGTTTATCCTGAGGTATTGGCCAATCAGTGATAGCTCTGATCTTCTCCGGGTCCACAGATACTCCTTTGTCTGATACAACATGGCCGAGGTAATTGACCTGTTTGCGGAACAAGTTGCATTTCTTGGGGTTCAACTTGAGATTAGCCATCCGCAGTCGCATGAAGACATTCTCCAGGTTCTTCAGGTGGTCTTCGAAGGATTTGCCTAGGACGATAATGTCATCCAAGTAAACCAGGCATGTCTCCCATGACAATCCCCTGAGGACGTTCTCCATAAGCCTTTCAAAAGTAGCAGGGGCATTGCAAAGTCCAAAAGGCAGCACAGTGAATTGCCAAAGTCCTATCCCAATAGAGAACGCTGTCTTCTCCTTGTCCTCAGGAGCGAGCCCGACCTGCCAGTAGCCACTTCTGAGGTCCAAGGTTGAGAATATCTGACATCCTCCCAGAGTGTCGAGTGTGTCATCAATCCTGGGGAGAGGGTAGCTGTCTTTCTTGGTGACATTGTTGAGAAGGCGGTAGTCTACGCAAAATCTTGTTGAGCCGTCTTTCTTTTTTACTAGTACCACAGGTGACACCCAAGGGCTGCTAGAAGGCTCGATGACACCATCCGCTTCCATATCCTTTATGATTCTCTCGGCTTCGTCACGTTTTGCCAGTGGGAGTCGTCTAGGGGCCTGACGTATGGGTTTTGCATCTCCGGTGTATATCTGGTGTTGTACTATATTCGTCCTTCCTCTAGGGCCACTTCCGTACTCAAAGACATCTTGCCATCTAATAATAAAGTCCTTTATTTTTGCACTTTGTTGATGCGTCAGCTCCTGACAGATGCTCTCCGCGAAATCTTCTAGCTCCTTCGGTAATCCATTTGGAGATGGCGGGCATGATTTTAGTTGACGTACCACCGAATTAACAGCCACGCACGTACCGATCGTTACTCCTCTTTTTATCGTAACAGGAAAACCATTCAAGTTCATCAGTTGCACCGGATTTTCATGTCCTAAGTTAAATAAGGATCTGGCGACAAAGACACCACGTCCAAGCTGGGATTCACTGTCACTTGCTGGCTCCAGCAGAACACTTTGCCCACTAGTCCAATCTCCTTCGACTGTAGCTTGAACGATGACCTGGCTGCGCGCTGGTAGCATTGTGTCTTCCAGTAGAAGTACGCGTGCAGAGATATCTTTTCCACGCCGAAGTATGACATCTTCGTCTCCGAGAGTCACTAGTCCTCTTGACATGTCCAACTTCAGTCCGTACTTCACCATTATATCGGTTCCCAAAATCACGTCCTCGTCTATGTCGGCAACAAGTGCGCAGTGTTGAAACACGCAGCCGCCGATGTGGAAGGTAGCAACCATCTGCCCATAGACCTGAGCCAGCTGACCTGTAGCTGTACGTAGAGACCATGTTGATGGTGAAATATCTTCCGTCGACACAGTGTTTGGATTCAGGATGGTCATAGTCGCCCCGGTGTCCAGAAGACAGCTTTGGAGACGCCCGTTCACCTTTCCGTCGACGTAGAAACTGCTCGACTGACTTCCCAGTGAAGCAACTTTAACACTTTTCCTCGGGGCTTTCCAATCGCGGGCTGACGGTTGCCCCTTTCCATCAACCCTCCTTAGTTTTCCTGCTTCGGTTCTGATGTGGTCGAAGGGCATTTACTCCGGGGATGTCCCATCTGTCCGCAGCTCCAACAGCGTATCTGCCGGCGACGAGTTTTTAGTGCCTCCAGCACTCTCTTTACTAGCTCCTCGATGTCCAGTGGAGTTGTAGGTTCCACGTCTGCCACGCGGACTCGAGCCTGGCCCCGCACCGACTGTCGCACAGCCTCGAACTCCAGTGCCTGTGTCAGTGCGTCACTCAGGGTCTTTGGTCTGGCGAGCTTCACTGCCTGTTGGGTCTCAGGTTCACGTAGACCGTCTAGGAATTTATCCACCGCCAAACTCTCATAGACATCATCCGTGACCGATGGATAGGCGTTTCTCACCGGGCGAGCAATGTCGGCTTCAAACTCCTGGAGTGACTCGCTGGGCTTCTGGATCCGGTTCCGCAGCTGTGATCGGTAGAGCTGGTCCATATGTCTATGTCCAAAGCGCATGTCCAATCTTCTTACTAATTCTTTGAAATTCTTCCGCTCCGCCATTGGCATAGCATGCAGAACAGCTAATGCATCGCCCCGTAGTGCAAGACACAGTGCTGAAGCCTTTGTCTCCTCAGTCCACCCATGGACCATAGCCGCTGTCTCGAAGAGAAGCATGTAGTCCTCCCAGGGGGTTTTGCCATCGAAGTGAGGAACGATGTTCTGAGGGGCAACGGCAGCAATGGTGGGCGCTGGCTTGGAGATCGTTTCTAGGGCGTTATCCTGCTGAAGTTCGCCAGTGCTAGCCGATGACGCAGGTGTGAAGCTCCCCGATGTAGCCATTTCCTGCCTAAGCTTAACTAACCTATCTTCTAGATTTTTTTCTATACAATTAAATTTCTCATCTATTTCATTCATCCTACTTTCTAAATCATCAACTTTGCTAGAATACTCATCTAACTTGTTTAACATTTTCGATTCTACATTTGACATTTTTGTTTCAATATTAGCTTCAAGGTTTTCTAACGCTTTACTAGTTTCTGACATTTTTGACTCTAATGTTTTGCTATTTTCTAACATTTTTGACTCTAATGTTTTGCTGTTTTCTGACATTTTTGCCTCAATATTAGCTTCTAGGTTTTCTAAAGTTTTACTATTTTCTGACATTTTTGACTCTAAGTTTTTAAGCATTTTATTGAAATCAGATGTTTCAAATAAAACGTTATCTAGGTCTTCACCTGCATCAATTAAAGCTTGTTTAAGGCGTGCCTGAAGGGCTGATTTAGTTCCACTAGTATCTAGATCTCGTTCTTCTAATTCTCTCCTCAGATCAGCTACTTTTAATTCATCAAGTTTTACACCTTTGAAAGCCATTTTTATGCAAAACAATTACAATAATTTTACAATAAATGATTTTATTCTTTGTAAACAAATTTACGACACAAATTACTAATATGTAACAAAGACCTTGAATCTTACTAATATCTAACAAAATCCTTAATTCTTTTTTTACAAATAAAATCGCCAAAATAATGCCGCTTTCTGACACCAATTGTTGCGGGCTTAGCAGGTTCTTTACAAATAAAACTTGGCGATTTTATAATAACTATTTATTTACACTAATTATTATATATTTACAGATTTTAGAATTACCTAACACCTAACTAACCCTATCTAAACCTAGCTAAAGCCTATTCTAAATTTACAATGTTTCTACTTACAGCTAGCCTCTACAGGATTTATCACTTCTGTTACAACACTGTCACTACACTGTCACTAGAGACACTACACTGTTACTGTTACTCTTACTGTCACTAAACTGTCACTGCCACTAGTACTAGCACTGGTCACTAACACCGACGGGCACTTGCTGCGACGATTCTCGGAAGGCTCAACTCAACTCAACTGCCGTGTGCCGGAAGACGGTCCCTTATATAACCTTGCCGTAGAACATTCCAGAGTGGAGAGTTCGAGTATCCGTTGTTTACAAACCGGCGTAGAAGTGTAGAAGGTTCTGGAGCCTCTATTGAGATAGTCCGTTGACATAGGTCTATTGTCTATCAGTGGTGCGTTCTGAGAAACCCGTGTAAACAAACAACCCTTTTGTGACGGCGCCTGGCTATTGTTGCGCGGGGCTCCTGACTTGTAACAATATTGAAGTGTTTTTGTATGGTTATTGGTTACGGAGAAAATTGTAAATTAAAAATGTCCATGTTATTCTTAAGGAGAATAAGTAAACTGTTGTAGTTTGCTTATTTATGCATATATTTGGATCAAACTTGGACAATCTATTTATTTTATACTAAGCTATTAATATTTTACTAAAAAACACACTTATTACCCTGTAGGCAGCAAATCTAGGTGCTCGTTAAACCCAATGTTATTTGAATAGATTTAATTGAAAATCAAATCAGGCAAATGGAAATCCGCTTAGTCTGCAGGTTTGCTGTGGTGGGGGTATTTTTCTCTTAAGTTCTGGATATCTCTTAAGTTCTTAATATCCAGGTTTGAAACCAACATACTTCAGGATACGATTACGTATTTTAAGTTTATTTTATTTTACATCCCGTCTACTTTTTAACTTTGTGTAAGTAACCAATCAATGCACTTACGTAAACAGTAGTAGGAGCGGCCTGAGCTACTGCTGCGGCGTTTCCTGAGGTGTAAGTGTAAGTCTGAGGGGCGAATCCTGGCCTGGAGCTGGAGAATGATGATGACACTCCTCTCTTAGGCCTCGTGGCTTGTTGGGACTGGTAATACTGCAACACGATTACACAGTGTCTATTACCTTGTACCTCGCTCTATAAGACACCTAGTAGATATTTTCAACACAATGTTGATTCTACATTATCACATTATCTACACTATCTACATTATTCTATACTATCTACACAGTGCGCTAGGTGTATTTGTAAAAATGCCAACAATGACCATTTATAATCAAAATGGTCTGGAAGCACGTCTATATTGCGGCGGGATGCGGGACTACTGCTTTCAGAGCAGTCTCCTGTCTTGCTGCTAGGGAAATCCCCGTACAATGTGTGTTAGGTTGGTGACGATAAACGCAGCCGCATCAACAATAGAATTCGGCAGCTAGGAAAACTGGCGTGAAAAAACTTATTTTGAAAGAGAAAAGTTGTAAAAATTGACGTTGAAATTTAGACATCCCATCTACATTATGAACTCTTGCTCCTCTTCTCCTTAATCTTGAAAACCAGGATTTTCTTCGTAGTTTAAAAGGGTACGAGAGGTGGTTGTTGGTTGATTTCATTTAGTTGTTGTACCCCTAGACCCTCGCTAGTGGCTAGTAGACCCTGGGGCAGGTGTTAAAAAGCATTAAGACGGGAGATACCAGTACTAAACTGACAATGCATAGCATTTTTATATTTTAAAACTGCAGCATAAGCTTCTACAGTATTAAAAGTAATAATAATTTTAAGGATTATTATTCGTGTTTTTTTTCGGGATCAGACATGGAGCACACAATATGCTGAAGTTATCATGTAGTTCTTTTAGGGTTCTAATTTCCTATTGTTTTGCAGTGGTGGTCCAGAATTTCATTTCCGGGGGGATAACCCACCAGTCACCAGTGGGGGGTATGGAAGTTTCCCCCCTCCCAAAAAAAAGGAGTCCGGAGGCCCCGCCCCCCGGAAAATGTTGAATTGAAAGCCTAAAAATGTTTTTTTATATGAATTTGAGCTCTTAAATATTCTCAATCAAATAATATTTATGTTAGCTAAAAATATAAAATATGTCGGGGGAGGATATATCCCTCCCCATCCCACCCTGGGACCACCATAGTCCAAAACGATATAGTCTTCTGGCAAACTATAATAGTTTTTGTTGCCAGTACCTGCTGATAGTAAGCCTGCTGAGCTGGCGTGAGTGGCGGAGAGGGAGTGTTAGCTACAGCGGCTGCAGTACCTTGACCACTAGTGTAGGTGTAGGTTTGAGGTTGAGCTCCTCCTACAGAAGTGGAGCTTGAGCTCGAGAATGAGAAGCTCTTGCCGTCAGTAGCTCGTTTCAAACGGAGCCCAAACACCTTTAAAGGCTTATCTTTCAGTATATGAATAGTCTTACAGTAAAAGAAATTGGTAAGGTACGATTAATTTTTAATGGATATAATTTTACACAAGGACATGATTCTGTGTCATAATATGATAGATTTTCGTAAATTTGACTTTGTCTATGAATTATTATGGTATGGGAATTGAAGGTTTTGTGCGGTCACCAGATCGCATTGTTGTTGATATATTAACCAGGCCGTTGGATAAAAAAGTCACATGATGAATGCCACTAAATATGAAGTATTTTGTGTATGAACAGTACTTTCAAGATTTTGGAATAAATACAGTAAATTTAGTTATATTAGTAAATATTATAATTGTAGATTAGCTCGTTAGACTACTTAAGGACAGAATGACTATGCTGTCCTTAAATACAACCATGATACGGGAAATGTAAACCACTTTTGTTATAATTCCCATAAACAATCATATTAGATGAGATAATATAGGTATTCTTTCTTACTCTCTGACCAATTATAGTCACAGATACTGTGGTAAAAAATTACGTTATTAAACCTTATTTCCTTACTTTCTCTACATTGTGGTTTATCAAAATAGTATAAGGTATAGTTAGGTTATAAGTAAGGTTAGGTTATAAATAGTAAGGTTATAGTATAAGGTTTGTTTCAAATTTTACATAATTGCCTGATTTTCTTATTAAAGAAATCACTTTTTGATATCATAGCACAAATAACATACTAAGCTAATTACATATTTCACTTACAGTGGAGGGGAATATCTGCGAGAAACCCCCAAACCTGTTGTCTATTCCGTTGTCGGAAGCTGTTGCTGTGGCTTGGGCATTCCCGGAGGTTCTTGTGTAGGTTACTGGAGCTTGTCCACCATAGGAGACTGAAGAGGAAGATGAGGACGACTGGGCATCCACTGCCACAGTCACCACACAAAACACACACACCACCTACAATAATACAAGTGTGTATACAGGGTGGCTGAAAAGTAACTTGGACCCCCCTTAACTTTTCAACCTTTTGAAATATTCGAAATCTGTTTGTGGAAACCTTCTTAGATATGAGAGGCTCCAAAAATTATGGTAATTTCTTTATGTTCCCCTTAGGGGTAGTGGAAGTAAGTGGTATATCAAAATTTGAAATAGGAAGCATGATCGAGTTTGGTATCATTTTACCAAACAATACTATACGTGCCTTTGCAAATTTTTAGCTATCTCCCACCCCCGCAGGATAAAATTTTCAAAATTAACCATTATTATTTTAGCCCCTCATATCTATAACTAGGTTGTGGCCCTTCATAACTAGATTTAAACCGATTTCAAATATCTCAAATAGTTCAAAATTTAAGGGGGGTGCAAGTTATTTTTCAACCACCCTCATGGTTATTTGGATTTAAAACGTTTTTAGGGTGCTATTTCGTTATTAGTGGTCTGATTTAGGTTTTCTTAAAAAACAAAAAAAAATAGAAAAAAATATTAAAATAGAAGCTTTAAAATAGTAAAGACAGAATACGAGAAGCAGGAACATGATAAGAAGTAATATGTAAAATTCGACATTGAGTATGATTTAAGAGTCCCACTACCTAAAATCGTACAAATGGTAAAACAGAATCACAGTGAATAGGAAAAGAAGCATAAAATGGAAGAGGATCTTTGAGCATCCGCCATAGCAGTCACGTAGCTATCCGGAAAAGGTGTAGGAGGAAAAAGTAATCATCCATCTTGTTTTCAGGGTCATCAAATTCCTTTCTGTGGTGTCATTTTGTAAAAGAAATATTACAATTTCAAGCAAAGTCCATTACTTTGATTTGTTTAAGGGTGCACGTGCTAAATACTAGCACATGTATTGGTATGATTTGTCTTTTTCAATCTAAACAGACATAAAGATGGCAAGGAAAACTTAGAAATTGTGGCTCTAAAATTTTGACGACTGCATTACTACAGCGGTGAAAAATGAATATAATTTTATATAATGTTTGCACACAACGCACCGTTATATTTGAAATGTTATGATATTAAAAATATGTTGCGTTTGCGTCGGTAATGCAACTATCCAAATACAAAAGACGTATCCTTTTCACTTTCTATTTTAAAATACTACTTGGGAACTCATAGCTTTACGAGACTGGTTATTATCGTAATCAGGAAAAAATGTTCTACATTTTATGTACCTAAATCAGAATACAAATCATTGCTCAGCTTACGTTAGAGCAATAAATAAATATGGCCAAACAAAATACATTGATTCCTTGAAACTAACTTGATTGTGTATTTTAAACAGTCAGACTTCCCCATTTTAAACTTATTTCCTTATTGAACCTTTGAAGAATGTTAACAATTGTTTTTGTGTTGAATATTTTATACAAAATAGAGATTAAAATTAAAGTTTTAAATTTCTATGGAAATAGTTGATCTTGAGTGAAAAAGAACAACGTCCATAAATTCATTTTAGATCAAAATGCTTTTCTCTTAACACTGTAGGCTATATGATAAAACACGAAAGGTCTTACCACTTATCAATATGTTTGAACAGATTTCCTTCCCTCTGTCCCTCTATAATGTTAGTGTAAACTTACAAAAAGGCAAATTTGACTAGACCCATTCAAAAATTTTATATTCCGTTATTTCCATTATTTTACTTAGAAATTACTTTCCCTACTGATATCCAGTACCTAATCCCTAGATCGATTGTCATATAACGAAAGACAACATTCGCCCAAAGAACAATGAATCTTAAAATCAATCGATGTGTTACAAACTACACAATCCGATCTTTTATCTCAGAAGCTTAAAAATGTTTAAACCAGTTATCACTTAACTTACCCAAGCTACCGCCATGATGGTGGTCTCAAGACTGTTAAGCTGTCAACCCTCTAGCTCACCATTAAGATTGCTGTTTTGTGGTAAACACCAACAGGATAAGTTCCTGCTGCAAATAGGTTGAATGATTCACAAAGTCTCACGTCTGAAGATATCGCCTCTGGCGAGACATTCATCTTTTGACCAGCTGTCTGCTTTATAATTTACAAAATACTTCCATAAACTAAAAGAATTGCATAGTATATTTATGGAACTATTAAATAAGTATTTTCGTAACTAGTAATTTTATATAAGTTTTGTCTGTAATGTGGCCTAGAAGATTTTAAAGTTTACAAAGTAGAAACATCTTGAAGGGAAAATCACAATGAAGACGAAAACCTCAGATAACTTTAATCACCATCATATAATGTTAGAGTTTGTATGTTATTTTTATTTAATTTCAGTGGCAATCGTGGTTTAAAAGCCTCAAGTTATGCCAAAATTAAAACTTTTAAATTCTTCGTAAACGTTAAAAAAAACTGTGATATATACACTATCATAAAAAGTAAAAAATTGCAATTTAGATCTGACCATGCCATAATAAAAAGGTTTATAAAACAGGCCTCTTTTGTAACATGGGACCTTTCAATGAAAAATGTGCATAGTTCAAAATATTCATAGTATGATTCATAATCTTAACTGTAAAACGTTATAATTGACAACAAAACGTTCATTGTTGTGGCCTTAAACATTCGGAGTCCGGGACACAGATTTTGTTTTCACAGAAAAGTACAGTCACTTTTTATTTAGGATGTGTTTATCTCTCGGGTTTTTTTTGTGTGTAATCAATTGACTTTGAAAAATGGCACTCGAATGCACATGACGGTTGTGATTAATGATTTGAACATTGTATGTAACTAATAGTGTATATTATATTAGGAGAGAACAGGTACAGAAGCCACAATTCATCAGTTAAAGTCGGCCAAAGGGCATTTACATTAATTGCCAAATTTGTATTCTTCAGCTATTTTTATATGCACCATTTTCATATGAAAATACAGAGAGTATAACACAATACCTTGTTAAAACCATACGCCTTTCCTTTCAGTACACTGAATTAACATCTATTATAGTAACAGTAAGGATCTTTTTTAAAGAGTTTCACATCTTAATTTTTCTCTTTTATTATTTTAATCATATATACATCATCACATAAGTGACACTTCTTCTGCATGAACAGATCTATACTGCATTACCGACGTGAAGACAGTACATGGTACCCAGAACCGTCAGCAACGTAGTTCTGGACGATCCTCTTGCCCTCAGGGGACGTCCAGGAGACTTGTCCTCTGACTCTGTTAAGAGCGTGTCCATCCTTTACTCTGGGGTCCACGTAGGTCTCCAATTGTTCAGAGCGAGTTGTTCCGTCAGGAGCTGTGTAGCTGTAAAATAAGCTTAAATTTGAAAATAAATCCCCTATTAGGCTCAAATAGCACAACCCTCATCTCTTTTTAGTATGTAAATTACTTGTTATTTCCCATCTTATTTAGTTAATACTTATACTTAAGCTGTAATAAGGAGTAATATAGTTCAAAATTAGAAGTAAACCCATATTAACTTGTTTTATAATATTTTATTTTTTATTTAGATAAGGTAGCTGAAAGTAATGTTTCTTATTTTAACAAACGTATTTCCTATTCGCATGCGATTTCCCATGATAAAGAATACACCAAATGTATTTTCTTTTTCATCTAAAAACATTTTTTTTTTTCAAAAGTGTAAACCATTTAACCAAAACCCTGCAGTTATTAAAAACTAAATAATTTTTACTTGATGATAATGTAAAGTAAAATAATCGGAGTGAAAACACACAGGTAAAAATATTTGTTACATATAACCACTATCTTTACGTTATAAACACACTGTCTCAGGCTCTAAACTATCTTCATAATACCGAAGAGTATTTTGTAACCTCATTTGTTTCATTGCATTGGAGTTTTTTGCCTTCAAACTCTCTGCAGTTTTGGAGATGCTACAAAACAATTTATGGCAAAAGTTTCTTTTCAACAAGGTGGGATCCTGAAAGGTATCGTACAATTTGTTTCCTGAAAATGGTTTTCTTTTGTTCCGGTTTCGTAAGTGTTTTTCAGCTTTTTATTACGTAGTTCACAAATTTATATACTGTAGTGCTATAAAATTAAACACCTTAAACTACTTTCTTTATTTGCAAAAATGTTTAGTTATCATAGTATCAGAGTGTATTTTAATGAACTACTTGAGGGTTTTAGTAATGGTTTTTGCTTTTATTATACTTAAACGACATAAAGGAATAGTTAAAAATGTTTTTGTTGTATACTTGCAATACAGCTATGTGTAATATGGAAAACTAAGCTCTGTTAATTTCTTAGTAAATGAGTTTTATAAATACATTTTGGTACATTTTAAAACTGACGCAATGTCAATTACGACTATCAAATCCCTTTCGCACCCCTGCTTAGCTTTGTGTAACAATTCAAAGGTCACAAACCGCAATCTTAGAAGAGCTGGCCATACTCGTCACTAATCATACCAAATTAAACTTGTTCGACCACGCGTTAAAGTCACTTGACATTGGTAATCGAAAACTCGTTAGAAAGACTGGGTAAGTGGGGCAACTTCTGGGTGTACACGTGAAATGCCCCACACACGAACTAGGCTTTGCTCTAATGGCCTATGATTGCTGTAGTCGCCGCAAGATGCCACTGGTGTTCGTGAACTATAGCGAGACTATCTAAATTTATCTCCAAGGAATACGTGACCGATTAAGTCTCCTCTGAGGTTGTGAACTTCGCATATTGCATTTACAAATGTTGAAAGTACTAGTGAGGTGGTTTGATTTGCTGTTTCATCAGTAAGTATAAGGATTTGTTTTAAAATATAAAAATAAAGGGTACTTTTTTGTAAATTGCAACTCACAAATTCACCTGTTTCCTAGCACTTGTTCCACTTGTTATCGAAATGTACAAGTTCTCATGAAACCCTGGAAATATTGCTAATAAGATTCTGAGATGAGTATTTTCTTGGTCTCATTTTCATTTTTCTAGTCTATTTCCAAATTATGGTTAAGCATAAAAATTGATTGGCTTAAGCTGTCGTCAAGGCAATTCAATTACATAAAGACAGGAGATTTGACTTTGACAGTGTTTGATTTTTTGGAATATTTCACTCAAAGTAAATAAACTTCCTTAAATATAGAAAGCTTTAAACATAATGAAAATTACTTTAGATCAGTTAAATACATGCAATTTAACATTTACAAACCTAAATCCCGTTCCTCTTCTTCTCCTAGCATGAAATGCAGGGTCTTTCAATGATATTAATCTTGCCCCTGGTAGTTCTGGGGCAACAATCAGACTTCCTTCGATCTTAGTTCCTGGGACGACCACTCCCGAGGCTCCCTGTCCCTGGATGTCAAACTCCTTCAGGAGGTAGCCTTCGCCATCCCCATGAACACTCACTGGAACACCTGGGATCACTAGGAGTACGGGGTCGGTCTCACCCACGTGGTCGGGAATATGATGAGGCAGAGGCATTACAGTTGCCAAAACAGCAAAGAGAAAAATGAGAACCTGCAATCAATGGTTTAGATATTAAAGGCTAACAGGGTGGCTAAAAAATAACTTGTACTCCCCTCCCTTAAAGTTTTTAACTTTTTAGAAATGTAAAACCAGTTTTTAGCAACCTTCTTAGATGTGAGGAGCTACAGTTATTATGGTAATTTTTAAAATCTTACCCTTAGGGGTAGTGAGTAGCTCAATATTTTCAAATGAGAAGTATTGTCGACTCTCAAGTCATTTTATAGGCCTTGTTGAAAATAAATAATCTTTACAAAGACAATAAAAATCGGACCACTTATAACATACTTGCAGCTGATAATTAATTACTTATTATTATAAAGGTTGATTAGATTTAAATCATTTTAGGGTGCCATTTTGTTATTAGTGGTTTGTAAAATTATATGAAAGTATACTAAACTTCCCATTTGACAATTTTGAGCTACCTCCTACTCCCACTACTCTCAAGGGATTTTTTTTATTTGCCATTATT
This sequence comes from Macrosteles quadrilineatus, assembly GCF_028750875.1. Lineage (NCBI taxonomy): Eukaryota > Metazoa > Arthropoda > Insecta > Hemiptera > Cicadellidae > Macrosteles > Macrosteles quadrilineatus. The sequence continues at coordinate 358,539 of NW_026542650.1, forward strand.
ATTGTAGCCCCTTATAACTAGGACAGTTTGTGATCGTTTTCCACAATCTAATCATGTCAGCATTTACCGAGCACTCCCAAGTAGATTGTGTCTATCTGGATTTTAGCAAAGCCTTCGACAGAATAGACCATCGCTTATTGATTGCTAAACTTGAGGGCTATGGAATCTGTGGCCCATTACTTTCCTGGCTGAAAAGTTACCTCACTGACCGCATCCTCGTTGTTAGGTGTGATGGAGAGCAATCCCGTCCCTTCACTGCCACTTCTGGAGTGCCCCAGGGTTCTCATCTTGGTCCACTGCTGTTTAATTTATTCAATAACGACATCTGCCCAGAAATTAAAACTAAATTTCTCTTATTTGCTGACGACATTAAGGTGTTCAACAAAGTAACCTCCACACATGACCAAGAAATGCTCCAACACTCGATTAACAACATCAGCAAATGGTGCTTATCAAATGCAATGGAGCTCAATGTCTCCAAATGTGTAGTTATGTTTCTCAGTCGCAGTAACTTAGTTCATGAGTATGACTATTGCATCGATGGCAGAAGTCTCAGCGTGGTCGAGAAATTCAGAGATCTTGGTGTAATCACTGTCCCTTCACTCAGCCCACATGATCATCTCATCCATATATCCTCAAGAGTCTCTTCTCTGCTGGGGTTTAGTCATCGCTCCACAAGATCTTTCAAATCTCCCATGGCACTCGTCACGCTATACAAATCCCTAGCCCGACCAATCTTAGAGTACTGCTCTGTCATCTGGAATCCTTATCAAACTGGCCATATTGAAATCTTAAACAGGATTCAAACACGATTTCTCAAACTACTGGGTCTGAAACTCGGGTTTCATCTCCTCGACGTTCCTGTAGCAGCTCTCGAGGTGCACTTTGGCCTTCAACCACTTCCCCTGAGATGACAAGTCAACGACATTGTATTCCTTTTCAAAGTGGCAAATGGGATCATTGACTGCCCCGAACTCTTGAACGAAGTGGACTTTAACGCTCCCAGAGGAACCCGACCTAGAGCTGTCTTCAGAAGGAGGTATCAGCCCACGAACTATACCCTTCACCACGGAATCTCCAGACTGCTGAGATTTAGCGAAGACGTCTGCCCACACTTGGATTTCTTTGGGCCATCACCAGCATCCTTCAGACGTGATGTCCAGAGGCTGCTCTACTGACAACTCTCCGCTATCTATCAGTGTTGGTTATTTGGTGGTGCCTCTAAAGGGCCACATGCTGGGTGCCGGGAAGTGCTGATTCGTGTCAAGTGATGGGATTTGTGCTCTTGGAGTTCCTTGGTGGTGCCTTTAGAGGGCCACACGCTCAACAGTGTTAAGTGATGAAATGTCTTGTTGTCAGTATTCTATTAAAAGGTTTTTCTCCCTCCAGATCCATCCTTTTGTTATATAGTTTTGTTTTTATGTTAAGTTAGCTTTTTCACAGTTTATTATATTGTTATCTATTGCCATAGTCTATTATTGTTATATATAGTAAAATTTATTAATGTTAATTATTCACAATGTTGTCATTTTGATGATTACTGATTCTTATGGATGTTAATTTTTCACACTTATTGTTATTGTAGTTAATTATTTACACTGTTTTTTGTTATTATCATTGATGTTTATTATTCACACTTTGTCTTGTTATTGTTATTGATGTTAATTATTTACATTGTTTCTTGTTATTGTTATTGATGTTATTTATTTACACTGTTTCTTGTTATTGTTACTTTTTTTCACAATGTTGTAACTGTTGCAATTTCACTCAAACTGTCCACCACCACCACCAAACTTCTTACTCATTTATTGATGTTTTCTATTGTATTATATCTTGTTGCATGTAAATCTTGTCTAATGATTGTTTTGTAAAATGGCGATCGCCGTCGAAATGAATAAATAAATAAATAAATAAATAAAGTTGTCACAAGCCAACTTCAAATATATCAAATAGTTAAAAAAAAGTTAAGAAGGGGGATGATTACTTTTCAGCCACCCCATATAAACATTCCAGGTAATGATGACAAGTTAGGACAATATAAGTCATGAAGTACACATATAAGTATATTTATTTCTGTGGTGTAGTGGTAGTTCACCTTGTGAGGTCATTACACGAAAAGGGACTTTATTGTAGAGGAAAAGTTAGGAATTGCAAGTCCTAACATCAACTTAACCTCGATAATAATATAAACTAGGCAATTAACTATAATAAAAATATTAACACTCTACAAACATAAACCCAATGAAATAAAAATTTACCAATCTTAGCACAAGTTATGAAAAATAGGACAGTACAGTTTAAATAACAAGTGTATCTCAATGGCTTATTATTTATCATCTTACTATTAGCATTTACTCTTCGATTACAACATAATAACATGTAAACTGCGTAGTGTAGTAAACAGCTACAATATATATTTCGGTGAACTCACGTAATTACAAAAACAATTACTTTGTTCGCAGGTCTTTACTAGACGTTTGTGTATTACTTTTACCTGAATCACAGCATAACCATCCCTTGTAATTAGAAACAAGAAGAATCAAACTTATCTGCATGTTCAAAAATACCTTAACTGGGGTTTGAAAATAGAGTTGTAATCAATTTAAATTAATTGATTGAATAGTGATTAAAAACGTAAAATCTTTTATTTAATGTTTTTTATGTTTAGAAACTAACTATTTTAAGAAAAAATTCAATTCCTAATTATATTTTTCATCAAACTCTAGCAACAACTTACCTTCATGTTGACTCTGTGGTAGAGACACGACAGAAAATGTCTTCCTCGTAAAAGTCACGAGATCTACAAAATAGACTACAATCTGGTTTGTCAATATTTTCCACCATGTATTATTTATTCTCTCCCCTATCTAAGCTTGTTGTTCGCTCTAATGGTGATATAATCGTCCAGTTATCTAATTTAAGAAAGCTTTTTGTAAATGGCAGATGTTATACAATAGATTATAATATGGATGTAATAAAGAGTGTTCTGTAACTGTCAAACTAAAAGTGTCAACCTAATTTAAAAAAAGTTAATTGTTATACATAAACTGTAACAGATACTATTATAATCATACTTGTTTTTTAAAAAACAGAGAAAATAGTAATAAATCATTGTAAAAGCTCACTTTTCTCTTTTCTTTCCTAAAGAATTGTATTCATATATCAGACTAGCTATTTGGTTGCGGAAAGTGCGGTTAAAAGATATTATTGCAATTTTTTATATAAAAATTAAGATAAGAATATATTTATTTCCAAAATTACAAATCAGAGATTGCGATCTTGGCTTAAAACAAATGTAAAACGACAAAAATCCCCACAAAGACTGTACATCTGCTTGTGGGGAGAGTCTTCTTTGTCGCTCACCACTTCACGGACAAAATAACAAGATAAACAAATAATTAAAATAAAAAGAAGTTGAAAGATCTTTTTTTCCTACAGTTACTTAACAATGTACATGTTCTCTCACTGATTTGAGAAAGCAAAGGGGCCAATTCGCTCACCAATGAGACAATGTTAACATTGTCTCACTCCAGATTTGCAACGCGAAGGCACGAAATAGTGAGCGCGTAACATGCAGACAAGATCGTATGCGCGCGAAATACGATGGCAGCACTAGCTGTAAATCAGCTGGTCAGCTGTTGTACTGTTGTATCATTAAATTTTATATTAAAAGTTCATTTCTGTGTAAAAATATGTTACGTTTCTTTACCAATTTATTTGTTTGATGGTATCTGTAGGAAAAATATAATGTGCAACTCGTGTGCAAAGTGCAATTGCTCACTAGTTGCACAAATAACTATTGCCTTACCAATGTCGCACAAGATATCAGGAAAGTTCCCAGTGCGTATACCTGTATTTATTAAGTGCTGAATTGGAATATGCATATACCATGTCGTTATAGGTAGCCAACATGTACTTTAGACATACCATGTCGTTGTAGGTAGCCAAAATGTACTTTGGACATACAGTACCATATCGTTATAGGTAGCCAACATGTACTTTAGACATACCATGTCGTAGGTAGCCAAAATTTACTTTAAAACATACAGTACCATGTCGTTATAGGTAGCCAACATGTACTTTGGACATACCATGTCTTTTTAAGTAAAAGTACAGTCTGAAGATGTCTCCATTCTATGCAGACTGGAAATAAGATGAGCAGACATTCATACCACCGATAATCCGAAACTATAACATAATCATTAATTCTTTAACTGGAGTCTGGGATCGTTTTATCACACTGCCAAAGCTCTGGAATATTCTTTCGCCCAATCAGTTTCCAGTTATTTCTCACTAAATGAGCCCTCCAGCTATAAACGTCTACTGAGCTAATGTGAGCTCCCTCGTTTAGCTAATGTGTTTGTGGACGCAACATGAAGGTAAGGTTTAGACTATAATAACATTTGGACACATTACTGACACTACTTCTTTCTTCCTCTTAGTTAGTAATCACTAAAATGCCAATAGTTGTCCAAGTGTAAATTTATGTTGGCTTCTGAGTAAATAGGTGACAAGGTATAAAATATTTTATATTTTATTAAACTTGAATAACTGTCATTATATATCGCAGTAGACAGAAAACATTTGTTTATAACATTCAATATAAAAGTAAAATAGTGAATATTGAATTGAACATTCTTGCTCATAATTGCTGACCTTTTATCATTGGTTTTATTAACACCACTTTTAACTAAATTAATATTATGTTTTACCCTAAATTGTGCTTTTCCAGTTTTAATCATCAGTTTTCTAACTGATTACAGGACATTGTACACCCAAATACGTCTCAGTCATGTTTGAATTAGTTTATACTTGTTAGTTTGGCACCATCAGATAATTTGCTCCACTAAATGTTGTTCTTGTCTAGAAGCTATTTTTTTCTGATGTCTCAGTGAATTAAATGGTGGTAATTGGTAATAGTGTAAGAAGAGGAACATTGAACACAAAAGATATCTTTTAGTTGATATTTGAATTAGTAACTCCTTGGAATTTCTCTGCTGGCAAATTAAAGGCGTTTTAAAGATCGTTGCTACTCTGTGGCGATTAATCCTCGACCATCTTACTTTTATGTTGTTGTGATTGATAATTAACCTGTCACTGATTATAGTTTTGAAGGTACGAATTTGACTGGTGTTTACCATTGTGCATTGTATCGCATAATACAATCAGATACAAACTAACAATTCTTACCTATATGAACGATGTTTGAAGAACAATTGTCTGGGCTCAATGTATGTTGTATCGACACATAACCAGATACTATCAAATTGTGCTAAGGTCCGTTTATCACAGACTAGGGAACAAAACTAGGGACTTTTGTTCCCTAGTCTGTATTTTCTTTTTTTTTTTTTTTTAAATGGCATGTAGCTCCATCTCTAAACGTGGACTCAATTTGGTCTACTATGTTTTAAATCGCAATACTGTACTTGTATAGGTGGCATGCAATACATTTTACTAAAGAATTAAACTATGAGTTGGAGGGTGTTAATTGGTCCTTGAATACTGCTTTCTAACTCTAATGACGATTTTACTAGTAGCATTTTCCCATTGCATTGCTGTGTAAGATCTTAAAAGCTATTATTTAACCCGTCAATTGACAAAATAATGGTTATAAGCCCAATCAGTTAAACGGCCGTTTTTTTCGTTACGATGCCATGAGTTCCAACCACCTAAACCAAGGTAAAAACCATAAACCACCTTAAACATTAACAAATAACGAGTCGTTGGTGAGTCGGTACAAACCTGAAAATTTGTGAAACCAAGACAGTGATGTCGGGTGTTTAAGCTCCAATTTAGTTAGTCATATGAAGCCGCAAAAAGTGTTAATAAGTAATCTATTATTCTTACCCAATCAGTATAACTTAAAATTAGCTAATTCATTGGGAACTATGCGGCAATATCATCCTCATGTTTCTGTCCTTCCTCACATACAAGGGCCATGTACAATTTCCAGGTATCGATTGCAGTGTGTGTATTACTCTCCGTGGCTTCCCATGTTACCAGTGAGGCTAAGGTGGAAGGATGGATCATTCCCTTGAGTGAAATACCTATCAACGTCGTCCCATGGCATCCTCTGGGGGAGTTTCTGGTAATCACATGTTATTCTAAGTACTGTTATAGGTGCAACATATTTTTAACAACGGCCCTCACCACCGGAGTAGCGAGATAAGTAAAACATCCGAGGGAATTATCAGATACGACCTAACTTATTAAAAAATCTATTCTTCCCCAACCATTTGAGCATTAGTAGCATAAAATGTTATGCGTCATTGAAATTGCAAACTTAAAGCTATCAAAATGTCTAATGGGCTTATCTGTTTGTAGGTGGTCCTATTGCACAACTATGCTATTCTTATTTTCATTTTGTATGGAGCATTCTTATGAGTAGCATCTATCGAAGTTTTGAAAGAGAATTATTGAAATCATGACATAGTAAAATTTGTTGTTTTTTTACCTCTGTCTGTAACTAGTTTTTTGTGATTAAAAATGAGCTCGAAACCAAATATTTTATTTCATAGTGCAGATGAATTTAATAAATAACACATGTACACTGTATATTTATAGTTATGGTTAATATAACAATACACAACCATGCATATAAGATAGACAAATCATTGTTATTGGTTATGCGAATACAGTATTATAGCATATCTTCGTGCTATTTTCTATGTATAGTTTATGTGTTTAGTATTGTTATAGTGGTTTTTACCAGCTTTAAAACTATTTTAACCAAACTAAGTATGATTTTTGCTAAGTATTGCTAAGTAATGTGTAATTGTCATATACACCGGTTAGGCTTACCGGCAATTTCGCAAACATCAAAAAGTTTAACATTTTACAATAGGAAAGACGTTTTCATGTTGTATAACACGTAACATTTTATACTTAGCCTATCAGAGGTTTTCTAATTCCTGTAGTAAACAATTAAATCGCCCACTTGACTTTTATGGTCATTAATAAAGAAGGACATTTTTACAAAAATGTATTGTCTTAAGAGGTAAAATAATCGTGCATACCATTTTGTGGCTAAATATCTAAGTAACACGTGCAATTAACAATATTATATGAGTATTAATAATTTACACTTCATATGAAACTCTTTATTTAATTATGAGAATTAGTTTAACTTAAATATGTTTTACCCACAGGTGATACATGAAAAGGAGTTTCTGGACAATAGTAAGTCTAGTATCACCGATGTTGAACCTATACACACCTGGGTAACCGTTAATACATTGTAGTACATATCATCGAAATAAATAAGTGAATCAGTAAAGATATTGTGTATATATTTGAACCTCCTTTATTTTCCTTGTTTTACAGCCAAATGTAGCTTTACACGTGCTTAGCACCGAGAAAAGAGCAAAAATGAAAAATAACTGTTCTAAAAAAAAAACCAATGAGCAATCCAAACAATATTCCATAGATTGTAAATCAATTACTTATTTTGTTACATTTTAGATTTTTTAGTGTGCTGCCAACTACTTTGTTTTAAGTTTAAGTGCCTGCCACAAGCCGCCGTAGAAATAGAAAGAGTATACCGATTAAAAAAACTTTGTTCTAGCAAAAAAAAAATAAACTTTTTGTTTGTTAGCCTTATTATGCATCAATTGGACCTCACCAACAAGTTTTTTAAACTTGGTGAGGCCTAGCTGTTGTAATTTCTACAATAAATTTGTTTGAATTTGAATTTGAATTAAAGATACCGCAAAAAAACTTACGGAATCGCCTTAGAACATGATAGTAGTTTTCATCACTAGGAGCGAAAGTGGTTCTTTTTTGTACGCAATCGTGATTTATGGAAATACGATTAGATACCAAAAAGACACTTCTGTTCCGTGTTATGAACACCTATTTTCATCCTACTGTGGAAATAACCTTCTAATTGTTACAAAATAAGATTAGATTATTTGAGGTTATACAAAGTCGCTATCAATGTTTACACTTCTGTTATTTACAAACATACCTTAAAATATCGTGTGATTAGTAGCGTTTTCATAATGCACTGATACAATTTTAAGGTTAGCGAACCAAAAAATGTATCATAATGTTTCTGTTCCCTATTTGAAGATACCCGAAAACAATGATTTAATGACATTGTTGAGAACGGAAAACTTATGCTCTCCGGACAGTGTAATGAAAAATCTAGTTTTAAGACTAGACGGAAAAAGGCTTTGCCTGATTCCATTTTTTTAATCTGAGTATAAGTGAACTAATTAAATATAAACATTAAAAGTTTTCACGTAGTTGACATAGAGAATAATCGATATTAATTTATCTACCCTGGTCCTCACTTCAGGGTTTTGAAAAACAGGTCTATTTTCCACACAAATTCTAACTGTGTATAATTTTGGTTTAAAATAGCAATTTATTTGGGTTTTATGAAAAATAACTTGATGTAAAATTTGTATAATAAATGCATTATTTGTATGATACTATAACTACCATAATGTTAACTATAGTTAAGGTGTAATTTTATTGGTAAACCAGGTCCTCTTTTGGGTTAGAAGTATTTTATGATCATCTACTTGGTTAAATACAGTAATTGTATTTGATTATTTGCGTGTTTTTTTTTACCTTAGGTTATATATTTATAATATTTCTGTAATATAATTTTATTTTGAATGTGGTTACGGAAATTTTAAGTATATAAGTTTAAAATGTTCAATTGGAAAAATGATGCTTGTTTTATTAACACGACATAATTTACTACCTTTAACACCAAACAATACACAGGTTCCTACCAATGCCTATCAATACAGGGCAACAATTTGAACTTATATAAATGAAGTATAAAACCATTAAATTAGGAGATCATATAATAAGGGCCATATAATTAGGGGAATTAGGAGATTTTTTTATATGCAACGAATATAAAAAAATACTGTATTGCCATTTACACTAGTATTTTACCGGTACAACCTTTTTACAGAATAAAAACGGTTTCGTAAACTCAACAAACATTTAGTTCGCTAACTGTATTTACAACAAGGTAAATTGTAAGGTAGTAAGTATGACAAACACTATATAACTAATTTATATTTACAAAAAAGATATACAAACGTCATGTTTAATTACAAAGTGTTTGCGTATTAGTAAGTTGGCTTCCAGAATTTTTAGGGGCCACTCAGAAGAAATTAAATTTTGGAAAAAGACAAAAGGTAACCCATTATGAGACAACGTACTCAAACTTATATAAGTTTTTAAAATACAAGAGTTTTGTAATTTGAGTTTTGTTGGACTATAGTTTGATTAGAGACCATTTAGAAGCTACAGTTTTAGGTAATGTATGCCATAAAAAAATAAAAAACCTTCAAGTGGTATGCATGCCAATCTGTGACCTCCCACTTAAATTATACTACATTTTTACTTGACGTAAGTCAGTGATCAGTGTTTGAGGTTTGGAGGGGGTGTGGGGTTTAGAAGCTGTGAGATGGGGAATCTGTACCCTCTTCCTGGACTCACGGCGGGGTATCGGGTACCAACGACGTGCTGGAGGGGAGGTAGAAGTTCTAGGGCACCCGCGTCCTGTTGTACGGGAAGTGCCCTGGGAGCTTGTGGTGGCGGAACCACCGCAGGTGCCGCCGGGAAGGCCGGGAAAGGTGCTGGAGCCGCTACTCTAGGTACCCCGTATGTGTAGTATTGGGGAGAGGCTAAGCCCAAGGGTAGTTCTATAGTGCAGAGCACAACTATGAGCAGCGTCAGTTTCATCATCTGAAACACGATAGGAAACATGAATATGATATGGGGTTAAAATTCAACATAGAATTTCTTAAACATTACTTTCATTGGTCTAAAAATATTGACTTTTTTATTATATTTTATTTGATAACACACAACAGTTATCATTTTAAGCCAAATAAGAGTAATGGGCGAGTGCTAAGCGGATGATATGATAGCTTCGTTTCCAACTAAGATCAGATTTATTTAAAGTTCAGTTATTTAAGTGCAATATTAAACCATCATCAGTCTTGTGACCTTTTCCCATCAAGGCGGCAACACTCTGGAGGTAACACTCTGATAATTGTTTTTTTTTTATGTATGTTATTTAAAGCAGAAATACTGTAGTTAACATGATAATAAAACGACTTGACAAAATAGTTTATTTACTATAAACAGTATCTGTTAAACAAAATACAATTGTACTGTAACTGGTAAACAATATATAACAGTAGCACTATTGTTTTGTCCAACTTGACCAGAGGCTACGAGGTTTTCCAGTCACCAAGGTCAATGATCTTACAACTTATAAGATAATGTATTGCTGAAACATATTTCAGTCAAGAAATATAATACCTGAAACAATTATTTTCGTAGTCATGCATCGTTGCTTTGCAAAGTGCTTAATTATCTGCTTTAAATCATCTCAAGAGTGTGTGTGGTCAGTTACCTTAATTTTCATCACCGTAACTTTCCGCCAGTAACTAGGCTTAGCCCCACCGTTACGTTGAGACAGTTAATCAACAACGTAAAGGTTTCTCAGAATCACGTTACTGTATCTTAAGCTGTCGTGTTATAGGATTTGTATTACGAAACCGTTTATTTCCAAACCATGAGGAAAAGTTGTTAAAGCTAAACATCCCAGGATTAGTTCCAAATTCTACCACCACGTCACAGCGTCAAAATGGTGTTCTTGACCCTTTATTTTTATCTTTTGTCAACGAACAAATACAGTAAATGGGACAGTTGGGGCAAATCAGTTAAATAAACTGATGGAAATAGTAAAAATGTGTTGTCAGTGTAAATATGTTCACCATTTGATCACGTAACTGCCTTGTAAATTGAACAATACAAACTGAAATAAAATTTTTTAATCACACCAATCTACTTCTAATTTATTATTAATATCATTCGATTATTATTAATATCATTCGATTATTATCAATAAAAATTTTAGTTTTGCAATTGATATAACGATCCGGAAAAGGGTCTGAAGCTCTAGATGTATACTATGATGGATAAAGTGTGAATTTGCACATATCAAACAGTCATCCTCATGTATGTATCTTGTAACGCAGTGCTTTGATGAAAATAGAATACATAAATAGACCGCTATATTTTACAGCTACAGTTTATTTATCCTCTGGTGTAATAACCAAAATATAAAGGAGACCATGGTAAATTGCCCTTTTGGAATTAGATAAAATCATGAAGTCGTCGTCAACGCCGCACATGCACATCAAACAGCCACCAAAACAAACTTCATATTTTACAATGTAATAAGAAGTTAACTTGCAGTTTAAGTCGATGGAATTAGTCAGATGTGTAAATATCTCTAGGCTGTGTCACCCCGGTGATGTTTACGTGATTTGGTGGTTTGTTCCTTAACGTTAAGATTACTGTAAATATTGTTTTGTACAGAAAGTCCTTGTAATAGTAGAGTTAAATACTTAAGGCTCTGTTTTTTTACAATAAGTAAGAGTGTTTTTTTTTTTTATTTGAACGTAGTCAATTCGTAAGTATAAGGCTTACAAATCTAATTTTCATGTGAATTAATTTAGAACTAGTCAAAGGCCAAAATGATTTTAGTTGGTCATATGACCCAAGCATTGATTTTCAAGTACCATTAACATGGATTGAAATGTTGTAGTATTTCATTCCGTAACTTGGTTTTTATGTTAAGATTATAATTTTAACCATCAATATATACAAAAGTAGATGACAAAAGAGTTATAATCATGCATATTATAAGTATCCTTTAGTCCAATGAATAGACTATCTGTCCTAGATATTATGTTCAATTACTATGTTAAAATAATATTCTTTATTTTAGTAAGGTTCCATTCACAGTATATTACAAAAGGCTGAATATATACTTCTGTTTTTAATATAATGTTTAAATGTGTAATGTTTTTTATCCATGTGTGCCCTTCAATTTTCCTTTGAAATGGGTAACGCTTTTTTTACCAAGCCTCCTCAACAACAATTGAAATTGTCAACAGATTTAGTGCAAATGCAGGATAATAAATTAAAAAAAATCACTCATGGTGATAGTATGATTAATTGTGCAAAAAATGCATAAATAATGTTAGGTCATAATTGTCCATGAAATAAACAGCTGCCCCAGTGATATCATAATTGTACGTGTTCAAATAATATTTAAACTAATAGAAAACATTGTTAAGTATATTGAAATTTTACAAATCGTTTAACAGTATCTTTTTGTTCTTTATCTGTGTTTTTCCTTCTTTTGTTATAATCCACATACATAATTTAAATACTCTACTAAAACGATGAACAAACTAACCTAATGCCTTTTATACATTCTTTCATTGACAAAGTCAACAAATTATATTAAATAAATTTCACGCCACCATTTCAATTTCGGTCAAATCAAATTAAATCACTGAATGAACTCTTAAGAGCAACATCTACCCTAGATATTAACTATATGACATACTCTTTAATTAATTGTAGGCTGCCTACAAATACTTTGTTTACCTTGGTTGTTTTTAAAGGAATTTGCTGATAATGGACCAAAATTAGCATGCATATTCAAACAATTCTAATGAACACATTACGTCTTTGTATATTAATTAAGTTTAGAATCTGTTTGGGTTGACAGTTCAAGTTTTGGTTACTTTTTACCATCAACTTACCCCAAAGGCATGCATTACATTATGAAGAAGCAATTACATTTTAAGATGATGCTAAAACAAATCAAGCATTTCACAGTAGTTGTTCTAAATAATATATAATTGAGATATGTAATTCAAATTCATCAGATTATATTCAATATAATTTATTAATGACAAAACCTTTACAATAACCTTGAAAAATTAAGGAAACTTGTACTATAAAACCAAAATCATTGAAATAAGTCGAATATATTAGATAATATCCAGTGTATTAACTATGTAAGCAGATTACTCTGCAGCACTCACCATCTCCGGGTGTTAGGGGATGTTTTCGCCACTAGACCTCACAGTGTCTAATACTAGCGGAGACTCAACAGAATGGCAGTCGAGGTTGTGTTGTAATCCGTCAAAACAAGCCTCAACCATGTAAGTGTTTCGACATCGCGAACAACATATTCGTAAATGTAACCTGGAAAAATAGTGTCCATTTCCGAGTAGGCGATGAATAAATAAAACCTGTTTGCGTGAATGAACTTAGAATGGAAATGATTTTTTTAGTGTGAACAAGAGAGAGTTTCCAAATTTGAGCTGAATTAAACATGATTTTCTGCGATTATGTGTGATAAATGAAAGCCGTTTACTCATACGAACTGAATAAATACAAAAAGTAATGTAGGTGTATGAGTGGGGAAATTGAAATGGTTACCTCGTTACAATGATGAAAAAAAAAAACAAGTATATATAAATAAAATTAGATTTTTGTCTGTACATTGCTCAGAATATTAACTAAACATAAAATTATTTTTCAAGTCTGAACTATATAAAACACAGATGTATGAACAAGTTAATAAAGGATATTTCTGATTATGTGTAGGAATAAAAAAATATGTAAACTGAATGAGCAAAAGTAATTTTGAGGGATAACTGTAGGCATAATATGCCTATATTATGTAAAAAATACATACAAATATGAATCAGACTAGTTAAAATCACTATTTTCTTTTAACTTCGCTTCTTACTTCAGTGAATAGTAAAGGCAAGAAAAAGGGGGAACACAATATAGTATTTATTTTCAATAATTAAATGATTGAAGGAGTATATTAATCAATTCTTGTAAATCAATAATGTAATTTAAAAATGAATACATAACTAATTCCAAAACGCATATCTAAATAACTTAACAAATATCAAATAGCTAATAACATTGACCGATCAATGATCCAAACTTTCATCATGACGTTTAATTTACACATGTAAACCATCAAAATCAGGTTTAAATATTTGCAAATGTTAAATTATAATCATTGCGTGTATTGCTTTTTTCTAGGGATTAGTCATTGATCCAACCGTCCAAGTATTCTTTCCAAGTTTTTCTACAAATGAAACGCTTTACTCAATTATTAATTTGTATATCAAAATATAAACTACGAAACGCTAACTTACAAGGATTGGAGTCCAGTTGAGCTAAAAGCATCAACTTTCACTTCTAAAGCTATCATTGTTGACTCGGCTATTTACGGAAGTCGCTAATAACCCTATTAGTAGTTGGAATTTCCCTCGGAACTTGAACTACAGTAACCCTTTATAGTTAATGTATCACTTAACAAACGTTATCTACAACTGTAAACGAAGGAATCTGGAATTTCTCTTACAATCTACATACATTTTGGAGTAGGCCTATCGATAAATTCAAGAATCAGGATAGGCTGTAAAAATATCTGGATGCAAGTATTCCTTACTCCTGCGCGACCATCAGCTTGAGCTCGAGCTCCGAATGGGTCATGGCATCATCTCAAGGCAATTTGTCCCTTTGGCAATTAAGATGTTATAAGTTCCACTTTTCACCATAAAACCTACCTCACCCACATCCCGGTATATTATTGACCATAGACTTTATCGTTATATTATAGTTAACATTTCTGCTAGCACTCAACACCTTAAGAGATGTACAGATGTAGATATGTACTATTTTGTTTGAACATACTTTCTAGGAGCATCGACTTTGCATCAAGAGACAATAATATGACGTTTGTTCAATGATATGAAAGTAAAAAAATAGATAACGATATGACAAATTTTATTTTAAATCTAAGCCATGCATGAATGATAATTTTGATACCGTTATTTTTTTTAACTATTAACAATTAAATGTTTGTACCATCCATGTGATTTTAAACATGTTAATGCTTAAAATACATGACTTCACTTAGTACAAGACTTCAGGTCTGTAATGTATTATAATTAAGAATGCGTGAGAAGTTAAGTTTAACATTAGTTCCAATAGCATGAAATAAATGTTGTATATAAAAACTCTAAGTTTTTAAATGAACGAGATATTATTATTTGATTACTTCAATTTAAAAAAAACACACAACTAACAGTATATGTTAAAATACTGTAGTAATAAAACTATATATTCTTAATGCCTTCACAAAATAGTCATATGATCGTTTCAGTATGGCTGCGGAAAATTTTGTTTTCTGGAGTTTTTTGTTTGCTTACTATATTGTTTACGGCAAAAGCTGCTTATGAAATTTGTTTACATCACTCCATTCATCAATTAACTGGAGACATATAATTATAATTAATTTTATTTGCTTTAAAATCAAATTTTTGCTTGTTTTAATATAAAAATACCTCTTTTAAAAGATTGTAGACCTGAACACATTTCTCCGTTTAAGTTCCAGGTTTAAATCAGGGTTTAGGTAGATTTTTGGTTTTCAGCTACAAATATTTAAGTGTTAAAAACTACTAGATACCTAACAAACTACAAAAAGGTGGTAAAATACATGAAAAAGACACAGATTTTGAATTTATATTTATTTACAAAATAATAATAACAAACAGTGTTTTGCACACGTAATGTTACAGCCTTTAAATAACTTAGCTATGTACAACTATGTTATAAACTAAGGGATACACTAATTTTATTTGAGGTAGACTTATCTTAAAACAAGACTCAAGGAAAGTTTGATGTCTTTAATCCTTCTCTTTATAGTCAGTGTGCAATTATGAAACTGACGTAAAGTAGTCCCCAGTTTTTCTAAAACTTATATTTTCCCGTGGACTGTAATAAAAATTAGGTATGATTTTTTACATATAGATATTTAAAGCTGTAGAAAAATTGCCTTATATCTCTAGTTTTTCTTATATTTTATTTGCTAATTCCACTTTACATTTTTAACCTTGAACAATTTACGTCAATGTGTTTTAGGGGAACAGTGCATTCAAGACTTCTAATATCAATTTAGATAGATAGGGACATTCAATATTAAATATTCCGTACATACTGGTACATTCAAAATCCTGCATTAACTCTGCATATCAAAAATGTTACAAGTAGTAGACAAGGTTTCCCTCCAATGAAGACACGGATCTAAAAGCCACCACCGTATCCTCCAGGATATGTCTGGTATCCTCCGTATCCCGGTGGATATCCTCCAGGTCTGTAGTATCCTCCGGGATTGACAGGATGTCCACCAATGAAAGGACTTCCTCCTCCATAGCTGTGCCTGAAGGGGACATTTTTTGTAAATATTAAAAGATTGAAAAAATAGGATGTACCTTAGAACATTATTCTACACACATTTTGATTCTTGAGCTTTTTTTTAATTCTCAAACAAATTCAATAGAGTAACTAATTTTGGTCTTACATACATGTGATACTCCATCATTTTTTAGGAAAATGAATTAGTACTTTCATCGGGATCATAGTTCTTATGTATTGTTTCAACCATATCTGTCCCATAAATTAGCGAAATTTATTATATCCTTTAGTGAAAGGAGTTCTCTAGTATATATAAGGGGTCTTCCTGTCTGGAAGACTTTAAATACTTTTTTTTTCAGTTATATTTAAGTTAATTCTTGAATACAATCTTACCTCATTTAAACCTTACAAATTTTGAAAAAAGAAATCAAAATCAAGGTAAGGAAGAAATTAACATCTAACATGCTAGTTTCAGGGTAAAACTTTTGCAATTTCATTACGACAGTATGCTGATGCACAGAATTATACAGTACTTGATATTATTGTAATATTACGGACGACAATAAAGCAATGTTAAGTATGGTTAATATTTATTTATGTCATTCGTTGTTTTGAGAAAACTTGAACTTTAAATATTTTGTTTGCCCATTCCTCGCTGGTTGGCAGACCTTGGCAAGCTTGAAATAAGCTACAGTATTTGCAACACCATCGATAATACTTTAATACTGACTAAGCACTTTCTAAGAAACTTTCTAGTGAAAAACAACTGTGTATGCAACTTTAAAATAAACTTATACAGTAGTATGAGAATGTTTTGAATTGCCAGTTAACATATTTAATAAACTACGTACGTTAAACTACGTACGTTCTTCTTTACTTTTATCCTTAAATGAAATATTACAAATGATACACATTTAAAATTATACATATTTATACATTAGACTTACACTTTTTTTATCAATCCGAAAACATATTTACAACACAAAATTTGGCCGTTCTTAAAAACTATAAGCAAATTGTACGTTTTGTTATGATGTTTAATAATATACATACTTTCAAATAATATGAAGTTTTAATTTAAAGTCAATTTTTTAGTTAAAATTAATTTCCATTCTAGCTCCTGATCTGTTATATTATATTAAATTTTTAAGGATAGTTTGGTTTATTATTTTAACTTATCTGTAAGAGATTTAGTTTTATTCTTGTGCTCATGTTATTTTTATACTTAAAATATGAGTATACAATAATTATTTTAAAACCTTTTAGCTAGGTTGTTTCACATTTGCACGACTCTGTTTTTTCTTCTTCTTTTTTTCTTAAAACTTTCAGTTCGCAAAGCTAGCTCTCAGACCACTCATCTGCCGAGCCAAGAAGGATATGTTTACATGTACTGTATCTTAAATTGCTAATGTCAACAGAATTTAGATGAGGTTGCCAGCAACTGCAACCGGTGTAAAAACTCTACCTGTGCATTTACGCACTGAATTTGGACTCTTTCCAACACTCCTCTAGGTTAGTTGATGAATGTACGTTTTTTAATCGGAAATTGGATTCTAAATTCTTGTAGTAAGAGTTAGCAGATGTTTTCTTAAGTAACTGTAAATCTTGGAATGTAAACTGGCATTCCTATTAGGCTATATGGTTGATTTTACATACGTATTAATAAAATATAATTGCATAATATTACCAAGCACTCATGTTCACTACATGAAGAAAAAAACTCAAATCATACGTAAATGTATTTAGACCACTGAAAGAAACGCTTGCTTTATTTGCACGTTTGCGATTTTACATATTAACATATTTTATGGACGGGTAGCTGTAAAACTGCATGCGTACTACGTATTATATTGAATTGATTGAATTGAATTGAATCTTCATAATATTTTCATAATTACGAAGATTTATGGATACGAAAATAGGAATTACTGGTACCATAAGTCTCCATAATCTAAGCCCAAGCCATTATTTTTACTGTAATTATTGTTCGAAAGCTTAAAACAAAGCACACAATTACAACATGTGGTATTGCTTGCAGTAGCTAATCTCCGTTCGTAAGCTCTAAACACGTTTTTACTAATCGTGGATGTGGGAGTAATTATTATAAGTTCAAATTCAGAGGAATGTGAGTTGTTATTTTCCATACATATTTTCTATCTGACGAATACAAATTAGTTTAACACATTTCATGTACACTTAAAACATATGTTGACAAATTATACCGATGGTTTAAGAATGATAGTGTTTATTCATTACAATGCATAAAAATCTCTCCCCTACTTTGATATTGTACAAATTATTTTCTTACCAAGAAATATATGGCATGATTGGTTTTATTCAATACTTAAAGATGTCATTTTTTTACAGTACCACACTATCCGACGAATAATTTTAACAGATAGAAAAGATAGATAAGAAGTCCGAGTTTCTCAGGTTTGACATGAACATTACAGGAGTTTAGATAACATCGGTTTTGTAATTGTTTCTAATTGATGTTAATTGTTCGGTTGCGCTAATTAGTCGGGATTTTGAGACTTCACACCTTCCCTGACATTGGAACAGACTTACGTGAGAATTCTATTGAAAGAACTTGACCTTCAATATGGGTTAAACTAATATTGCGGGAGGTTGATTTAACCTTAATAACAATTACATATTTTATGATATCTCATTGTATATTTTATTTATCTGCAAGTATTTTAGTATCTGTTCATCAAGCGGGATTTGCTGAAAATATCATAGAGGACATTTCCGTCTCTGATTTCGACTCAGCTTTTACTATTTTTAATTTAATTCATTTAAAAGTATTTGTTTTTCAAATTGTACTATTCCTCCCTAGGGAGTGTACGGTATCGTACTATATCCCGTTAAATCAAATTAAATGTAAACCTTAATCGTACTCTACAGGAGTTTAATAATGGAATTAAATTTACTTTGGTAGCACAAATTTCACACAAAATTGTGTTGGATGGATTGAATTATTTGTTTAGTTGTTAAGCTACTACAATCAATTAAGATTCCTGTCAAGTGCACGGTGTGATTTTTAAACAGCTTAGTAAATTGTAGTGGTCATTTTAATATTGACTTTGAAAAATCGTGATGTATTTGACAAATATTGCTCTGCAGCATACCTTAATACTTTCTAATTACCAACTGTTAAAGTATGACTAGTGGAATGTCTAAAATGTTACTTACCCGTGTCCATATGGATTGCCCCCGTAGCCCCCGTAGCCCCCGTAACCACCGTAGCCCCCGCCAAGGCCCCCGAACAAGCTGCCCAGCAGACCACCCCCGCCCAGATAATGGGGCGAGGCTCCGTATTTCTTGTGGTTATAGTACTTCTTGATCAAGCCTAGAGTTCTTCCGTCTCCTTCGCCTTCTCCAGAAGACACATCCTCCTGAGAGTGAACTGAAATGACCAGAGCAGCGGCGAGAAATACAAAGAGGACGATCTGTGGAAAAAGGAAAATATGTTAACAAAGCTGTAGAAACGTCAATAGTTGTTGAAATGTCTCAGAGTGACCTGTTTTAGTGACCCTTTTTCATAACACAGATCACCAATTAAGTAGTAGATCAATAATAATCTAGATGTAACGATATATGGATCGTATTGTTCACTCAACGTTATTTGACAGGTTAAATAATGCAATAAACCTGCGTTAATGTATTTTATCATAAATTCCAACTCTTACCCTATAGTGGTCAGTGATTTATTTTTCTTTCTATAGTGTAAAATATTAACCATTATCTGCTGAAATATTTGTAAAATCAGAAGAAAAATTCCATTTAATATCAAATCTCTGTGAATTTGATAAAGTAAGCATCTTGCACATAAATTAAAATTTAAGAAACAATTAAATATGTTTCGATAACATATAGTGAACAATGATTATAAAATTTATGTTAAAACGTACAATGTATACTACGGATAAATGCAGATATTGATCAAACAAATCTAATTCACATTTATGTAAAGAGGAGACAATATAAAATATTCCTAACATATATTTGATACACCACAAGCTATCAACATATCTGCAGTCATGTTTTGTCTTATTCTAAAAGTATAAGTACAATACTCATAATCACTCATCAATAGATCAATCATTCAAAAATGTTAAGTTAAAAAACAGTATAATGTATGGGTTTAGGTTACTCTAGTTCAAAAATCGTAATTCGTGGTAATAATCACAAAGAAATTAAAATGTTTAATTTTTTACCTCAAACATTTTGTGTTTAACAATGGTGAATAATATAGCATGATTGCTACACAAAGTGTTATGGTAAAAAAAACATCGTAAACAAACTGAACAATTTATTGATTTATCACTCTATTTGCAACAAAACTCAAAATTCCCAACTAAATTGTATAAGTGCAAATATTGTCTCCATTATAATTACCCTAAGTAAAACATGAAACTACTTGCAATACTCACATGACTGTCCATGGTTGAGATAAGTTGAATATGTCCCTGTTGCACTTGGGGTTCCTTTATATGATAGTTGGGATGACTAAACCAACGCAATGGTTTTTACCCACTGTAAGAGTTATGTAGTCATAAGCCGTATGTGAGCAAGGCCGGAACTCGAGTGGTAAACAGATGTCAAACAGAGTAAATATAGACGTTACTTCCTCTGTACAAACTTATTGAAGGACTTCCTATGAATTGCCAAGGGTCATGTTGTGTTTGGGCAATTCGAATAAGTCATTTGGTGAATTGGGAAATGTATCTGTGTTTGTTGATAATAAATAACTATGTACGGATGTAATTATCAAAGATGGCTTTCAGCACTAATTGATATTTTTACACTGTTAAAGTTTTACAGAACGAATATATCGTCACTTAAAGATTAACATTAAGTATCTCCTGAATGTAGTGTTTTGAGAAGTCAAATCAGTAATTTTGTAAATTTAAACCGTATCTATTCAACATCTAATAGTGAATACTTATGGTTCTGGTATATCCTTATAGTAAATACTGGTGAATACTTATATTAGCGGTACTTATGGTATGCGGATGGTAAAATATGTTTTAATACTACTCGATATGATTAGTCTACGCTCATATTTTTTACATGTCGGCAAACATGTGAAAGATGTTACAATTGTTATAAATGTTACTAAGTCACACCATTAAGGCCAGGTTCTAGACCCGGGAGTTAGTTAAAACTTGTAAGAAAGTAAAAAACACCTCTACCTATTGTATTATTAAACTATAGTAAAAAATACAGGCATATGACACATCCAAAGCTCAGAGATTGTATACAGTATTTGCCAGAAATGAACTGATGAATGGTATGAACTGATTTCCCAAGGGCCCTGCCCCACAGGTCGAGTTCCGTAGGGCTACCTTACATTCTTTCGAAGTTGACAACATGTTATTAATTAAATGAACAACAGCTGGTCGATGCAATTAACAGGTGTTAAATTATTTACTTGGAAGAGTTTGTGATAGTTCTTTATCTACATTAAGTAAATTGTGCGTTGGTTGGTTACAGAAAGGTAGGAAAGGCTTTATGGAATCTTGGTAAAGGTTTGTCTTGTAATTTATATAATAGGCAACAGCTAAAACAGAGGCTTGAATAAACTTTGAATGATTTTTGAGCAGAACATATTTTTGATGAAACATCAAGTACATCAAGTATATTTATTTTTTTTACTGTAGGGTATGTTGTCGGATCTATTGACTACAATTTAAGTAGGGTTTTAAAAGTAGGTGGGTTTACACTTTTAAATTATTTAATTCTATCTTGTCAAATCAAATCATAGAGTCACAGTATTTTTTTAACACATACAGCGTCACTTGTAACTGTAGGTACTGTTGCCAGGACATTAAAACCCCTTATCTAAATGTAAAATAAATAATTTTCTTACTCTAAGTGGTAAATTAAGTTTCGTCTCTAAAATAATAATAAATGTGTAACTAGCTCATAAGCAGATCTAATCGAACACATCATTTTCTTTCGCGTTCCCTTCCCACTTTAGGCAAAACCTAGGGCCAACACAGTCACGACTTTGTGTGTTCTAACACTGCAACGCCCTCTTGTAGCTTATTTACAGATTCTTTGAAGTCCAAGGGATTGAGAGGTCCAGCTATATAAACAATGGCATAGGATTATAGGGTGACGAAATCGTGACGGAACAGTTATGGTAAGATCACGTATATCGTGATTAAGTACTTGCGAACTGAGCGAACTGATTAATTGATGTCAAACTTGGTTTGATAATGTTTTAGTCTGGAATGAAGCAAGGTAACTTACATAATGTGTGAGATTTGATCTTTCAATTCTGTTTAATTTTTTACCCCGTATTCATTTAAAGGAGGGAACAGTGTTTAATTGTAAATAGCATTACATTCCAGTGTTTATTGACATTTCTAAGAGTTCTTCTGCTTTTGGGGGTTAACAAAAATCGCAAGACCTAAGTAAGAAAAAAGTGCATTGCATTTATTTCATTTGCATTATATGATTCGATGACTTAGTACTCCATTAGGACTAGGTAAAGTTTACGATGGATTCCAATAATTCAATTAACGTATGGTTGAACAGTTAACTCATCACTGTAATGATAATAGACCACCGGCAGATCATTAACTATTGTATATTAGCAGGCGAAATTTGAAAGCCCTTTACAATTTGTCCGCTGCATCCAGTTAGAGACGTCAAACCTCCAACCATGATTTCTGTAAGTATTATGTACACTTTTGGGAATAATTTATACAATTAAATTAGGTAAAAATTGTTTTTATCACAATTGCTTATAAAGTATTGGTTTATACTATATTTGAAACGTTTTAATCCTTCAACTAATTATTGATTATTATTTGTATTAAAATAATCCAAAAGTGTCTGTTGACAGTGTCTAGATTTACTAGGCGGAATTAGTTAAAACAATTTCCATTGTTAACTTATACCCCATCTGTAGTACTAATATACTTAACAATGTAAAGTAGCTTGTTTACATGTTTTCAAATACAGTCAAAGTTCAATATCACACGGTGCAATCTTTTGATCAAGAATCATGTCCACATTCCAATCGTAATCATACTTGACACCATAAAAATATGACGAAAAGTCACGAAAATTCACGTGAGTTCCGTTATTTGTTACGTTAAACGTGTGCATGAAACAAACTAAAATGTTGTGCCTGCTTTTGTAAACTGATTACCAAAGGCATTTACTGTAAATGAAACGAGTACATTCTGTCTACAGTAGTTTTAGCTCAGATAATGAATTTTAAGATAGAAGCATTAGACAGGGATGCGTGTGAATCAATGTGATAGATTTGGTAAATTAGTAGCCTCATGCAGAGATCAAGTTAAATTTGCCAGCCTTTCCATCATTGTATTAAATTTTAGTAAAGTGTTGACTGCTATGTTAATATTTAAGCAGTTGCCGCTTTCATCTCTTGATCTGATTACCAAATAGCTCGTACGGGTATGCCCAAGCTCATGTGTATCTTAAAATGCATTATTTGAGCTAAAAGTGATGTAGATAGAATGTACTCGTATATTAAAATATGTCTTTGGTAATCAGTTTACAACTATAGGCTGGCAACTGTTCATTTTCTAGTACCATCCTGTCCTGTTTTAAAATAAAACAACCAGTTGTTGAGTTAACTTCGGGAATAATTTTAATCGGAATATTCATTTATTTAATTTGTAAATTTGCTAAAATGGATGCTATTAAAAAAAATAAATAAAATACATAAAACACCCGGGAAGCTGATTGCTTTTTTTTGTTCCTCTACTCTACTACTAGTAAATTGATGGTTCGATCCTGAGAAAAGTCAATAGATTTCGATTACTTAAATTTCTACTCTCCTTCATCGTTATGCTTTTGGATTCTGGCTTAAAACACCGCTGGTCTTAGTAACCATAGTTTTCATCTGATCCTTTCAACAAATGTCCTCCAGTCTTTACCTTAAAACACGTACCTCGGTGTTTTTGTGTTGTAAAAATTGAGTCTAATGTATTAAACTGATTTCACTCTATTTCTTTACAGTCTCGCAGTCTTCTTCTTCTAGCAGCACTCCTGGGTGCGGCCGCGGCTGCTAGCAGTCACGCGCCCAACAGATGGGGTCTCATGCAAACTCAGAGGCCCACCACTCCAGCCCCGACTACACCGCCTCCCATGGCAGCTCCTGCCCAGAATACGACAGGGGAAATGCAGCAGATGATGACTCAAATGATGGGGATTCTGCTGCCCAAGATCCAAGCCAAGGTGACAGTGTTGCTAGGCAACGTGGGACGGGCGATAGCTGGAGCTATGTTCGCCACGTTTAGAACAGGTTGGTTATTTGAAATGTGGAAATCTAATACATTGATTACTAATTTAACCAAATTTCTAATAAAGCATAAAGTTTTAACTTTGTGTATGATGTTTTTATTAGTCGGTGCAGAATATAAATTGTATGCATTGTAAACAAGAATGACTTTACTGGCGTTTATACTAAAAAAAATATATAATTTGACACCCAAAATATAAACAGTACGAATATGGTTTTAAATTCGATCCAATTACGATATTTTTTATGTTTTTTTCATGCCTACAATCTGTTCTATATTTGGATAGTGCCGCACCACCAGGTACTAACTCCCCTGCAATAGTCAGCAGATACAAGACGTTAAAATATAATCAAATGATTAACGTGGGAAAGACTTTTTACCAATTACATTAGTTTCACGTATATGCTCTTTTGTAAATATGTATAATGGAACCATAAATTTATATTTCATATCTTATTCGCAATTCGCTGTCACATAAATAAATGAAATTATAAAGTTTTATTACGTGATAAATATTTATTTATTCCATGAGCAGCAATAACATTTCAACAACCTATGAATGTTCGTATTTATTTTGATCCTTATGAGTTAATAAAATAATGTTGTTAATACTAAACAATCGTTCATCTACAGTTTTTTCTCGGCCATTAAAAATGTGTACTGCATATTGTAGGCATTGCAAATGCCATAAACTTGTATGGTGAATTTCAGTCACCAATGACCCCATACCGTACCTACTGAGTAAAGTTGTATCTATATAAATCTATAATCAGTATTTTTATTTGAAGAAATCGTAGTTTTTTACTCCCGAAAAATAAATAAAACATTAGTTTTTAATTCAGTCACTCTGCACTGTTATGATACCAGTGTATTGTAGGATTCAATGGCATCGCTAAAATATTGGACTCAATAATAACTGTCCTTATATTGTCTCCTTTTTACCATTGTTCTTTGAATTTCAGGTTTCAAAGTCCGCTTGACAGCTACCTTCGCCCCGCTGGACGCAGATTCCAAGTTTCCCTCCGCTGACCTTGAGGGCCATCCCCCAGGCTATATTATGCCAGGGTTCGCCGAAGAAGAGGTCCTCAGATTTCAAGAACCTTCTGCTGACGACGCTCAAATCACTGAGAGGCAGCTTAGTTAGTCAAATTCAGCCTGGTTATTAACTCGATTGTAAAGATATGTAAAGTATTTATTTATTAAATTATTTATTCAAATTTACTTATATTTCTTACTTTTACAACAACTTATAAAAAAACCTTATTACCAATTTCACAACTTGTTCTAAAGGCTTGATACTAGTTAAGCTCTTCATTTTTGCAATGTGATTTATTCGTCATATTGTGCACAAACAGATACGATTATTCCCTATCAGTATTACATTATTTCGAAATGTACTACATACACTGCATTAGAAAAGTAAATTTAAATTTTACTAATGCATGACACAATAATAGTAGTACTTAAAATGAGTTTACCATTATCAATACTTATGATACAGCAACGGCACTTCGTTCATATTTCAAACCAATATAAGTCTGAATATAAGTCTAAGGATGGTTTAGTATGAATACTAATGATATAAGTAGCTTTGTAACTCGGTAAGATCAGATTTTTCTCTAGCCATGACCATTTATTATAAGACCAAGAACAGCTTAGCTTGGTTACAAGTCATCAGAAAAATACACAATTTTCTCATAATCGGCCAGACAATCCTCTTATTTTCGGGCGAGTACTATACCCACTTTATTTACTTAACTGCCTGGCAATATCTTGTATACGAGCTGCTTTACCCTTGCTCTCAACAGGAATAGGACTCGGAAGAGAATAATGGTGTTCTTTAGATCTTGTATATGGAATAGTTACACATGTATTATTTTTTTAGAAACAACACTCAATTTTACCACTTAGTGTAGTAAAACTCATTTTCCTACAGTCATCTTAGAAAGTGGGCTTCCTTGCACTGATCATAGTACAGAAAGCTGGCAATTTCTGCGTTTACTTACTTTTGCCACACTTTTTTGCCGCACTCCAGTATTTCTAATACACAAAACAGCGTGCTTTTAGGTACGTGTATGCTTGGAAATAGGTTGGCAACACTTAAAGATACTACGAATACGATCAGCTGGTCCAGCGTTTCCCATTTCGTCCAGCGCTTGGATATAACCTAACATAAAAACCTGTTGTATAGTGTTTGAAAGACTAATTTTTATATGCTTTATAGTAACTGTAGGAAAAATATAATTTGAAACGTGAGTGCAAAGTGCCTTTGCTGCACTCGAGAAACTTTCCACACTTCCCCTTGGCTTGTGCGTGAATGTTTCTCTCGTGTGAAGCAAAGTGCTACTTCGCCCGCTAGTTACCCAAATAACTAATCTTTATGGTATTTAGGTGAGGATTTAAATTTCCTAGGCAACAACGTTGTAGTGTAAAAGTGGTGATGTTGTGTGTTTACAATACTGTGACTCTATAATAAACTTATTTAAATCGTATACCCACTGACTTTCAAAACATTATATCTAATTTTTAGATCCAAAATAATCTAACAGCATACCTCAGTGTATAAATAAAATCAACTACTTGATACTGATGCTTCATGAAAAAGATTTATTACCTCCATAATTCAATGGATTTAAGTCAAGCCCCTTGTAGTTTTTTATAGACATTACAAAAAACCTGTTAGAAATATTCAAAAAACCTTTTACTAATTTTCTTTACCTAACTAATCGTTATCTAAACTAAAGAACGAATTTCGACAATGTAAATGAGATCATTATCAAATTCCATTCGGGTAAATTAATGCACAAACATCTTTTAACTGAATCCACCAGCTTTTTCAATTAACTAATTCAATAATTTTAAATTAGGAATCATATATCGTGGGGCTCTTTAAAAAACGGCCTGTGGGGTAGTGCCATTGAGAAATGTGTTCAATATACCAATAATTTTCGGCAAAACTACACATTCTCAGCTTAATTTTAATGTGCCTTGTGTCGATATTTTTATTTAGTAAAAATCCTTAAATTATTACCACAAATTTGACTGCATCACTTTGATAATAATAGATTTCAAGTTTACAAATACCATTTTATGCTATTTAAAACTTTAGCAGAAGAATATGAACTGTACACGTACAGTGCCATTTAAATTTATCATGTTATCCTTATGGAGAAAATATTTTGTTTAAATTTGAACAGATTCATACTTTTAAATTTTACATTATTAAAAGAACAGCTGGATACATTGGAGCAAATGAAAATATTTGCATTATTTTGTGGTTTTATAACAGGAGTAGAAACTGAGTAATTACATTAGTGACAGTATGTTTTAAGTGCAAAATGCATTAAGCGCTTCACTCATGTTTTCAACTTTAATCTTCACTAAACTACAAACACCTATTATTTTTTTAATCAACATCGACATTGGAATATTTCTTAATTACAGTTAATAATATTTCAAAACTAATAGTATTTTTAAGTTTAGACGTTCTAACCTATGTTCAAACTCACATTGATTGAGTTTTGTTTGTTGCAAATACACAATTATAGTTGTTTGTTTGTATTGGCAAAATCCAAAAAAGATAGTACACTTTACATTTGCTTAGTAAACATTCTTTTTGCATGGTAAACAATGTGATTATGAACTTTTAGCAGGTTATAGTCATAGTACAAAAACAGGCGATTTCCACAGTAGTGTAGCGTAAAGTAAACAGATGTAATGCTAATGGGATGCAGGGTAATATATCAACATTGTATAAAGACTGCAATTTTATGATTATTTATAAAGACTGCAATTTTATGATTATTTATAATCATCCTTTGTGTTTAAACAAACAAATATATTTAAGTATAACATTTTACTAACATAAATAAAACAAGTGGTATGAACACCAATAAAATAATAAAGCCTATCTTCAACTATCAAATATCAATGTATTATTACGATTGATTAAGAATTAATTCTATTTGATTCAAAATCCAAGAATTGAAATTTAAAAAAAAACAATTGACTGTTTAATTTTTTAAAGAATGCATTGTTGCCTTTTTTACAAGTACCGTCGTCCAATTTGTTTGCTATATCACAAGTTTTTAGATAAGATTCTTCTTAATAATATATGTATACTATATTTGAAAAATAAAAATGTCAGTAAATATTTTTTTATTAAAAAACTGTATAAAGTAATTTATATAGTAAGTTTAAAATCACAATCATTTGTAAAACTAAATAGCCTAAGTTTCAGTCACTTCATTACGATCTAAATAAAGCTGGAAGCGAGGATTCACTGGATCTTGAATGTCCACACGTCTGCTTTGGAACAGGAATGGGTCATCTGGAAAACATTAAGAGTTTTAATCTTCATCACAGTTTCTTAAATAATACATTTATTAGCACAGCATGTGTTTTATCCCTTCCAAATCGGAAAATGGTTGTATTACTGAGGGTGAGGAGTATCAGTTTCTTTTTGGTGTTCAGTTTACTAATGAACTGAATAAGTCAAGTTAGTTTCTGTCTTTAGCGTAATAAATCTTGTATATTTTTACATCGTCCTGAGTACAATAGTTAAATAATCAATGAATGCAAAATACTGTTCATCACTCAGACCATGGCAGATTTAATAATCGATTCAAACCAAGAAGTCAGGTTTTAGATCCTAATAGAGTTCTACACCAAGGTTTGTAGCTTTGGGTATGCTAAACAGGTGATTAGTTCTGCAAATTTGCGATATTAGTGGTGGTTTTGAAAAGAAAATATCATAAAGCATTGTTTGTACTTAAAAAGTACCTGTTTCATACTTAATGGCAAAAGATTGCAACACAACCCATCCCATAATATTACGCGTATTGCTTTCGTTTGATTGGCGATCAATTTTTTTATCACACAGTAACAAATTTATTCAGTTTTTTTATCAAAATGACAATTATAATAATTTAATAAGTCACAGAGAATATCAAATTAATTTTATTGTTATGTCTCTTCGTCAGACTGTCCACTGGTACCATTCAAAACACTATTTAGTTTTAAAACCTTAATAGGTTTAACTTTTCTTAGCTAAATTTATACTTACATCCTACAGCAGTGTTGGTAATCAAGTTGGTCAGCCCGTTAGCGAGTGTGGAGAAGATGGGTGAAAGCACGAAGGAAGCTGCGACGGGCCCCAAGGGTGCAGGAACTAGCTCAGACACATCGATCAGCTCTGAGATGTCCAGAGGGGAGTTGGGGATGGCGTTCGTGTGGCGGAATATGCTGCCTAAGGTACTCTGGGAGGCTGCGTTAGGGTTCAGAGATCCATCAGGGTAATTAGGTGCAGGACCAGCAAATCGTGTAGGTCCCAATTGTATCGGACTTTGATTAAAACCTCCTGGGATAAAAGCTACTGGACTTTGAGTTCCAGGGTTAAACAATCCAGAACGAAAAGCAAAAGGGGGTGTTCCGGGGTTTTGAGCCCCAGGGCTGAAAAACGAAGAACCTGGGGTTCTAGAATTTAGGGCTCCAGGACCGAGGGTTTCAAAATTTACGGTTTCAGAATTTAACAGTTCAGAATTGATGGGTTCGGAACTTAGGTTTGCAGGTCGTGGGGCTTCAGAGTTTGTACCTTTAGAGCTTTCATTTTCAGGACTCACAGATTCCTGGTTTTGAGCTCCAAGAGGAATTGCGTCATTAGTAGCCTGAGTACGAATGTCTCCTGAGATTGGGACTCTGGGGCGAAAGTTTGGGTTTAGGATTCCAGGTCCTACAACTCTAAAATATATAGGTCTAGAATCAAGTAAAGGTGGTCTCAGTAGCCCAGAAGGTGCGGGACCAACGGGAACAGGCATTGGACTAGGAGTACGGTAGACAAAAGGAACTCCTGGGTTTCCAATCATCTGCAGCCTGAAGGTCGATTGACTTGAGCCAAAGGCGAAGATGACGAGAAGAACCAGCAGAGTCTGAAAAAGACATGTGAAACATAGCTAATTTGTTTTACTTCGGTAATTTCAAACAATGTTACAATTTAACACACATGACTTAGACGCACAGAATTAAAACAGTTTAAACAAAAACAAAGCTATAAGAAAGCAAGGAATTCAAAATTACCTGCATATAATGGATCTTTTAGGTTTTTGGTGGGTTGAGTTTTAACTTTCAGGCACAAAGATTTGTTTCAGGTTGTTTAAAGTATATATAGTTTGAATACTTTCCCAGCATACCAATGCACATGCTGTATATTGTTCTACTGATAGCACTGAACCATTATTGAACCCAACATGAAAGGGCAAAGTAAGATGTTTTAAAGATTGCCCAAGAGACCTTTCTGAGACCGTAGCAGGGTCAATCTATGAATTTAGTAGAGGTTTTCAATCTCTATTAAGCCTATTTTCAATCTCTATTAATGCATATGATCAATGAAAAATACCAGAGAAAATTGCTGAAAGTCTCAGATGCAGTAACTACTATTTTGGGTGCTGGTAACTGCATTAGAGTTTAACCATGTGCGATGGTAAGTGTATAAAAGGTAAAACTGAATATATGGCACTCCCTTATAACCCCCCCCCCTTAACCCCCCCCCCCCTCCGC
This sequence comes from Macrosteles quadrilineatus, assembly GCF_028750875.1. Classification (NCBI taxonomy): domain Eukaryota; kingdom Metazoa; phylum Arthropoda; class Insecta; order Hemiptera; family Cicadellidae; genus Macrosteles; species Macrosteles quadrilineatus. The sequence goes on from NW_026542650.1 coordinate 389,447, forward strand.
ATAACTACCCCCCTTAACTACCACATAACTAAAAGAAATTTACTAACTAATCAATTAGATTAAAATATGCAATAACCCATTAACATATAGGCCTACTACAATATCAAGTTTATCGATTGGACTAATAATTTTAATAAAACATTCAAAACTGTGATATCGTTGATTATCGATTTGTCTATGAGTCAAGGCTGAGCTTTTAGCGGATTTCCAATATAGATAGAGGAAAATATGGCTAATTTAAAGCAATCCTGATAAGCTTCTCCCAATTCAGCTTAAGGATTTTCAAACACAAAATGTTAACTATTATTTATGTAAATATATAAACTTTACATTGAAACACGTGGGTCTGTTCGATTGAAATCTTACGTGATTAGTATAAACATATGATTTTCATTCAATCAAATTCATCACTAATATATTATGCTCCTATAAAAAAGAAAACTCAAGTACAAAATGTGATAAAGCTTCTTAAAAAGAAATGCGTAATCTTTTTCCAAGAACACAGTATATTAGAACACAAATTGGATTTATCACAAATTTCTTAACTTTTTCCCAAATGTAAACATATTTGTACTATTATTTAATTATTGGAACTGTCAAAATACGTCCAAACCCTGTTCATGTTGTTAGTGTAAGGTTCAAGTAAGCAACGTCATGTGTTTATGTTTATGATCTTTATCTTTTCTGTTCTAATATCCGTGATTAACATTTAAAATTATATACCAGCTGTTTCTTGGTTTACTGCATTTAAGTCGACAGCTGGTCTTATGCCTTTGTTTGTGTGTGAAATACTGCCTCTGTAAGAATAAACATTGAAACCCCCGTTGGGTGACTCCTAGGAGAATTTAAAACTTTGATTAAGTTCATACAAATAAAAGGTTAAAATATCTGTAAAAGTTTCTATAAAAATCTTAGTTTTGCCACCGTTTGAAACATTGGGGTAATACCTTAATAATCAAACAAATACATTTATTATAGATAAAAAAATTATTAAAGACTCCTAATAATTATTTCTGAATCATAGATAAACTATCCATACGTCACGGTTCTGAGATACCGTTATTGATAAAGTTAAAGTGTTCACCCATTTATAAGCGTACTCAACTAAGAAATAACTTACAGTCTTACCTACTTACAGAAATAACCTACTTACTGATAACATGGTGAAGATAAGTTGAAATCGCAGGTAATACTACATCAATAGCTCTGTAGGAGGCATGAAGAATTCCAACATTGCTAGTACCCAACACAGCTGAAAGCCTGACACTAAAGTGAGAGTGACTAAGAACAGCTCCGTTATATGAACATTTTCATCACATACTTACTCTTCCTTCAACCAGCGAATCTCTTCCGAAATGGATAAGATTAGTTTCGAAACATTAATGCCATTTATAATTCTGTTGTGGGGCAATATGAAGGTTAAGATTGGCTGTTTGCAACATCCATAGCAAAACTTATTGCAAAAACAATAATTACATTAAATATTTTAACATTTTATAAACTTGTTCTGTTTTCATTATTTTTTTTATATTATACTTGACTTTATTGAATGTTGAATGTATTAATATTGCGGGATTTCTACTACATTCAAGCAATTTCCATAACTTATTGTAAAGTTGGGCATATTAAGTACCAATTTACAACACTACTTTGCAAACGGCATATGATGTTTCAACTGACCATTTTAATTGTTAGTATTGAATACATTCCCTGTGTTTTTAATCATTGCATATAGCATTGACAAATATTATGTAATTAAAAAAAAACCCCCTTTGATATTCTGACTTGTACGTTAAAGTTATTGTAAAAAAGGTCAAATAACAATTAAAAACGTTTAAAACAAGTACTGTAATATTTTATTGGTACTGATGGGACACTATACTAGAAATGTGTTTTCCATAAGTCTTTGCTGAATTCTTGGTAAAAGAGCACTTTCACGATGACTCGCACACTATGTTATCCTTCTATCTTCTGCATTCTTCTTCCTTCTACCTTCTTCTCCAGTAAGGCACCGGAGGAGGAAAACTGCCGAAGAGTTGAGCAACTCCTAACTTGCCTGGAGGAGGAAGAACCACACGCATTGGATAAAACCCTGCAAAACACACATATTACCTGTATTATACAAACGCAAAATACAAAAATATACACTATATAAACCATTACAAAGATTAAAACCTATTTGAGTTTCAAATCTCAAATAGCATTGGCGTATTTGCACTTTGTTGTTTAATAACCGCACAGGTTAAATATGGTACTTCATTCTATATCCTACTTTATTATTCTCTATTGCATGATGTAAAAGATTATAATGTTGCGTATATTTTTCGAATATTTCAAACTTGTTGTAAAATGTTGCAGTAGGCCTATTATGAGACTAACACATATCTCAACCTTACAGAAACTAAAAAAGATAATCCTCTGTTGACAGGTAAAACTAAGTATGTCTCTAGGTATCCCCTTGTAAAAAAAAATGTTTTTTTTATCTCATTTATGTAAATTATTTCAATATCATTTAAGTTAGATAAGCCCAAAACTAAGAATGACAAAATATATCCAAATATTTGCTGTTATTTAGTAAAGACTCTCCTTTCGTTTCAACGTCTAAAATGCCTTCTGCGATTTTGTTCAATAACTGAATATTAATATAATAAAATTACTTCTATATCAACAAAATATACAATAGTATCCTGTCAATCTCAAACAATTGTCGCTCAAAACTTTTTCTTCTACAATTTCCCTTAATAATTAGTATTTGGTTACAAAATACTCAGCAAAAATAATGCTCACATTTAATAATCAACACCATAGTGTGGGGCAAATTTTGTTCATTGGTGATTTTATAATTATAGTACAATCAAAATATAATATTACGAGCCAATAAATGCCTTTTATATTTATTTTGCGTTTATTTTTCTAAATTCTACAGGAAAGTTAGCTAACTTTCAATAAAATTGCAAACAGATTGCTTAACTTCACTCACTTCTCATCGTATTTCCTAGGAGGTAGTTCATGAAAGCAATAAATAAGAACAAAACCATTTTCCTCATTGATGCCTGTAGTTTCTCCACTCTTTTGCCTCTTCCCTCCCTTTCCTCCGTCAGCTGGGAGCAATCATTACAGCTGTTTAATGCAATCAGGCTTGATATGAGAAACTCAAAGTCCCCACAGCACTACCAACATAACAAAACAGTTAAAATAAATTAGTTTTTATTTAAGTAAAGGGTTCCAACAATTTTCTCAGTTTGGGTTTTTTATCCATCTTTTTAAATCAATAAATATAAGAAGATATAAAAAGTGTTGAATATTTATTTAAATATTAGTATTTAGTTAGGTATACTGTGAAATATTCAAGTTTTTTCTAAAATCATTTTGTTATATCATCTCACACAAGTTGTTTTGTGGTCGCTCTTTTTTATATTTACGTGTTTTCATGGGAATAGACTTATATTACTTTTGTACGGTAGCTGTATAAGCCCTTGTTTCATGGTATATAACTACAATTTATACAGTATTTAGTATATAGTATTTTATTTCTACCTTTAATTAGTTAAAGCCAAAAATTGTTAGCCTAAACTTCCTTTAAAGTATGTTTTATTAATTATATTAGATTTTACACTAAAGTCATATTTCATAATGCGTGAACTCATAATGTGTAGGATTTGATTAATGGTAAGTATTGTTATTAATTAAAACATTCTTTTGCTATTTCAAACATACGAATCATAGAAAATGGTCCGTATTCCTAGTTAATATTTAATTAGTTTATAAGATATGAATTTTTCCCAAAATGCCGTTTCACTACTTATCTAATTCTTGTGTGAGAGTAGAACGGCTAGACCCAAATGTATAAATTTCATATAAAAGTTAACATTCTACGAAAAGGTATTAAAAACAGTTGTACACTTAGATAAAATATTATTCAAGCATGCTATTATGTTAAAACATAGCTCGGTATGTTAAATACTTACAGAGTACATTGTCCAAATATATTACAGATACACTATGGAATTGACCACTTAAGAGAAAGTTTCCAAAAGGTTCTTGGAAATGAGTACCACCAATTATTGAACTGTTACACACCGTTATCCAATTAAGCTGCACACGATAGATTACTGTAAAGTTAAAGTTCAAATATCGTGACTCAACTTTCACTGCAAAGATTTGAAATATGTAAAATATTCATGAAGTAAATATTATTTGTAAAGGGTATTATTAAAACCCATTTGGTAGATATGGCACTTTTAATGGGATACTATATTCACTACAAAATCAAAAGCTTAAACATTTCACAAACGGCTAGTACTAAGTACTACTTAAGAGCATATTGTGTACATTTCTTAAGATCCACCAATTTGAAATATTACCGATGTTGGATAGTTGCATCTGCGTGACCTTTCCCAAAAACTAACTTAAATTTATATTACCTGTTTATGCTGCAAGGATATTTTAAGCTTTCTGATCGTCTATCTTCTCCAAAACGGAACTAGGGGAGGAAAGCTGTCAAAAAGCTGAGCCACTCCTAGCATACCAGGAGGCGGGGGAATAGCCTGTGTTGGTATGAACCCTGTAGAATGAAAGGCATGCAATTATAATAGCATTGGTTAAAAGTAAATATTATTTAATCATCATTATTCCTTTCATACTTTATTAAGAATGCTGGTGTTATTTTGCAACTCTTTTGCTAAATTAACTATAGGGAAATTTTGTATCGCAAATGGTTTACTGCTTGAGACTTAACAAAAGCCTTACCATAAAAAGAAAAAAATGATTACCCATTTTAAATTAAAACTGTGTAATCATCTAAATGTTTTAAACGCTTTAAGATTTTGTAAATGTGCAGGTAGACTTTATAGTCGTAGAACGAGAAGTTGTGTGTCTCATTTTGGTAACTTTTTTTGACACTTTTATCGGCTAACTGTTTTTCTTTAAAGTATTGATTACAGTAATAATAATTTGTGCCATACTTTTACAATAACTTGCATAAAGAATTTCAAAATAGATTGAAATAATTCTCAGTACTTATTACGAATATTTAGTTAAATAGCACGTATTAAAAAATAAACCACTAACTTCTTTAACATAATCCAGACAGAAATGCCTTAGAATAGACTTTAGCTTATCCATAAGAGTGGCAACTCTATAAGGAGTTGTTTTCAATATTTTGCTTACAGTTTCCAATCACTCGGACAATACGTTCAATGAATGCTATAAACAAGTAAGGCAGAGTCTGCTTCAGAAACAATCCAAATAGTGTAGCTTCGCTCTTCTTCTTCCTCTCTATAGGGTGTTGCTGTTTAGTACATGATTCACTGCTTGATACAACCATCATGGTGACCAGAGTCAACCACAACAACCAGTTCTGCAAATGATTACAATTTAAACCACTTTTATTTATTGATACCTTGAAAATTATATAGTCCACTACCGTGCACTAGATAAATTAATCCACTCCTTCACTTTGTAGCATCTATTTTCATGTTCTTTGTTTTAGGCAGTGTCTACTTTACTCGCAGCCACTACATTATAGTGGTATGCAAAAGTGGGTTGACAAGATCTTTGACTAATTTGATATGCTGCTATTTGGAGCATTTAAAAGAAGTTTTACTAATTTTCAATAAGGCGCCCCTTAATGATTTGGATAAGTTAATGAACATGTGGAATGCGAAAAGCTCATATTGTTTTTTTAGCATTAATAATTTTACAATCTTGTATATTTGCACTGTTCGAATTAGATTGAATTTTAAAATGTTGTTTTCGATGCTGCATTGGCACCCATTTCACCAAATCAAATTTGTTAATCCCTGCCATTTTGGCTGTAGGGGACATATCGACTTCAGGTTTGCACCATTTCTTATGTTTCTTATGTTTATTTCTAAGGTTTACAAACCCTTCAAAATGAGGGGTCACTCAATAGGGGTTGCTATTTGAAAAAATAAGTCACCCCCTACACCCTACCTTGTTAAGAGGGTTACAAAATATTTTTGATGAATAAAATTTCCGATATTTTGTTAATGCCACAAACAGAATATTTCTATCTATTTCTGTTTAAAACATACAGATTTGTTTCAATACTTAAATTACACAATGTATCATGTTATAAAAAAGAGTTCATCAAAGTGCATAACAAAAGAATTCATCTCTAACTTAGAAGGGAAATTTAAATGCAGTATTAGTTTTTATACTTGATAAAGGTGCCATGAAGTCCCAATGTGTATTATACTCTCTTAACTCACACGCACATACCTCTTTGTTATGTAAACTCGTTAATTTATTAATTGTTCCTAAATAAATTTCAGAATGCCTGAAAGTGCTCAATGCTACACAATATACTTACAGAATACATCTCATGTCACCGTCTTCGCAGAAGTCTGTATTCAATTGTTCTTAGTTCTAATATTTACGGTAACAATTTCTCTCTCGATTTCATTTTCTTCTATCTGTCCTAGTTAGGTCTCAAATAACTTTTGTCTTATAACTTTTGAAAGTAAATTAGTGGAAAGTTATAATCTCGTTCAAGCCCTCTCTATACGCTGGAAATAGAATTCCTGAGCAGTGTCTGTATTTAAGTGCATTCGAGTTATAGTGCAAAGTGCAACTCTATATCATATCTAACATTCTGTTTATGTAAATCAACCATGATACAGTCTAAAAATAAACATTTCTGGGTTTACCTAAAACCAAGGTAGCCTAACAGTTACACCTATTTCATAAATAGAACAATCCATCGATACACTGTGATAGTTTTTGGAAATAAAACACAGAAAAAAATAAATATATCACTTTAATAAATAAGAAATAAATAGTATTTTAAATAGTCAAAGCACGATAAGCGTTTCATGCGACGGCAATAGTCTTCGTCTACTTTACACGCAGACTGCAGAGGTTTCGTTCTTGTTCAGAAACATCCCTAACATTACTTTTTCCGTTTCCTCGTTTTTTCTTCCCTCTTCTTCTACCTTCTCCAGAAAGGCACAGGAGGTGGTAGGCTTCCTATCAGCTGGGCTACTCCTAGTTTTCCCGGTGGTGGAGGAACAACTCTTGTTGGGTAAAACCCTGAAAACAAAAGGATCTCCATGAAAGTTCTGTTTTTGCAAACAACTTTACTATGAAAATTCTGTCGATAAAATTTTATTTTGATTCTACAAAATGTACATTGTGGTTCTTGTTTTTTAGGAGCTTCAACACGTATCGAAATATAAATATGAATCACAATACTTTAAATGGTGTCAAAAAAACACGTACAAATGATTTTCAAAAAACAAAACATGCTTTTTTACAGTTAACTTTTTTTTCAATATCAGAAGTTATGCTTGTAAACAACAGAAATGTAAATGTTGATAACATTAGTAAACCCCCAAATTTTGTAACGTAAAAAATCTTAAAATATGAAATAAAAGGTGGTATGATGAAAAGTACCGTTCGTGACTAGTCCGAAATTTCTGTTACCGGTACTCGATAGAATTTAATTACTCGGCTTCGATCGTAATTTACACTATCTTGTACCGGTAACAGACACTTTCTGGACTAATAACGAAATAAATATAGGCACTATTTGCTGTCCTTACCAGCTTTCATCGTCATTTGGGAGTCGAACAGGTTTTTACATTCCTAGTGCCGAAAATCAGCTTTTCGCTTATATTTACTTAAAATGTTGATAATATACATTGCAATAGACTCATTTTATTGCACTGCTTAGCATCTATTTTTTATTATTTCTGCTGATTTCTTTAATATTTCTTCACATAACCTTAAACTTTTAGTTTTGTTGACTATTAGTGTACATGTATTGTATAAATTTTCTCAATTATGTATAGTGAGGTGAAAAATTGTGTTCGTGCCACGGGCCGAAAGGGTTTTGCAAAACTCGATCGTTATAAGTTCTCGACTTCGTCTCGAACTTAAAAAATGATCTCGAGCCAGCAAAACCTCATTTTTGGCCCTAGGTATGTAATATACTATTTACTCCCTAGAGAGTAAAAATGCTACTTTACATGCATTAAAACTGGATGTCTTTGCTGCATTGTGACGAAAAACATTTCTTTATGTACCAAGAAAGAATTAACTATTTTATATCAGACTTTGTCCTATAAATATTCAACATTTTTCGGGGATTTATAAATATTAAGGTAAATTATTTTGTTATGATTCGTGCAAACTCCTAGTATGTGCCCAAATTTGTGTTTGCCTGTGAGGCATTGTATTGTAAATTCTTATCCAATATTTAATTACTTGGATGTACTTTTATAATTTTACGAACTGTAAGGCTAAACATCCTTAGTATTCTTACAGTTGATTATGATGCCCACTATCGTGTTGAAGAATGCGGTTGCTACGTAAGGGAAGACTTGTTTGAATACGAGAAGTTTCTTCTCTAGCTTCTTCCCCCTCCCCTCAACCAGGTCCTTAGTAGCAGGAGTGGGGGGACTACAGCTGGCTACGGCAACCATGCTTGCCAACAATATAGCCCAAGTCTGTCGGTGCTGCTAACATACGAACTATTAGACGTTATTTTGAAATATTAGTAGACAATTAATAAAATTTTGACATAAGGTGGAAAAAGTCCCTTGACTAAAAATGAATCACAAAAAATTGAATTGACAAAAAATGATATTGGTAAACTAGCATACGTAACACTTGGATAAAATCGGTAATATTGTTTTTATTTTCCATTCAATATTGTGAAGTTCTCTCAAATGAACATGGTATTATGTTTCCAAATAATTTAATATAGATATGTTTTTTAATCTAAAGCCAATATTGAAAATATCCTTTGTTAATGTAAAAGACCTGAATTACTTTGTCTGGGTGGCATCTTTGCAGAGGACGCGTTATTTCCCACACGCGAGCTTGGCACTTAATAACAGAAATCAGCTTAATACATTGCTAAAGGTTTTAAGTCTTAACGTCATCGTGAAGTTCTAGAGAAATAAAACCCTTCTGCAGCTGTTTTAGGACTATGTCTTCATCAGACGTTTTCTAAAAGTGCATGTAATCGTTGAACATGCTTATATTCTGCTGCGAGTTCTTAATTTACACACTCTTGATTTTTTTTATTTGCTAAACCACACAATAAAGGATTACCGGTGTATTATAGTTAAAGTTTAAATTACATTTGGAGATTACATTTATTGTTGTTCGCCTTACCTAATATAGTGGAACTATAACCAGGAGGGGTGGTGAACGGAAAATCGGCTTTCCTCAAATGAACAAGAATAAAATGTAATAAAAATCTACTCCAGCTACAAAATTCAATATACCTTACTAGCCAATAAATGGGGAATTGTGGAACAGCCAAACAGGTTATTCTCTACCTATCTTAGTCTGATCAGTTCAAAAAACTTATTAGGTTGGGTTTCAAACCCTAATATTGTGTCAACAGATTTGTAAAGGTAATATTGAAAATACTGTGCATTATAAAATTTACTAATAGAGTGACCGAAACATATTCTCATCTCTCGACTGCAAAATAGTATGCTGGTAGGAAACAAGTTGTTACAAGTCTTAGAATGAATCCGACGTACACTTGTTTCACAATATACCAAAGGTTAAATTGCCTAAAACGATCGTATTTTAGCCTGGAAAACCGAACCCTAAAGATATCAAAGACACAAACCTTCCCGGACAAATTTAGACAAATTTCTCAACGTTTTATTTATTTTCAATATTAGCCTACATGCTCGATCTTACAATGCATAGACAACGCAGATGAACCATAGTTTATTCTATACATGGAAATATTAAAATTAAAATCAAATATTTAATACTTACAGAATACATAACAATATCGATGAAACTCCTAAACTAAGGACCTCGCCCCGCGGTCAAGGCAGTAACACCGTCTAATCGGCAAGTTATCACATGGAGGACTTAGCTAATTGAAGTTTTATGAGTGTAATTCGATTTGAATGTGGGGAAAGTGAACAAGTGAAAGTAAAGAAAGGTTGAATACACGTTGTTATTGAGGTCAAAACATTTCGAAATTTGTATAAAATATATTTTGGAAAAATATAATTTGAATTAATTAGATTGCATGGAACCTAAAAAATACTTGGAATATATAGAATCGAATTACGTCGGTTAACTCTATGGTGGAAGTTAAATACTATATTTTTATTAGGTGTACTAATAAATAGTATAGTGCTGAAATGTTTAGAACCGATTTCATGTTCATTACCTTTTAATTTTGCTAGGAGATCAATGTTCAAAAGAGACTTAACAAACCATGATCCAAGATCTTTACAATCCAATAAAACTGTGAATGAATACAACTGTAAGTATATTTTAATATGGTCACGATATTGAAGGTGTTATTTTGTTAGTTTAGCAAATAAATGTATGCAGGTTAAAACCCCAAACGGTCCGTTCTTTACAAAATATTAAAAATGTAATACAAAAATTAAATTTAGGCTAAAATGCCTTAAATAGGCATAGTATTTGAATATCAGTTTGATTTTAAATTATCGATGTCCCTGGAGGATTTAAACTCGCGAAATGCATTTAAGGCGGCAGAAAAATCGTGTTATTGTCAAAACGCCGAATGATAAGCTCATTTTTTCAACCAAAATACAAATTATCCCACATATCAATAAACTTGATATAGCTCAGGACTTGAGCAATCGGCGAAAGCTTCTACCAGCTAATAGAAATTTAAATTGACAGTAGCAATTACAAGATCATTATTTCTATATAAGAACACGAGGAAGATAGTATACAACTTTACAACTTTTAGGCTAACGTGTGCTATGAAAATGTTTCAAGTAAGTAATTTATTTTATTTTATTGTATTGCCTAGTTTATTAATATAGCATTATACACATCTGAAAAATATTGTTAGTATATTTTCTTTGTCTAGCCTGAGTATTTTATTATTTTTTACAATAATTATGAATTAATATAAGAAACAAAGTACTGCAATCACACAGTGAAAAATAATTCAAATAATTTGTATCTTCCGTAATCGTAATAAATCGAAATATAAAGCCTATGTTTACGATATCTCCGAACCTTTCATAAGTTATGCATCCTTAAGAAAGAATACGATAAAAATATATGTTTGCGAATATGCTAGGATTTTTCTTAATTTCCATTATTACATTGGGGTTTGAAGTGTATAAATAAAATATACTAAAAAACTTTTCATTTTAAAGTTTATAAATTATTTGACAATTTAAAATTCATTGCAAATGATTGCAATTTTAATACATTGGGTTCTGTATGATTTAACTTAACGTGCATGTTTTATGCCTTCAAGAACATTACAGGTTTTTTTTTCATCCTGGCCATACCTTTGACTACGAATATTTAACGATATAGACCTCTGATTACCGAGATAAAGTTGTTTTAGAACAAAGATTAATAATTGATTTTTCTAAAAGGTGTGCTTCATTTTTTCAATCAATGTTTGAATCATAACTCGTTTGTTATGACTCAAATATTGATTGAAAAGATCTACTAATTTAGTTTTGATTGTAATAAATTACATATTTTGTGTGTCACTATCGTAAAATAATGAAAAACTAAGTGCGAGGATTTAACTTTTTAACAGAGCACATTCTATTAGTGAATAATAAAAATGAGTTCTTTACAAATCAGAAACTGGTTGACTAATATCCAAATCTTGAAACGCTAGACAAAATATCTTGTGAAACAACTATTGTATTGATTAATTAAGATGGTTTCACAGCCTCTGGTGATTCTTGGCCTGGTAGCCGCGGTCTACAGTCTGCCACCTCCTAGCCTCCGCACTTCCACCCCCGGGCCCTCGGTCGTACCTGGCCTTGAGACCCGGGTGGACCATCACTTGGACATCCTCGGACTCTCCAGAAGTCTCAGCCACGCAGTCGCTCCCCTCCTGGACGTCTTCCTGGCTCCAATTGTTGACAGCCTTCCTGAGGAGTATCTGGAAAGCCTCGCTATCTCAATCAAAAAGGGTAATTTTTAATTACTTAAGCAATATCTTAATGAATAATTGATACATGTATTACCATTATTAGAATTTTTTTATTTTTTAAACTAATTATGTCTTTTGTCTTAAAAAGCTAAATATTTTAAACTGTTTTAGAAAACACTAAACAATGTATTTTCCAGCTACTATGTGTATGTCCAGCTATGTGTATCGTTTGCTATTTCAAACTACTTACATAAAAATGTAATATTTGTCTTAGTATAAATCAATATAAACCGCACACTATATGTCACGTTACAAGCAAAGTTTTCTGTGTTGAAGGTCGTGATGGCCAATCATATATTTACTGTGTTTACTATGTTCACTAATATGTTTGGTAGCCTATTTTTATCCAAATTATTTAACTAAATGACAGTAGAGCTTTTAAACCATTTGAATTCTATATAAATGGTTTTATATGGCATGTTTAACACATAGCCTATGATTCTGACACTGAATGTTGTACTATGATATATGTTTGAGGTGTACATGTTAGTTTTTTTGTTCGGGCACTAATTCAATTAGTATTTTAGAAAACTCTAAAAAAAGAAAAAAAGTTTAATTTAATTTAGACGGTTATTTATAATTGTTATGATTTTTATGGTTATTTTTGTGTGTTTTTTTTAGAGAGTTTTGGTAGTCCGAGTCCAAATTTGGTGACTAGCGATCTTCGGTATTTTGAGGACGAAGATAAACTCCAGCATCATCAGGAACAAGAATATAAAATAAATAATAAAAGTGATTGAATATGCTATGATGGATCAAAATGTCATTAATAAATTTTGGATTTATTTTTAACAAGTTTGTGATTTCATTCTACTAAACGCCGATTGTATTTCTATCAAATAATATAGCCCAATGTGAGTTAGCTCATATATATTATCAATTAATAGACAGGATTGCACATGCATATTTATAGTTAAGTCAAAACTGAAATATTTGTTAAGCAATCATGCAATAAATCATTTACTTACAAAGGAACACTATGAATCAAGTTAAACTCACTTTTAATTTTTTAACTATACTAATCCTTTAAGACCCTCATTTTTTAGGAAGGTTATATTTTCACTGGACCAAGTTGTAATTCTTAATTTTTTTATTTAAAAAATTACGGTCTAGTACTTACCAAGTAAATACTTATTAGTTGATAAACAAGTAAACCTTGTAGAATTCTTTGTTTCCAATAGCTGTTTTAGTTTACGAAAACCCTAAACAGGGAATTAGGATCCCGAATGTATATTGGTCCATAAAGTTTGTTGTAATAACTACTTTCTTGTGGTTCGATTCTGTTCAGATATGAATCTACATCTTTGATCCATACACTATAAATCTATAAATAATCACCTACTGTGGTGAATCCATTGACTCTAAAAGGTTAGATCATTGGTAAAATCCTTAAATGGGAAGTCAACACTCCAATCTATAAGGATCATCTGTGTAAATAGAACCATGAATTAGGTCTACACAGTGTGCTTCAGTCAAGATAATTTTTTCTTTCAGTTTTCGATACTTTGATAGTAAATGTATTGTGTAACATACAATATGCTATGGTACTTTCAGTTTTGTATGGTTAAAATGTAAGACAGCAACTGACAGCCGCACACGCTGTCATTGGTTTAATAAGTTCGTTTTCATTGTGAAATTAACCAGAACTTTTGACACGAGAATGTCTAGTACTTTCCATAGTTAAAGTTATAATGCCACTTTCTCCTGCTAAACTCAAGGGCATCGACCTGGATTTTCAAAATCCAGAAGCCCTCGAACTCGCAAGACCTCCCGTAAGAGTCACGAAACACAAAGGCTTCACATTCTCCGCAAATCATATACCAGACCTCATCCATAATACGGACTTACCGACGTGCGAATCTGGTGATGAGGGGGCTAGGGGTATTAGTCACGGAGATATGCATAGATAGCATCTTGCCTGGGGAAACCGTGCGAGTAGTGACATATGTGCACTCACACAAACACAAGTTGACTTACATGGTCGACTATTACAGTTATGGCTGCAGGAACAATAGTTCTCTAGTTTAGTGGTGAAAAGGAAGATTCGGTCTTGAAGTTATGGGTTAGAATCCAGCTAATCACGAATGGCTTTTCCATGTGTGATAATATTATAGCCCAGTAACTGGTCTGCGAGCTGTGGGGGAGCGAGCTGGTCTAGTGGTTAGAGCGCGGGACTCCGGTTCCTGGGGTCCCGGGTTCAAATCCCGTCAAATCACCAATGGATTTCATCTAAGTGATAGTGCCCTAGGTCTAGCCTGAAGTAATGTGAAAAACAATTTCGGACTTGTGCCTAGCGTCTTAGGACAAAAGAAATAAGTAACTGGTCTGCCTGTATTGTAGTCACAAGCATACATCTCTGGGGCGAGAAGAATATTCTCTGTTTTAGAAAACTCATATAATAAAATCCAAGCGAAAATTGAATTTCCTAATTCAATAGGTACGGTAATCTACTGTATCAATATGGTTTGTGAGAGGTAATTTTCCAGTAACTCTCTATTATAAATATTTGTAAAGGTGTATTAGAATAACTGTATGATTGTATAGACAAACATTAATTATTTAATTGTAAGTGAAGTAGTTAATTCATTGTACCTCGATTTCATGGGTACAAATACAAATTTTTCATAAAAATTTCAAATTAGGAATTTATTGCTATTGAGGGTTACTTTGAACACTTAATTTGTTTTAAGTGGGTAAAGAGTTTATTACAAAGTTTTTCTTTTTAGAATAAAAAATATAATTTATCAGAACTCAAAATAATTTATGGTAAATACATATATCCTTCACTCCCGGCAAATGTTATATATTGGTGGAATTTATTTCCGATTCTTCTCACAAACTGTATAATGCATAGCACAATTTTCTATATTTATTTAAAAGCCCAATTCTGCAAAAGCTTGTTTTAGGTTGTAATGAATTGAAATACAATTTTACTACGATTTAAGAACATAGTTAATATTATTTTGATTAGATTCTTATTGAAATAGTGCTTTCTGTCTTTGGCCAACCGTTGTCAATTATCATTAGTCGTCAGCTTTCCACAAAGAGCTTCTTGACCCTTTCCACACTCATTTTTCAACTAATGTGGATTTAATACGTCTTAATAGTGTCGTCCCCTCATAGCAGTTATATTTTGATATTGTGATAAACTCCAATACTAGAATAGAATGGTAAATATCTGTTTTTCAGAGGAAGATATGGTGCGTTGGTTCTATTTGATCAAGTCATCACAACCAAGTACTTTATCAACACTGATAGCGCATCTTCAACCCGCATTATTTACTATTCAGTTGCCCAACGCAGTGGGAGCGTAGCAAGGTCGAGAACCTTTGCGCAAGTACCATTCTCACAGATGATTGCCCCGAGAACTCTATTAAAGATGCTCTGCGCAAGCACTCGAACCATAAATCGCAATAATTGGTGACCGTTTAACATCGACAGGAATATATTAGAATAGCATTTGTGTTGACATTTCATGGATGAATGGGAGGAAACTGAACGCTCCTCTGGTTAAGTGTACAATGTGTGACTAACTCGTTCTGCATTTGTATAAGTTGCTGACAAGTTGTATGCCTACATCAGTATGTAATGAGTTTACGAGTCATTTGGTTTTCTGCAATCACCAATGTAATTGATTATTTATGGTTGGAAATTACTTTGTATCTTTTGATAAACAACTTGAGCCAATATTACATAATACGCTTTTTATTTATTCGTAATACTTAATGTGTTTCATGTACACCCCTACATCCACCTAATAAATAATGAAGACTGGTTATTTGTCCAGCTTCCACTATTAACAGTATTGTTTTAAGAGAAATCTTTGATCACATGCTTATAATGTTGAAAATATAAAACAAACCATCGATTTAATTCCAATTTAGTTTAAGGTTTCTAGTACAACTCTCAACATTACTAATACTTAGTGTAATGATATTTTTAAGCCTTAATTTTAAAATGTGATCCAAGCCTTTACAGATTTTCCACCTTAAGTTTTATGTTGCTTTCAACCAATGTGAATACAATCAATTTTCTTTCACAATAAAATTCTCCTAAACGTATAAGAAATTTGCAAGGAAATGTATGGGAAACATAAATTTTTAAATAGTTTATTAATAAATATATACAGTTTAATAAATAGGAAGGGTGTACACGGTACCCAATTCTTGGACATTCCTCTTTGGCTAAAATACTTTCACGATGCTGCCTTAGCGTCGCTATCAAGAGGTTTGTCGTCAAGGAACATGGCTCTTGTGTAGGGTCTTCTCTTGGATGGTTCTACCCCCTGGACAGTGGAAGAGGAGGTGGCGGGGTCGGAGGACTCTCTGATAGGGGTGGCGAGCAGCATTTCCAGAGGAATCATCTCTACTCTTCCTATAGAAGGACATGACATTAGATAAAAAAAACTATGTAATGGTTATTAATATAATATTTTTTTTATCTTTCTGACATGGCAAAAAAGTAGGTTTATGGGCTATGTTTGAATTATTTGTTACTAAACTGTGCTGTAAAACAAGGTTTTCAAAACGTAATTCTCATTTTACAAGTGGTTCAGTTCTTTGCAAATACCATATGGTGCACTGGAACGAATTAACATTGTTCACACTATAACCACACAGCTACCCAGCCAGTTCCTTTAACAAATGAGACTGGCTGGGTAGCTGAGTGGTTATGAGTATGAAAAACAGTGAAGTCAGACTATTGTGTCTTTAAGGAAGTCTCATATAAATTCTCTGAAATACTTAGTAGATACAGAATCGTATGATGATAATATTTTTTTTTTAAGAGACCCAAGTTACGTTTCAAACTGAAATATAAGAATGTTTAAACTATTTCAACAAATTCTATTAAATTCACTACTTTTTCTGTCGCCATAGATTAAACATACTATTTAGCAGACTGATGCAACATTTTATATGTTAATAGGCAAGCATATTTTTGGGCCTCATGAGTTGTCATTATGATGACGAAACAGCAACTAAATATAATCAGAAAATCAAAAAGAATGTAAGAAACCCCAATGACATGTTTTGTTAACAGCGTGGGGTGAAAGTAGAGAAGTCTGTACATTACATATTTTTCCAGTTTTCAAAATAACTAGGTTTTCTAGTGCTAATAATTCAGCTGAAGACAATTTAAAGGTATTGCAGGTTGCTATATCACGCAGTTGGCGTTTCGTACTACTTTACAGCATTTTGTGTTTGTTTTACCAAAATAAAAATTAAAATTCATATAAAAATATGTAATTTTTACTTCTTGTCTTTTGAGACTGTAAAAAATTGTAAATCTCATACTGTAAAACCCAATCTAAAGTAAGACATAAACGGTTCGATATCAGCGTGCTCAAACGTAACATTACACACACCCAATCAAGTTCAATATCGTATATTAGGATTGCTAGGCTGATTACTTACTGCCTGCTAGAGTGGAGGCGATGGCATTGTAGATGGCAGAGAAAAAGTTGATGGTTCCAGTAGTGAGGAGGTTGGTGATGGTGGGAGTGATGATTCCTAGCAAGAGGGAGAGGATCTGGCGGTCATTCGGGGACTCCTGGAGATCCTCGGACGCCGGGAGTGGCGGCTGGCCATGGGAAGTGGCTATGAGACCTAGGAGGACAGTGGCGACGAATTTTTTCTGGAAATCAGGAGAGATTAAATAGTAGTGTAAAAAGATTAAGATATTAAACAGAAATGAATAGTTGACAAACCTTTATTTCAAATGATAAACAAATAACTGAAAATCTTTACAGATATTGTATACGAACATATGTTAATTACATTTCTTTTAACAAGTAGCAACAATCAATTTCAATCTACGAATTATCTACGACGATGCAGAAGGATGATGTTTTTTTTTTTTTCAAAAATACAATACATTCTTACCTGTGAATAGACAAATTCTTTAATACTTTTAATTGAAATGGCGACCATACAAAGTAGGCATTTCAAGCCAAGTATGAATGGAGATGAGTTTGGGATGAGTGGCACGATCTTTTAGTCTTGTCTACAAGAGTGAGAGTCTACAAGAGCCTTAGAGTATCACTAAGACCGAAATATTCCTTTAGACACAACTGTTAAAATTAATAGCCTATCCAGCTAATGGCAACTAAGGCACCTACAGTTTATAGTGTAATCCGAGCCCCACTTTTTCCTTGGTAGTAAAAAACTTAGTTAGAATTGATAAAACAAGTAATTTATCAGTTAGGAAGGAATAAGAACATTAAAGAGTAGGGTAAATTCAAGCCTTATTGTTTTGAAAAGCTGCACTGACATATTGTTTTTTTATATTCAGGTTAAAAATATGTTAGCAGATGTTTATTTTAAAATGATATGCCCAGGTAAAATTTAGAACTAATATAATTACAATACAATAATCGTAAAAACCCCTATTTAGTACAAAGATAATAAATAATCAGATTGTTACGAATACGTACCCAAGCTGCGCAACTTGTGACAGTGAAGAATGTTTAAACCCGTTTGTAAAACATTATGTGAAGTCAGGGTCATACTCTTATTTCTACTGAGATCTAAACTTAACTGTATTGTCAACACAATTTAAATATATGAATTTGTTTTCGAATTGAAACTCATGAGAACTCGAATGAAACAGTAAGACGTTGCATATCAAAACTAGTATAGGAACTACGTGTAGAATACTTGTAATAGACTACTAATAAATTAATACAAAAAAAGTTAAACTATGTAACCCTTATATTTCGGTATTTTCATAATATAACATGTTTTATACACACTGATACCGTACATTTTAATGGGTGTTTTCAATATTTAATCAGTGAATGGTTACAATCGTATTTCTTAAGAGCTGGAAGTTGGAGATTTTTTAATACACATCAATGTTCAAAAACTTATTAATTATTTTCAAAATATTTAATGAACTCAGGTTTAAAATATAATAATTTACATATGTTATACAGGTTAACATCAATGTACAGTACTTACATATTCCATGGTAGATACTCCAGGGTCGAATAAAGTGATTCCTGCTGCGCATACTACATAAATAGACAGTTGGTGATTTGGATGATTAGATGATTAGCTAAAATGAGTTATGAATTGCACATCCAGTAATACTTTCTCACTTAACTGTACCCTGACGCGTTCTAATGGCAATTCAATAATTAAGGGAACTATCCAAGTAAATGTTCCGAATGAATTTACTGTATTTTTTTACAGACATTTTTTTCGTGATCAGACAAGTAAATTACCTATCACAATACAGACTCGATTCTAACTAGCCAAGAGACCAAAGTAATAAATAAAGAAAAGGCTGTGTACAGTTTAATCATGATCTTCAAATATCTATTATAACATTGACTTTAGATACTGAGGACAAAATCCCATCAATTTTAACTCTAATGTCAAAATTGGATGTTTTACTTTCTTAAAATGTTTAATGGATTGCTTAACATCTTAAATGAAGATTTTTGTTTTCCCATTTCCTATTTTTCAAATATTGAATGTTTCAAAGATATTTTTCAGAACAGGTCCAGATTGAAAAGCATATGCTAAACTGTAAACTGTCCTATTATTAGGTTTCTTAAAGAAGGAAAGGTGCTATAATTTTTATTGTAAAGCAATTGATTAATTGCAATATATTCGTACATAAATATATTGTTGAAAGATGAGCAATTAATGCTCAACAGCCTATTTAGTAACTGAAATGATACATTTTTAATTCAAAATTATACCTTAAAATCATAAAAAAAACTACAAGACTATAAACGTTTTTTTATATCTCCAATAATATAAAGGTATTAACTTTGACATCTGAATGGAAAAAAGTTAAAGAGGATAGGTTGATAAACCATGTCTACTCTGTTAAATATTTAATACTTTTGATACTTTATTTTGAAATTGCGACCATACGAATGTAGGTATTTTAAGCCAAGTATGAATGGAGATGAGTGTAGGATGAGTGGCGTCATCTTACAGTCTTGTTAGTGACTAAGGTTGACATATTCCTTAGACACAGCTTTTAATTAATAGCCTATACCACACCTGGCAATGGCAACTAAGGGACCTTAAGTGGAATCCAAACCACATTTTTGCCTTGTAATAAACGAATTGGTCTAATCATCAGGTCAGTACCGCGGATAGTCATACTACTGACTACAGCGGACGTTAATCCACACCAGGCAGTATCACAGCGTCCACATTGCATAACTATAAATATCCACAATTCGTGACCTCCTAGTAGCTGGATTACAGGACGACGCCACCGTGTTGGACTGTGTCTATCAAACGGCTACTAGACTAAATTAAAAATGGTTTGCCTGCTACCATTGTTAATTTTTTATTACGTGTCCTCAGATACATTACCTTCTAGGTATCCCAAAGCTATAGGTACTTTTCCATAGAAGTAAGTATCCTTGTATATAATGTTTTTAGTTAATAGCTTAAAGGCTCCTAAGGGCAGTAATTTTGAGTAAGATTTCTGATTATTTAACTATATCAACCTGCAAAGGGGGGACAATTTTTATATGCTGCAAACATTCTGCATCATAGTTTTAGATAGATTGTCGACGATACACCATGTTACCACAGAGTTGATCTACAAAACAATCAGTTTGACCCACCGTTGCAGTCTCCAGACCCGAGCTCTAGCCTACACCGTATCTCTGGGTCTCGTCTCACTGTAGGCTGATACCCGCTAAGAATGTCGGGTTCGAAACACGATAATTTGCTTATAACTAGTTCCATTTATCTACAATGCAAATTACAGCACAACCTTAAATAAACCTTTCCTATAAATTGGTTGGCTTCCCATAAATTCGTATTTCCTCATCCTCGACTTTGACATATAAAATGTTTTATAAACATTCCAATGCAACGCACCAACACTGATATCCCCGTGAAATCCAACCTAATTATTAAATGTACTTGAAAATCCCATATCTTTTCACATAACAATGTTACACTTTATATCACAACCATCCTTAGTGTAGAGGTAGAGAGTAGATGGCTTCGAAAGGTAATAACCTTTTTATTTACATTTCGTGTTAGTATTAAGACTATTATTATCTTGTATAGCACGACACAACCACGCACGCACACTGTTTAATGTGGCCATTGTTGGAGAAGTATTTAAAAAAAATCTTAATACGTAGATATTAACGAATAAGTTATCTTTTAAGAGGCGCCACAATATTGTGGAAAATAAACTAGGAAATTAAGTTCCTCTTAAGTTTTATATAATGGAAACAAATAAGATTGTACCACCAAAAAGTTTGTGCATCCCACATGCTAGAAAGTACTTCAAAATTGAAATTGTTTATACTAACCAACATCAACCTAAACATCAACAAATTCAGTTATACCGTGTTAAAATTTTACTTGCTTCAATAAAGAAATAAATAAAAACGTATTTGCAGTTCTTCCTTTCTACCCACAAAATTATCATTTGCCAAAATCTTGTAGAAACTGATTTTTGAGGATCACTGTTGTGGGTTTACGGTTGTGTAAGGATTATTTTTAGTACTCCGAACTTCCTGTGGGAACTGCAAGTGAAAGCGTTGTCTACATCAGTTCATTCTTCACCCGACTTGTTAATCTTATAATCTTTGTGTTCAGGACTTGTCAATCTAAATTATAATGATTGGTTCGTGGGTACCAGGTTAGTCTGTGGTTGTTTTGTTAGTTGGATCAATTTCCTTAATCGTATTATCAAAACCATATTCATTAACATAAATGAGCTTATATTTTTCATTATTTTTATATTTTTGTTTACTTCAAGCAAATATTAGTTTTTTACTTTTTAATTATAACTACAAAATGTATGGAAGTAGTTTGCTTATAGCTATCTAAAACTCAAAAATGCTGTCAGATTATGGTATAAAACGCTGTACCGATTCTAAATGTTCTATAAAAGGTCAAAAGTATGCCTACAACTATTACAACTTATCTAACAGAGATTCTTACTGTCTTTCAAAGACAGCATTAGTTGACTCGACATTAACTTATCTATTGACAATTAAAAAAAAAGTAATAGCTAGGATATGTAGGTTTAAAAAACAACGAGTTTGGAGTTATCAACATAAGGTAGTATTATAACAAGCAATATATTTAATCTATAAGTTTGATTACCTACGTGACCTCAACAGTGATGTTAAAATTAGTAATTCTCAAAATATAAATTATACGTCAGATTGTTTTAAAAGCTTGCTTTAAACTTTGGACACCCTTTTAGAAAGCATGCTTGCATATCATGCGTGTTGAAGACCTCAAAAATAATGTGTTACAACAT
Source organism: Macrosteles quadrilineatus (assembly GCF_028750875.1). NCBI lineage: Eukaryota > Metazoa > Arthropoda > Insecta > Hemiptera > Cicadellidae > Macrosteles > Macrosteles quadrilineatus. Next base: position 411,660 of record NW_026542650.1, read on the forward strand.
CGCCATTTATATACAATAAACAGTATCAGCAACCTGGCACATTCTTTCTCCTATTAGCTTGTGAACAGTCTTTATCATGGTATGTGGTAGCAGTAACTGTAATATTCTATGGGGAAATCACAAAAGTTGAAAAAACACACAAACTTGTTGACAATTGAGGTTGGACCATTTCGTTTTCAGTTATAAGAGCTATAGCATAGTAAACTTCAAAAATAGTTTTTGGAACGTTCTTAAAAAATTTATTTTCTCTTATTTTATGGGGTTTTATGAGAAAATCACCCCAAAAAATATAAATTATAAAAAGTATTTTAAAAACCTGGAGATGCAATATACTAGTAGCCTACGCTAATCCCGAATTTCTTCTAATCAGACCACAGGTGTAATCTGTAGCTCTGTACACATACAGACATTTCTCCGAAAACCATCTTTTTTAGGTCCAGGAGGACCCAAAATAACATAAAACAAATACATCCACCCAAAACTCAATCTCGAAAATGTTTACAAAACCAATACTTTCTCCATATACAGAAGGTATCATGTATTAAGAGAGAAAGTAAAGAGCTCATTCGTTGGCTAAAGTTGACTTATAATATTCTCTTACCTGCGACCGTTTTTTAAACTAGCCTTTACAGTTCAGATTTTCTTTATGAAAAATATTCACTTAACAACATTGCTTACTTACTTAACAGTATTTTTTAGGCCTACTTTACACCACTAGTAATGGACCATTGATGTTTAAGAATTGAAAAATATAAGTAAAATAGTAATGCTTCGAACCAAGGTCGAACGTCTACTTATCAGCTGTTAAGACCAATTTAATTGTTAATGAGTGGTTTGTATTATGAGTCGTTGTATTACTATCACTGGTAATGAGAGTTTATACACGAAAGCATAACCTCTCTTAGAAATTATGAGTGTTTATTGTTAGAAGAAAAACTGTCTAAGGTTTAAGTAGTGCAAGCAACTCGTGTAAATAGTCTTTACGCGATCGTTGCGTTAACTACTATAATATTATTGTAAGTATTCTTATAAAAATTTTCATTCGGCCTTCTATTCTTGTTGGACTAAACAACAACATACATAAGACACTTACTTGATACTTGTGTCCTTAAACCTTGGCCGACGATGTCGGATTGATTGCGTCAGAGGCATATTAACATACTATTTATATATTGTTTAAAACTAATACCTACAAACTTTTAGAAAAAAACAGTTAAAACCTTTTTATTGGGTTGGAATAGACACACATCCATGTGCCACACATGTGTTGTTATATACATCTTGTTATTTTCCAGCGTGCGGTAATCAAAATGCAATGTTTCATGACTAATGTTTTTAAAGTATTTAATTTTATCTCTTGGTCTGTACATACATTTTCCCTCTACAGTAGTACCACTTTGTTTAACAGATGTTATTAACCACATTAGTTTCATTATTAATTTTTCTAAACAGTTTCAGAATTTAATACACATTTTCTGTTCACATAACAGTGTGTTTCATTTAATCTACATTTTTTATTTCAAACAATTATTACAAGAACTTCAGTTCACCACAAAACAAACAGTTTTATTATAAGAGTAAAATTGAAAAAGTTAGGCTGTAAACTCATCAACTTTGTTCTGAAGAAGTAGGACTATGTGTCAACAACCACAAATGCAATGCTTAAAAGTTGGCAAAAAAATACTCATTCAATATAGAAACTCAATTTAATAACTACAATTAATTAACAGTGGGAACTAAAGCTATTTGGTTTGAAAAGACATAATCCTCATTTATCTTGTCATTGACTTGTATTTTACGTTGAGTTGGTGGTCTCCGTGCTCTTGTCATTGTCTTGTTCTGAGGAGCGTACGTACGGCCGTCGGTTGGGGGGCTTAGCCCCAGTGGTGTCAAGGAGGATTTCTTTCGTGGCTGAAGAATCCCCTTTACTTGGTGTAGCAAGCAAGCTCTCGATGGTAACCAGTGGAATATCTCCTATAAATAAACATTCATGTTTTTCAAGAGTGTACCTTTTCAATAAATGCCAATATGGTTTAGAAAAATAGTGGTTTTTTATTAATTGGTCTCGCGAATTGGTATACCTTACTGAAGGGAGTCTCTTATTCAGAGAAGGTTTTATCAACATAAATTAGCCTTTCCATAAAGGCGAATTCTGGCTTCAAGTTGGTATTTAACCATCCAGTAAACACATATCATATTGTTCCAAAGCCATAGGCATTTTGTTTTTGGCGATTGGTAGAATTCGAGCCCGGATCTCCAGGAAAGAGGTCAAGCCATTCCCTAAACATTGTACTTACTTACCAAAATGGTAGTTTTTACAATAGACATACAACCATATTTTAGTAATCTTACTAATATTATAAATGTGAAAGTTTGTGTGTTTGTTTGTTAGTGTGTTTGAAGTTCAATCACGCATAAACCACTAGACCGATTGGGCTGAAATTTGGCATGATAATAGCTTAGATTCCCGATTAACATATAGGCATTTTCTTATATCAAAAATCCTTTCGGACTCCGCCCCAGTGGCTCTGTAATTCCCCATGTTAACTTTATGAGTATTCAAATTTAAAGGGAATTAAAGAATTTAGTCAGCTGTTTCAACTAAAAAAGTTGGTTCTATGATATGGAAAAGCATTAAAAAGTTATAAGATTTACCAACAGGGCGCAGCACTATATTTTTTTGCATTAATGATAACAGCTCATTTGAACTAAGCAGCAACAAAAAAACTGTGATTCGCAATGAGAACTGTTAAAGTAGGATTGTTCACAGTTATGTTTTTCATTTCATGAATAATTTGTGATATTTTGCGAATTGTTGATAGTTTATTTTTTTCTATTGTTTAGGTGAAGTGGTAGAACATCATGGCTATGGTAGATGTGTAATACTATAGAATACTGTTAATTTAAAAAAAACTAATTTTATCAAACTGTGTCCTCCCTTATTGCAAACGCAAAGCTTGAGTATAACTGCAATAAGCATTTCATACTTATATTCCAACCCCGTACGAAGGACGGGTACTCTGCTAGTATGTCATATTTTAGAAGGGCCTTATGATTTTAAAAATCAGCCAGACTAAATGGTATATTTAACTAAATATCTTTAAGCAAATGGAAAATGGTTTATAAGATAGTAGTATATCTGATATACGTAAAACCTTTTCCAATAGTTTTTAATGTCAAGTGTAGTCGCTAACGTGTTTGAATTACTTTTAGATAAGAAATCTTTAAAATACAATAAAATATAAGAACGGCAATACATTTTTTTCACGTCCTGATATCAAGCCCACACTTACTATTGAGCATGGTGGAGAAGAAGTAGTTGTACGCCGAAGACACCAGGTTGATCACCACTCTGGTCAAGAGACTGGTGAGGGTAATGGTGCCTACACCCGCAACGAACCCACCGATCTGCTTGTCTGCCTGGGTATCTGGGTATGGGTCTCTTGTATCTGGAGAACTACTACGGGCCATGACCAGCAAACCGAGTAGAACGATGGCTTGTATTTGTATCTGCAATGTGGAAGAAATTGTTTGTTATCAACATGTTCGGCTAAGATCCTCTAACAGTTATAAAACACTAGTTGCCTATCTTGGTCATTTGCTTGGTAGTTAACTTCCCTTGAGCTAGTACAAATAACTATAAAATTGGAATTTTTAAAGCTCCAACCAATAGAACCTTCAGATAATTATTTAAACATTGTACAACGATAGTGTTACAAATATTCTTATTCCATTTGTATTCCGATTCCAATCAACTTCTTAGCAGTGCATTTGTACACAAATTACCAGCTGGTAATTAAGTACACAGGAGTTTATTATAGCTATTACGTTGATGTAATTGAGAGTATTGAATATTTATATTTCTATATAACAAACAGTTCATATTAATTGGTGTAAAATGTCAGCTTAATAAGTCCATTTCATGATGAAAGATTAAAAAATTCCATTTTTATAATATTGTTATTAAATTAAAGAGAACTAGCGAATGATTTTTTATTACGTCATCGTTACAAAATTAGACCACATAATTTGAAGTAACAATGTCGTCGTCAATGTTTTTATTTCTGTTGTTAACAAACATAACTTAAAAAAAATTGTATTTAGCAACGTTTTCACAATTCACTGATAACATTTTGAGGCGAACCGAAAAAATTACCATAGTTTTTTTTCTGTTCCCTATTTGAAGTTACCCAAAAATGATGATTTAAGGAATTAAAACGGCTGCTTTCCGGACAGTATGATGAAAAATATTTTCCCAATGTACTATAATATATCTTAATAGATTTTTTTTTACATAAAGATTTGTGCATTAGCTTTATGCACTGGGTATTGTAGTATTCGATGGTCGATCAAAAATTTCGGACCCAGAGAGGAGTCAGTAACTTTCGTATGGTTCGGAACTGGACCCAATGCTTGATGGGATTTAAGGCCATATTGTGTGGGTCAGAGACCCATTTCACTTATCCCCCACTTTCATTAAGCTCAAGTATTAACAATTCGCGTATCACTGTCATTTAAAAACTCGTTAAAAAAATTAGGTGGTGTTTTAAATAGTTGAATTGAGTGTAAGGTGGTGGGGGGGGGGGGTTGTTTATGCTCCGATTCCAATTCCAAATGTAAAAAAATACACATAGAGTATCACAGTAACCTAGCGTAGTAAGTTTTGAGAACTTTCACTTTTTATTTTTAAGTTCCGGTAACTTCAAATAGGGAACAGAAAAAACCTAATATGGTAAATTTTTCGGTTCGTTAACCTCAAAATTTGTTTATGACAACTGTTGTTCAACGCTGCCTTTGCTAATCACACAATATTTTAACTTATGTTTGTAAACAACATAATTGATGACGACTTTGTATAACCTCAAATAATGTGGTCTAATTTTGTAACGAATAGAAGGTTATTTCCATCGTATGATGAAAATAGTTCAAAGAAAACGGAGCGAATGCGTCTTTTTTGGTACACACGGTTGCGTACCAAATAGAGCCACTTCTGCTCCTAGTGATGAAATTTACTATAATTAAGGTTTTTACATACTAGAATAAATGTGATAAAATTGAGTGAATAGCTCATTTTATTACTTACAGAATCCATAGTGGCAGTCCGACGAGTATAAGTTGAAGTGATTTGCAGCAACTCAATGCACTTCGAGTTACGAGGGAATTTAAGTGCGTAATTACCTTAAGTAGTTTCCATTAAGTTCCCAGAAAGTTTTTGAATGTAGCTGTACATTTATTAATGCTAGAGTAACTTTGTCTGATGGAGATTACAACTATTGCAGCCAGTAAAGGATGATTTAAACTTAAGTGAAACTATAATTTCCTGGGTGAGCTCAAAAGCTTAAAACTGAAAGGGAATAAAAACTATCAAGAGCATATATTACTTGTATTTTGGGCATTCTCCGTTACCAAAAGTCATAATTATCACAGCTGTGTGTTTTGGAAAATATCGATAAGCCTTCAGTGACAAATTATGTTTACAAATTTCAACCATAGCCTAGTATGGTTAGAGTTATACCCTATAAACATTATGCTAGTGATATTATAGGTATGAGTATAGTTTAACTAACCAACACAAGGAAGTATGTTTTATATGTATTTATTTATGGTAGCTTTTCTGTCAGTAAGCGACTGAGTAACAAACTACTGAGAAGAGTCAGTAGATTGTGTTGTGGTGATGGTTTGTATTGTAGATTGCTCAGTCACTAGCAGAACTGAGAAATGCAGAATTCTGTGGGTTCGATTCCTAATCTGTAAACTTCGATCACTATTGTGCTATTTTGCGCTGAACCGATTCACAATCTTGCATTACACATAACTTGAATTGAATTGAATTAAAAAATTCTTTATTGCTCAATGTACATAGTATATATAGAGCGGAGGCTGGTCTATACCCCCCCTCCCCCTCTGGTGGGAATTTTTGAAATATACATTTTTGTGTTCGTATTGACACGTACTTTAAGATTTTAGGTGTTTGCCACTTGTGAATTACAGCATGTTCCAGAAAACACGAAAATATCATGATAGTTAGAACATATATACATAAAAAATTTTGATTTTCTTTTCCGATTTCGTTTGGCTCTTTGACCCGACCGATTTTCATGATTGAGGTCTCAAATTGAAGGTATTAATGTACAGATTGCACATCAAGCATTGGCATATATTTGTCTTCAGTCCCACTCGGCTTATACGTAAACGACATTTTCTCCCCATGTATTTCTTATGGGAGTTAAATTTGGGTTTTCTTTTCCGAGTTCGTTTGGCGCTTCTACCCACCCGATTTTCATTATTGAGGTCTCAAATTGAAGGTATGCACGCACCGATTTCACATCAAGCATCAGTATATATTTTATCGACAGTCCCACTCGGCTTATACGTAAATGAAATTTGCCCCCCATGTATTTCTAAAGGGAGTTAAATTAGTTTTTTTTTTCTTTTCCGAGTTTCTTTGGCTCTTCTACACGTCCGATCTTCATGATTGAGGTCTTAAATTGGTAGTATGCACACATATATTTCACATCAAGCATCATCGGATATTTATCTACTTTATTACTCGACCAAAAAACATAGATTTGATATATTTTTTAATTCGTGTTTCAATTTAAATTGTACGGTATTTTACCATTTATAATTGTACCCTATATATTTTGGTCTAAGAACCTTCAGTGAAATATCGGCTTGCATTTAAGATATTAGTTATTTAAATCGGACGGGTTTCAAGCAAACGCAAGGTGAACATCCAACATAAAAAAATATGGTTTTTCTATGATTTAATATCAATAGCTCCAGTATTTTTTACGTTTTTTATATGTTTTAGACTCAAAATAATCAGTCAATTATAGGCTTTAATTTGAGCTATTGATCGTTTGAATCAGTTAAGTTTAAGATACTGTATTACACAATCAAAAATCATAAATTTTATTATTTCTCGGATATGATATTTATTTAAACGCTGCAGTGCAGCATGTGTCCTTTAGTATAGATTTTTTAGTTTGATTTGATTTGATTAGTCGATTCCTGTGCGTAGGATGGGCCCACAGCTAGTTAGAATTGAAAATGCAAGTATAGTGAAGCCATCATATTGTTCCCACAGTGACATGCAAGCAAATGAAATGAAACAACTTGAGCAAAGTATTTTGCAAGTACTGTACTTGATGCTTTTGAACAATGCATTATTCTGCTTGAAGTTGAAAACCGTGATCAGAATTCCTAGATGGTCTGTTTATCACCTGGAAGACCTGTACCCGAATCGGTGGAAGACAATTTATTTAATGTAGATAATCTAGGGAAAGCTGCATGCAAACAGATTAGTTGAGATATGAGCTAAAAGAAATATTTTTCTGGAGTTTTACTGCTGTCCCAGAAAAGTTATATTAACCTTGAGAAGCTGATGACATACCCATTAGATCCAGGACCATGGGCATTAGCCACTACCGATGGATGCCCAACAAAAACAGAAAAGGCCAAACTGCTCCATGCTTTGGAGAACAAGGGTATATAGTAGACGAACCTTCCAAGATTGAAGAATGTATGTATGTAATTGACGGTATGGCTTACTTTTAGGAAATTACTAATATTCCAGAAACCTCTGGTGAACTAGCAAAGATTGCCTTCAGCCGTTTTCCAAAATTCAGCAGGATATACTTTATTACGGATACCTATTTAGATGTATCTATTAAAAACATTGAAAGGGAGAAGGGGATTTGGAGAAACGTTTTTAATGAGAGGTCCAAAATCAAGATCCCACGGGATTGGAAAAAAATCCTAGATAATGGTAAAAATAAGAAACAACGGGTTAACCTGCTAAATAATGAATGGTATCAGCAAAAATATGCATAAATTCAAACAAGCTTCAATACACGTTTCTATAGGGTAATGTAAGGTTCTTTTTGGTGATATTTTGAAATTCACCCCCCACCTACAAACAGGGTTGCTAAGAGTAACTTAATTTTTTTTAAAGGCAACCCATATCAATCAGCACATTATTTTAAAGAGATTTAAAAATAAAATTACTGTCGCAAGTCCGATTTTGGTACGAGGAAAACGAAGTTTTAGACGTTAATTTTACTGGAACCTTACATTCCAGTAAAATTTACGTCAAAAATTTCTCAATAAAATTTATTTAATTTAAATAGAATCTCTTAAAATCTCTTTCCTAGAGGTTCTCGTTAAATCTAATGTTATTTAAATAGATTTAATTAAAAATCAATTCAGATCAATTTGAAATCCGCATTACTTGCAGGTTTGCTGCAGCGGGGGTATTTTATTAACTTTTTTATTTTCATTTGAAGCATTTGAATAAATACTGAAGAAGTCCATAAAAAATTTTTCACCAGCAATTAACGCAGGCTACCCTTATGTAATTCAAATAAAACAGTTTTTAAATTTAACAGTTTTTCTTTATTTTGCGGAATACGCTGTAATTTAAAAGAGGCAAACAACTGAATTCCTAATCTGGTAGGTAATACCAACAAAAAAAAAAGTATAAGTCATAAATTCCCACGGGGGGGAGGGTTTCATATTGGTGGCTCATGGTCTAATAGTTGTTGTAAATAATCACAATAGTAGTTAAACAATTCTGGTTATAGTATTTATACAAATATGCCTATATACCTAAACAGAATTTTTAAACCTTAACTGTTTACAAAACATGAAAATAGAATATAAGGAATCATAGAGCAATAAAGCCCTAAGGTTTTCAACCTGCAGGATCTATATTTGAAACTTACACAAACCTCAGTATAGTAGGGTAGAGAGTGCCTGGCCGGAATCAGTCTTCTTCACATGAAACAATATTAACTTCCTTATATTCTATCGTCTTATTAAAGTATTAGGCATTGTTTAAAAAACTATAACTATAGACTATAACTAGCAATGAAAAACACAATGCCCTTCATATTAGTTTAGTAAAAATTTTTTTGTATCATTATGGTGTATGTAGTTACGTATCATTTTATAAAATTAGTTCTTGTTTTTACACACTTTAATATAGTTTGTAAGTAGATTATAAAACTTTGGTGCTAGTACAAAAAATATTTTTTGAAAAGGGATAAATTGGGTCGCGGAACATACATTTTATCCACGTTCCTTAATGTGATATTGCTCTGGTTCATTCTGTTTGTATCACATCTATTTAAAAAAATTCTTAAAACATTAAAAACGTATAAGTTTCTAAAGGGCAAAATATTTAAACTTTGGAAAAGAGGAAGAGAAGGTTTGGTTTTTGTTTCGCTTAGTATTATTCTGACGAAGGCTTTTTGTAGTGTAATTATTGGATTTAATGTGGTATAATATGCACCACCCCAGATTTCTATGTCATATTCAATTTTTGAATTTATGAATGCAAAATAAATTGATCTCAGAAGCTGTATGTAGAATATACGGATGTATTTGACTAATTTTAGTTTTAAGTATGAAATATGTTCTTTCCAATTAAGTTGGCTGTCCACGTATAAGCCTAAATATCGTAGCCAAATGTTCATTCAGCCTATGTTCTTCTTGAACTAATATACATTATTTTTCAACGTGTGGTATTAGCATGTTTCCTGACTAATGTTTGTATTATAAGAAAACATTGTAAAAGGTAGGTTTTAAACTCATCAACTTTGATCTGAAGGAGTATGCAATGTTTAAATGTTGGTAAATAAATACCCATTCAATTTAATATAGAAACTCAATTTAATAACTAAAATTAATTAACAGTGGTAACTAAAGCTGTTTAATTGGAAAAGACATAATACTCATAAATCTTGTCATTGACTTGTATTTTACGTTGAGTTGGCGGTCTCTGTGCTCTTGTGGTCTTGTTCTGAGGAGCGTACGTACGGCCGTCGGTTGGGGGGCTCAGCCCTAGTGGTGTCAGGGAGGGTTTCTTCAGTGGATGGAGAATCCCCTTTACTTGGTGTATCAAGTAAGCTCTCTATGGTAACCAGTGGAATATCTCCTATAAATATACATTCATGTTTTTCAACAGTATAACTTTTCAATCAAGTATAAAAATGCCAAAACGGTTTTGAAAAATTAGTAGCTATTTTATTAATTGTTCTTACGAATTGGTATTTATCTTACTGGATGGAGTCTCTTACTCATAGAAGGTTCTCATCAATTTAGATTAGCCTTTCCATAAAAGAGAACTCTGGCTTCAAGTTAATATTCCATCCAATAAATTTAAAAGTTCAACAAGGCCAATATATAAAAAATTATTTTAATCCACAAGCGCTTTCAGAAACTATGTTTCCATCATCAGGCTGTGTTTAAACTGATGCAAAAAGTAAATATTTACAATAATAAATTAATTTAAAGTAGAGTTAAAACAGATGATGAAGAGGATATTGGAAAAATATATGAAAAATAATCTTTTGAAATTTGGATATGTTACAGTGTTTTTCATGATGTAATTATTTTAAGTAATTCCGAGTTCATAATTGGGCCGTCTTCACTAATTAACAAATAATTTTGATCTGTTTTTTTTTCTATAAAATAAGATTCCCATGCATTAAGATGTTGAGGTTTTATAATTTGTTTCAATAGTTTAAGGTTTCCCAAATTGAAAATGTGTCCTGTATTAATACTGTGGCTAGCAAAAATACAGAAGACCTGAAAAATCAGCCCTTGCTAGCCACAGTATTAATACAGGACACATTTTGAAACAAATTATAAAACCTCAACATCTTAATGCATGGGAATCTTATTTTATAGAAGAAAAAAAACAGATCAAAATTATTTGTTAAATAATGAAGACGGCCCAATTATGAACACCCAATTATCAAGAAAAACACTGTAACATATCCAAATTTCAAAAGATTATTTTTTCATATATTTTTCCAATGTCCTCTTTTAACTCTAATTTAAATTAATTTATTATTGTAAATATTTACTTTTTGTATCAGTTTCAACACAGCCTGACGATGGAAACATAGTTTCTGAAAGCGCTTGTGGATTAAACTAATTTATTATATATTGGCCTTGTTGAACTTTTAAATTTAATTATACATTTCACTATATCTCCAATATCTCCAAATATCTCCAATATAAGTTAACATACTATATTGTTCCAAAGCCATAGCCATTTTGTTTTTGGCGATTGGTAGGATTCGAGCCCGGATCTCCAGGAAAGAGGTTAAGCCATTCCCTAAACATTGTACTTACTTACCAAAATGGTAGTTTTTACAATAGACATATAACCATATTTTAGTCATATGTCATATTTTAGTAGGGCTTTATGATCAAATATATTAGCCGGACTAAATGGTAAATGTTACTAAATATCTTAAAACAAATGCAAAATAGTTTATGAGATATTAGTATATCTGATATGCTTAAAACCTTCTTCAATAGCTTTTGAATGCCAAGTGTAGTCGCAAACGTGTTCGAATTATTTTTGGACAAGAAAGCTTTAAAATGCCATCAAATATAAGAACGGTAATACGTTTTGTCATGACCTGATTTCAGGCCCACACTTACTATTGAGCATGGTGGGAAAGAAGTAGTTGTACACTGAAGACACCAGGTTGATAACCAGTCTGGTCAAGATGCTGCTGAGTGTAATTGTGCCTATACCCACAGCTATTGCACCGATCTGCTTGTCTGCTTGGGTATCTGGGTATATATTGAGAGGCTCTCTTGCCTCTGGGGAATTACTACGGGCCATGACCAGCAAACCGAGCAGAACTATGGCGTGCTTTTTCATCTGCAACGTGGAAGAAAATGTTTATTAATACGATTATCAACATGTTCGGCTAAGACCTCTAACCGTGAGGAAACGCCAGTTGCGTATCATGGACATTTACTGGTAGGTAACTTTCCTTGAGCTTGTACAAATAACTATAAAATTAACATTTTTAAAGCACCAGCCAATACAGAACCGCATAATGATTTAACCGTTGTACATAGATAGTTTTATAGAAATTCTTATTCCATTTGTATTCCGATACCAATCAACTTATTGGCAGTACATTTGTAGACAAAGCACTAGCATCAAGTACATAGTATTTCATTATAGCTATTATCTTGATGCAATTGAGAGTATTGAATATACAGGGTGAGTTTTAATTGTCGCCCCCCCCCCCCAACTTTTTTCTATATTTTTTCAAATATCAATCTCAGACCACTTCCAAACATTGTTGGGTAGTAAGTACTTCATTTTAACAAGGTGGTCATTTCTGGCCGCCATCTTGGATCCGCCATATTGGATGCAAAATATTTTTTCAAATGTAAAGGTGGGGTTGTGACCCATTATTTACAACTAGATTTTTACCCTGATTACAATGCCACAAACTGTTTGTTCATTCTAAAGTTATGAGGGCTTTTTAAAACTTTATTTTTAGCCCATTTTAACATTGTGCATGTACAAACTAAGACCATAATCTCAAAATAGTGCTAGATAAAGATAAGTATACACTACCAGTCATTGTCGACCTATTTTCACTTGGCTATGACTGATGAATTTTTTTCGGTCGCCATCTTGGATCCGCCATTTTGAAATGTGATAAAATATTTTAAACATGAAGGGGGTGTTGTGACCTATCATTTCGAACTACTTTTTTAAGCTGAACTCAATTCCATGATCCGTTTTTCATTTTCATATTTTGATTTTGAAAGATTGACATTTTTAACAAAAATATTGCAATATTTCATAAATAAAACTTGATAACAAAAAAATGAATTGCGGCATTGAGTTTAGCTTAAAAAAATGGAAAAATATAGAAAAAAGTTGGGAGGGGGACAATTAAAACTCACCCTGTATATTGTTCTATATCAAAAACAGCCATGAATAAAACGTCAGCTTATTCAGTCAATTCCAAGATGAATGACGAATAAACATGTAATTTTTATAATATATTTATAACAAGGCATACCGGTAACAGTTTACTGATAAATACAGTATTTTGAATATTTTTAGTTTTAATCATACTGATTTTTAAATATTTTCACAAGGTATCTTAATAGATTATTTATTGACATAAAGAATTGTGCTAGCTATATTGTAGCTCAATAGTCGATCATAAATGTCGACCCAGAGAGAAGTCAGTAACTTTCGTATGGTTTGGAGCTGGACCCAACGCTGGACCGAACGCTGGACCCAACGCTGGACCCAACGCTGGACCCAACGCTGGACCCAACGCTGGACCCAATGCTGGACCCAACGCTAAACCAAATGCTGGACCCAACGCTGGACCCAATGCTGGACCCAATGCTGGACCCAACGCTGGACCCAATGCTGGACCCAATGCTGGACCCAACGCTGGACCCAACGCTGAACCCAATGCTGGACCCAACGCTGGACCCAATGCTGGACCCAATGCTCGATGGTATTTAAGGCCATATTGTGTGGGTCAGAGAGCCTTCTCACTTGCAGGCTAAAGTACTAACATTTCGCTTATCACTGTCATTTAAAAAATTTAAAAACATAAAAGATGGTGTTTTAAATTGTCGAATTGAGTGTAAAACCCGGATTTTCATGATCCGATTCCAATTCCAAATGTTTTAAAAATACACATAGAGTATCACAATAACCTATTAGCGTGGTACGTTGTGAGCAATTTAAGTTTTTGTTTCTAATTCACTCTTCCGGTAACTTCAAATAGGGAACAGAAAAAACATATGGTAAATTTTTCGGTTCGTTAATCTCAAAATTTGTTTATGACAACTGTTGTTCAACGCTGCCTTTGCTAATCACACAATATTTTAAAACAACATAATTGATGACGACTTTGTATAACCTCAAATAATGTGGTCTTATTTTGTAACGAATAGAAGGTTATTTCCATCGTATGATGAAAATAGTTCAAAGAAAACGGAGCGAAAGCGTCTTTTTTGGTACTCACGGTTGCGTACCAAATAGAGCCACTTCCGCTCCTAGTGATGAAATTTACTATATTAAAGGTTTTTACATACTAGAATAAATGTGATAAAATTGAGTGAATAGCTCATTTTATTACTTACAGAATCCATAGTGGCAGCTCGACGAGTAAGTTGAAGTGATTTGCAGCAACTCAAAGCACTTCGAGTTACGAGGGAATTTAAGTGTGTAATTACCTTAAGTAGTTTTCATTAAGTCTCCAGAACATTTTTGAATGTAGCTGTACATTTACTAATGTTAGAGTAACTTTGTCTGGTGGAGTTTACAACTATTGCAGCCAGTAAAGGATAATTTAAACTTAAGTGAAACTGTAATTTCCTGGGCGAGCTCAAAAGCTTAAAATTGAAAGGGAATTAAAACTATCGAGAGCAAATATTTCTTGGATTTTGGGCATTCTCCGTTACCAAAAGTCATATCACAGCTGTGTGCGTTAGAAAATATCGATAAACCTTCGGTGACAAATTATGTTTCCAAATTCAACCATAGCCTAGTATGGTTAGAGTTATACCCTATAAACATTATGCGAGTGAAAATTATAGGTCTCAGTACTAACCAACACAAGGAAGTATGTTTTATATGTACTTCTCTATGGTATCTTTTCTGTCAGTAAGCTACTGACTGAGTTAACAAACGACTGAGTAGAATCAGTATGTTGGGTAGTGGTGATGGTTTGTAGATCGCTCAGTCGCTAAGAGAACTGAGAAAGACACAACTCTCCGAGTTCGATTCCTAATGGCTACAAACTTCAATCACAATAATAGTGTTATTTTGTGCCAAACAAGTGCATTGTCTTGCATTATTAAACCCAATATTATCAACTCACAGAAATGCTACTTCTTCAAAGTTGATGCGGTAGTAAAGGTTGGCCAAATCAACTGCAGATATTTTTCATCAATATCTCGCAATTACTGCGCCTTAGGGAATCAGTCTTGAGGCATTGATTTTCAATAGAATATATTCGTTTTACCAAATGTACCTTAGGCTATATCCTATCGTATTCGTAAATAGATTTTCAAGATTCAATATTTGTTGAGCAAAATTCGTGGATGCGTGTTTATTACTACTTTGTAACAAGAAATCAAAATTGAAAATATTCTTTACATTTACATTTGAATGTTTGTGTCCATTTTGTGTCTTTATTCAACCAAAAAATATGTTAATATAATTATGAATTATAAAAAAACTCAAAAACTTAAAAGAAATAAAATCTAAAGACAGACGAATAGCATATTCGTTGTTTGTGTTCAACGCACTTGTATTTTAAGCCAAATGAAAAACATTCAACGTTCATTTTTTACTCATTTTGCCTTGATGTATGATCCTACCAACTTTTTGGAAATTTGAACATGTTGTGAATTGTTATACAACGCACATATATCTCTCAAATCAGTTTATAATCAAGCAATTTTTAGCATCACAATAACGAATCTTTCTTCCTCAGAGCAATATCATAAACAAATTGCAACTTTTTTTCTCATCTGCAGTATGAATATAACGGTACTAAGTTGGGAAATCAACAACAGACTTAAGTCACATTCTATACAATAGTTAAATTAAATTTTAAAAGATTTCCTTCTAAATTGACGAAAATATTTCCTTAATTCTATTTCAGGAGAACAATGAAAACAACCAGTAATATACAACATTTTAATAAATATAACAAAACATGGCAATCGATAACAACAAAATGCGAAATGTATTTAACAAGATTCATAAATTAATATACAAGATACAAACAATTAATTGTAACTTAGAATAGGCTTTAATTTATGGTAAATTCTCATTTGCGCTGGTCTTAGGTTCGCTATGTTTGAGGGGTTTGTCATCATGTGTCATGGAACGGGTGTAAGGTCGCCTCTTGGGTGGTACCCCGCCCAGGGTATTCGGATGGGCGGCTGGATGGGCGGCTTGTTGGGCGTCGTGGACAGGAGATTCCGCCGAAGACGCCATGCTGTCCAAAGTGATCAGCTCCAGTTGCTCTGTAAACGTAGTATTTGTATGTTCATTAGTGAAAAATAATTACGTTTTGTTAACTTTCACGCAGGTTTCGTGGTAGAACCAATGAGAGTAATACTGACTACTTTTAAACGTATTTTACTTGCTTATATTATATTGAACATTTTAAATTTTACATCGGTAAATTAAGTTGGGATAAGGACAAGGCGTTTTGCAGCACAGTGGGTTCTGAATCACATTATGCTCAACAGTTGTACCAGTTTGTGGCTGGATATAGGCAGTTTTGTGAGCTAGTTCAATTAATTATAGATCAAAGTCATTGTTGGAGTTTTTCCATTGTAATTCAAGTTCTACAGCTAAAGCTCTACATCAAACTTGAAATTGCAAATTTTTATTCAAATGAATATACAAAATTGTGACGTTGGGTAAGCCTCAGAGCTATTTCGAGGCCTATACACAGTTACTTTGAATGACGTAACTTCAGCACTCAATTACACAACCCAGCTGTATTATTAGATCACAATATGTACATATTTGTTTTATATTTATAAAACAATGTCAACATATTTTTACACTAATTTATTTTAAATATTGAATACAACTAACAAATTTACTAACATCTAACATTAACTAACATCTATCCTGACCTCTCAGGAATACTTACTCCCCGCCAAGGTCGCAGAGAAGGCGTTCTGTACAGCTGACCCGAGGTTAGTGGTGAAGGCGGCCAGGATGTTGCTGAAGGCGGGCTGTACCAGGCTGCTGATCAGGGAGCTTATTTCAGCCAACTGTTTCTCCAGAGGCTCGGTTTCAGCTTCGGCCACCTCACGGAGTGGAAGATAATACTGAGAGTTTGCCGTGGTCAGGAACCCCAGTAGCAGAATAGAGAGGAGTGCCTTCTGGAGAGAACAGAAAAGATAAGAACACAATATTCTCGTGTAACACTTGAAGATACAATTGGCCTATTTGCTGGGAAAATCTACCATAGTTAAGTTTCTTATTTATATTTTTGTCCTATAACGCCAGGCTCCCCCCGGGAGGGTTTTTCACATTACTTCAGGATAGGCATAGGGGTTGCGACATTATCACCTACATAAAATCCACCGGTGATTAGGTGGGATTTGAACCCGAGACCTCAGTATCTGAATTTCCACGCTCTATAAGCACACGCTCGTACGTATTAAGTAAGCATAATCGACAGAGTAGTCTCTGTCATTTCGCTTGCTTATTAAAAATCTTCAAATTACTATTTTAGTTAAAAAGCATTAAAACCGTATCTGTGGAGTGAGAACTTTGATTAACTACTGATTTGATGGAAAATATAGTTTGAATGATCAAAACTTGGTAAACTGAAGATTACTTATTTTATAGATGAATCGATTACAAAATACTTTAGGACGTAAATGTTCGTTTTACATCTCAAATCACTAATTTATCGACTAAGCTAAAAGGTATCAAATAGCCATCTTGTTAACCTAATTGACATAAACTGTTATTTTATCAATTAAAAAATTGTAAATCAATTAAGTGCGTACTTATTGCTCTATTTGAGGATGAGGCATAATTTATTATTAATTTTTTTACTATCCATATTAATTAATAATTGAAGCTTACAAATAAAATAGCCATTATTGAAAAGAGAAAATAGAAAATATAGGGTGATCTTCCCAAGTAAAAACAAGGGTTCTCCTTCCAAATACTTAGGCTTACACTATAGCTGTACCACGAGATTAGGTATGCTCTAAATATGAAGGGTTTCAAATTGAGCTACTAATATGTTTGGAGTAACATTAGTTTAACACTTTTAAAAATTATAATTTAGACTAACCCCCATTAAAATTATACCGTGGGTGTGACTTAACATAACTTAACATAACCTAACATGTGTAAGAAACCAGTACAGTAATGGAGAGTAAAACAGGAACAGCAATAGATTAGATCAAGAGGAAGCATTGTTAAGTTTAGTAAAACTGTTTATTAGAATAGGTTCATATAAAAATGACAATTTGGTTTTAAACATTGAAAGTACGTACGTGCTCCATGAGGGTGGTTTTAGCGTAGCGTAGAATAAAATTAAGGCTACATTGCATCTACGCGGGGTATAAATAGTTAATAATCAAACAGTAATTACCTTAACGAATTGCCAGTTTCACTTTTATTGTTATTTCACAAACTCTTAGAGTCGACTAGAAATTTGTAGAACTAATGGAAATTAGAGAAAGGGCCATACATATGAATTACGATGATATTCTATATGATTCAATGAATCATACTTTATGCTGGGACAATCAACGTATATTAAACTAATAACAATAAATAATATGTTACAAAAATACAATAAACTAAACACGAATTAAACACCAAAATCACTAAATAACAAACAGGCCGCAAATTGGCAAGTAACTACAACGGCGCTTTTTGAGTTTTACTTTCAGCGAGTGCCTCTCGTGGTACAAACAATGCAATATTCCCTTGCTGGTAGTTCCCTCAAAATGTTCCTTAAACATATTGCAAAATTATAAGGTGAGGGATTTGTAAATGTGCAAGCTAAAATAGTATGTGGTTCAGCTCGTTGAGCCCCTGGAGAATTTCAGCACCAAACAAGATGTTCACAGAACTATTATCAGTTTAACAAACTAAGCAGTATTTGACCATTGTAAACAGGTCACTTTTGTTTACAATTATCTAACAGGTTAATTTGTCTACATAGTCAACCGGAAATATATTGAGTATGTAAATTTACTATTACGAATTATCTATCTATAACATGAATACTCGAACAGAACCGGTATAAATCATAAATAAAGTTCTATTTAGACTCTACAGACTCTACACCATTATGTTAATGCTATTAGTATATGACTCGGGCCAGCAACGTCATTTGTTTGTGTTTATGGTCCATACCGGTTCTGTTCAAGTATTCGTAATCTATATTGTATAAAATAGATAGTGTCTGTCTGTGTGTATGTTTGTACGCGCTTAACGCAAAAACTACTGAACCAACTGGGCTCAAATTGCACACAAAAAAGCTTAAGCTCCGAGGATACATCTTATATACTAAAAAAGTTTCGCAAAACTAATGACAGCTAGCCTGGCATTAATACTCGACCAAATTACACGCGGTTGGTACCAAATGAAAGATATTTTCCTGTAGATGTGCAGAATCCCTTTATAAATTAAAATATGCCCAAAACTAAGCACAAAAAATTATTTTAAAATTTAAAAAAAATATAGGCCTTATGGGTTGAAATGATGGTGACGAAACAACAACAAAATATAAACAGAAAATCAAAACAAATTGAAGAAACTCCGATCACATGTTTTATTTCCAGCGTGGGGTGAAAATAGGGAGGTTTGCACAATACTTTTGGTCAAGTTTTCACCAATTCCACACAGCTGATTTAAACTAATTAAATACTGTTGGGAAAAAGATATTTTTAAAAGAAATTATTCATTGATTAAATAAGTTTGATGCTATAACCTTTGCAGTATTATCCTTAGGCTCTTATCCTGAGTTTTATGAGAATTATTTTCCAGATATACAGGGTTTTCATAAAATAATGGTGGGGTATTAATTTTCTTTTAAATTATTAAAAGATAAATTAAATATTTCATATTGATACCCCTGCATCCGGTAGCTCAAACAGTTTTGCTTACATTAATTAGAACAGCTGTGTTGATTGTTGTACTAATCGACGACCTACTTATTCTTTTAAATAAATTTGAAGTTGTATTTTATTAGAAACATATTTTCCATCAAGAGGCTAAGTATGTAACTAAATGAACTAAAGTTAGTGACTCTAGTGCAACGGCCATTTAGTATGTCATAAACATAGTTTATTCTTTAAAAAAAGATAAAAATCAAGCCCATCTACTAGAAAGAACCAGAGATGCAGTCTCCATTGTAACAAGAGAAATGTTGCAAATGTGAGTTTAAATAGATCATCGTCTGGACGTCTGTAGAGCAATAAATTGTAGCTATGTTTAACATCTTTTTGATGTCAGGGACTCGACAAACTTAATAGTTTTTTCGTATCTTTTCTCGTTTCATACCAAACCCCTACCATTATTTTATAAAAACCCGATATTTTTTTAGAATTGTAGAAATTACAATATGGTTAGGTTTAGCACTATTGTGATGGCTTTTCGTTTACATGACAATATGTTATTTGATTACACCTTAAAATCTATCATTGATGTTTGATACTACATTTCATAAAAAAGTATTAAGTATTAAGTGAAGTACAACAAGCAGAAGTTGCATTTTGTATCCTATGTTGTATCCTGCTGTATCTTGTCTTTTATGATCTGTGTTTCATGCATGCTTTGGTGCTGGAAATAGTTATTTGTGCAACTAGTGAGAAAAGTGAGCAATTGACTCACTCGAGAGAAATCCTTACTCACGAACCGTAGGCGAGTGAGGAATGGTTTCTCGAGTGAGGCAATTGTACTTTGAACTCGAGTTGCACATTATACTTTTCCTACAGTTACCATAAAACAAATAAATTTGTGAAGAAACATAACCTATTTTTACACAGAAGTGAACTTTTAATATAACATTAATGTGAAGTGACAAATACAACAGTACAACAGCTGACCAGCTGATTTACAGCCAGTGTTGCCAACGTATTTCGCGCGCATACGACGTTGCCTGCATGTTACGCGCTCACTATTTCGTGCCTTCACGTTGCAAATCTGGAGTGAGACAAAGTAATTAGAGTGAGACAATGTTAACATTGTCGCACTGATGAGCGAATTGGCCACTTTGCTTTCTCAAATCAGTGAGAGAACATGTACATTGTTAGGTAACTGTAGGAAAAATATATATTCTTATTTTTGCTAAAATTGATCATGCCAATATTTTGTATACATTGCGTTCAGTTCATTGGTGTTTAGCTACACAGCTGCTTAAATTAAATCAAATGTAATATTTTAAGACTGAGAAGTTTGCAGTTTACTTTTGTTTAGTCAAAACAGCTGGTTAAGTTAAAGACCCGAAATCACCTGCAGACGAGATTTTACCTCATTACTGTACAGTTATCACAAACGTGCAACGGATAAGTCATTATGTTGATGATCATTTGTGGTGTGTATTTATGAAGGACTTATGTTCCGCAGAGTTCAGTTACTAATTAAGAGTTTGGAGTTTCTATCCACCGGAGGGATGATGTATGTAAGTAAAACTTAGAACTTTTCCAATATCTCGTCTTTGTTTTCAATATTATTGGTAATTTAAACTGTAAGCCGTTTATTTGCACATGAATAATTTATGTATACAATAACTTTATACATACAGATAAATTTATACATCTTTCGATTATAGTTGTTGGATCAAACCACTAACGTCTTTTAATAGTTTATCATTTGAAAGTGAGTTAGTTTAATTTGCCAAATTATCATTTTTTTTGGAATGACTGAAAAGAAATCTGATTTAGTCGTTATTAAAGAAAATCGCTATTACTTAAATCGTCTAAATCGTTCTGAAAATGTAGGAGTTGTTATAAATTAGTAGCGATGCTGGTAAATAATGATTATAGCATAAGACCTTAGTCCTAATAGTTTCAAACCCTCCAATTGCTGATAGTTTTTGTTTCTGGCTATGTGATGATGCCGTAACCTGTTTCACCTTGACCTATACCTACTGTATATCAACTCGTCGAGTAATTAACTGATGGATAAAATTTTTTAGGTAGAACTGCTTCGTATTCCAGATGTTCTTCCATAACACGCCATAATTGTTTGTTTTAATTACGTTTGTGAATATGTAGTTTTACTGATATTTATTTTCTTATTTATGTTTTGCCGTACATTTTCCACTGTAACTAATATTTACCTGTACTTAAATTGTTACATGCCTATTACATTTTTTTGTGCTATAAATAATTAAAATCGCAAACAGAACTCTTCTGTTTATACTACCACAATTTCATTTTAGCTTTGAAATGTTATCGTTGATCAATAACCACAAATCCTGTTTAGGATTAGCCTATTTCAGGGTGTTGGGTTAGGTTTTGGTTATAACCAATTGTGTATTCTAAATTCAAATTATATTGTTGTAGTAAATGGTAAGAGCTAACTACTAGGTAATTATTGAGGGGTAAATTTGTTTGATGATTCGATCAAAATTGTGAATGAAAATGTATCACTTATTGAATAATTGTTATGTGACTACGTCATTTGATTCTTAAAATGATCATTTTCAGCACAAGAAGACTGCTTTGGCTTTAGCGTTGTTGGTCGGACTGGCCACTTGTCAACCCCCGCCTGTCGATTTCGAGCACGACGCTGAATACTCTCTGGACGACGGTGAGCCGCAGCCCCAGCAGACCCGGGGCAGAGCCCCGGGGTACCATGGGGAGTCCACGGGACAGCAAGGGGTCGGTCCAGTGGAGTATGACGACATGGACGACCGTCAGGCCGCCATCACCTCCTTGGTAAACTCCCTCATCACCGGGGTCATGGGCTTCGTGCGTCCGTTACTGAGCAACTTGGGGGTCGGGGCCTCCAACGCCATCTTGGCAACGATCATGAGACGTGAGTTAAAGTTTTGAGTTGTGAAGTTATAAAGCCCTAGGTCTAGATTCATGAGTAAGTCTTACAGTCATGGAAGAGACATTAAAAAAGTATAACTAAGTGCAGAATGATGTAAAAGTCAAAAAAATATATCTGGAAAAAATATTTTAAGTGATTGGTTGCAAGTACTGCTCTTAAACAATTTACAGCATTTAAAAAATATTTAAATACCATAAATGAATAGATGTCAATAAAAATTTTAATAGTATCAAATCTCAAATATTTTAACGGATCCTGGGCATAAAAAAATCGTCATCCTATTAGACAAATGTTTGTGCTGCACACTTTACGTCACCAACATGAATTCCCATAAAAACATACGTCAAATTGTACAATAGGATGAGAAGTCTACTTGAACTATTTGGAATCATGGACAATACTGAAACATTTACATTCACAAATAAGTGTATTTAATTTTCCAAAGTGAATAATATGTTTGAGCCATACTAAGCATACAACCACTAATGTATTAGGCAATAACTTTATTATTTCTATGGTATTCTACTAAAAAGCTATAATTTTGTCTTTCAAAATACAAAACTGGTGGTTTTATTGTATTATATTTGTTACAGGGAGACTAGCCCTTATTCCTGAGGCCCGCAAGTCCATGTCTGCAGTGTTGTCTCGCCCTAAGATGCCTTCACCCACTGTAAGAGCTTTATGACAATGGCAAAATATGTAAAACTAGCTTGAGTGTACATACAAATTATTTATTTATTAAAATATTAAAGCTTTATTGCGTTTACTCTTACTGTTATATATCTGTTTGCAACTCCTACACTACTGATTTATTATAATACATCGCATGAAAATTACTGCTTATAATTCAAATAAATTGATAACTTGTTCAAGGCTATAAAATAATTGTATAAAAGCGAAAGTGATTAAAAGATAAATCAAATCATCCATTAAGAGTGTGTTCTTGTATAATTTAGCTCTTTTGATCAACTTATTGGAATATTTAAGGCTATAAAAACCCTTGTCTCAATATGTCTAAAAGACTTCCCATCTATATCCAGCTATAGCCAATTTGTTGTAAAAAAAGAACGTAGTTGTGTGAGCCACTCATAGAATGTGCTGTGCTTGTGTCTAAAATGTTATTTTATGCCTTATTTTTTTGTTGCTGACCGGGTTGGTTTTCGAATAGTTAATTTTTTTGGTTACCCAGGCTAGGTTCGGTTGTCAGTTCCAAGGCCTGAAAAAGGACAAAATGGCGTATCGCAAAAAAATACAAAAAAAGTATCACCCGTATCTTCAAGATTTTTTCGTACTATTTTTACTCATGACATAGGAATGAACATTTTCACAAGGTTTCATCAAATTCTGAGATGGTGGGTTTCGTAACCTCAATTTTTTGGGTGATTTGACGTGGAATGACTCCTAACTATAAACCCTATCATTTTACTTGCAGCAGCAATGCATGTTTCGATATGAAAATTAAAAGGTAGTGCAGAGTTCATGTGAACACCTAAATCTTTAATTTTGTTTACTCTACTAATTAAAATTCCATGAAAAAATAACTTAGTTATTTTGAAAATAACATTTTGAGTCCTAGTAAAAGTCATTAGTGGCATTTAGAAACATTAAAATTCATTTTGTTTGAAACACTCCATCTATAAACATTATCAAGATGTTCATGTAAGCTATTTGCATCATCAAGTCTGTTGATATGCTTAAAAATGTTGAAATCATTGGCAAATAGAAGTGAATTTGAATTTAAAATTTTAACTTAGATCATTAATTATAATTGTAAGAAGGCAAGGCCCTAGATTTGAACCCTCTGGGGAATCCCAGATTGGACATTCAGCAGAGGAAAATCCATGCTAAAAAACAAATCGTTCCCTATTCACAATGTGAGATTTGAAAAAATGCAATAACCTGCAATGGTCGTTTGTATCAAACGCCTAGACTTCCTTTTGAATTGTGTTATACTTGCAGTGCAATACTTGCATTTCCTGATTTCAGTCAAGTAATTACTATTTCACAACCATTCATTCTGTCTCCTGCAATAACTATATTTTACCGAATAATGGAAACAAGTAGGATGAACGTCCAATTACATAAATTGCATCAAAGGAAGTGGCAATTAATGCACAACCTACCTGTTATTAAATCTAAACTTGGTTCTCATAAGAAACCAGAGAACCGAGAAATATTTAAGAGCAATTAAACTCTATGTGAAATGATGGAAACCGCTTCATAAGATGGACTCTGAGATAACGTCTTATGATTGGCGTTCACATCGGAACCAGATTTGGGCCAATTACAACAGCAGTTAGCTAGTAGGGTTACATACTGTACCAACCTAAATACATCGAATCTTTGAAAAAAGTGGCATCAAGATAATGAGACAATTTTGTGTACACATTTTGATAAAACATCAACTTTATGATTGGGCTTTTGGGCATAAATTGATTTATTAGCGAATTTCCCTAAAGGGAAGTAGCTATTACCGTAGGTGGCACGGTAAGACCTAGACCCGGGACCGATTTACTTTTTCATTTTGATGTCCCCAGAGGCCAAAAACACTATTCGTTAAAATTTTTATATATGTATATATATATATAGACTTATATATATACATATATATATATATATATAATAAGTATGATTGTGATTAGGGCTACTACTATATAAATAATTGAAAACATTATAAAAACATTAGTACCCTTTTTAAATTCATTTTTAATTAATAAAAGACATGTCGTTTATTAATTAAAAATGAATTTAAAAAGGGTACTAATGTTTTTATAATGTTTTCAATTATTTATATATATATATATATATATATATATATATATATACGTCCGTGAACGCGATAACTTGAGTAATTTTTGTCCGATTTTGATGAAATTTGGTTTAAAGGTGTAAAGCGGGATAAACTTGAATGAGTTCGCGAACCAGCACGATCGGACCACGGGAACGGGGCTTTACGGGGGGTTTTATGGGGTAAAAATTGGTTTTTCTCACTTTTGACCCTCAAAACACAAAATTTCCCAATTTCTCTTTAGACCTTTTTAAAGAGCTTAAAAAACAAATAATTTAGTATATAAAAGTATTTTTTTTCAAATATTAGTAACGGAGAAAATTAAAAAAATTGTAAATTTAAAATTCCCATGTTATTGTTATGTGTAGTTTGCTTGTTTATGAATATATTTTGATCAAACTTGGCAAATTTATTTATTTTGTACTAAGCTATCAATATTTTACTCAAAAACACACTTTATTAGTTTCCTTGTAGCAGCAAACCTAGGTACTCGTTAAACCTAATGTTATTAAAATATATTTAACTGAAAATCAATTCAGACAAATGGAAATTCGCTTAGTCGGCAGGTTTGCTGCGGTGGGGGTATTATTATTTTTGATCCGTTTGAATACTTTAAAATGTGTCTAAAAGCTTTAATCTGTTAGTTGTTTCATTGTATATCATACTAAATAGGAGTAAGGCCTAGTTGTCGTAAAGATTACGTGTGGTAATGTCGTATGAGTCTAAACAATCAACTCCAATGTACATAAACATAATCATAATCAATATTTAATAATGTTTTGCTTTCAACTAAGACAACCTTAGCTGTCCTTTATACCACAATTTATTATATTTGTTTATTTTAAGCTTGTAAATTTTCAAATGCCTCTCATTTTAAATTAGATTTATGATGAATCTTGATTAATGAAAGTGGAAACTCAACTACTCATGTGTAAAGACCCTAAAAATAATTCTAAATATAGTGATATTAAATTAACAGTTATACCAATGACATTATACAAATGAATTTTGATTCAATTCGATGAAAAGAAGTGTGGACATTTCATTCAGGAAAAAACTATAAATCTTAATAAATAAGAATAAGTTATTTATTTTAATATATCACATTACTAATAATTACATTCAGTCTCTTTGAACTCCTGACACTTGGATTACTTCTCAAGATACAAAAAATACATTGTCTGAGATCTAATTTGTAGGCTTCGACTCGAGATCAATGGCGGACTCGTCGCTGGGTACAATATTTGCACCTAAAAAATATATTCAAATTAAATATATATATATCATATTCATTTCAAATATATAAATCCTTTTATTTTTCATACAAACTGTAATGAAGTGTTTGGGGTGTTAAGGCTTGTGACAAATAAGATTAGGATTATATGTTTTCTTTTAACAAGTTAGTTAAAAAATATATAGATTGTTGCATACAATAACATCAACGATAACACCAATTTTTGTTCAGCTAGAACAAGCTTCTTTTATGCCGTATAAATACCGTAATTGACAGTATAAAACTGTACTTTTGAACATCACTATAATTACTTTAGTTAGTTAGTTTACTGTCTTCTTATTTATGTCAAAGTGATCTCAGTTTATTCTCAAATAGGGTCTCAAATTGATATTGACAACTTTCATTTCACTAAAATAAGCGTTAATATTCCTGCAAAAATAACGTTGAACAATACTGTTGTTTTATATTGTAAAATGCAAGCACACTTATTTCACAAAATGTTGAATAATTCCACTTGAATTTAGTTATTTGCTATTACGGTATCGTCTACAGGCGTAATATCTCTACACAAGTAATTTACTTCTATATTACTTTTACTTTTATAAAGTTGTATTCACTTACTAGTATCAGTATTAGCTTCGGTTTCCCCCAGCGCTGGGGTGACGTCATCCCCCAGTCTAGATTTGGCGCTGGCTTCTTCTATGAACACAGGTAGGACAGGTGCAGACCCAGCTGAAATCAATATTTTATTAGAATGTATTTACCACGGGTATTCACTACGTCCCTTAAACCTCACGAGCATACTAAGTCCCTACTTAATTTGTCCATTTTTTTAGAGTTAAATGGAGTACTAATAAAACTTCCTATTTATATGAAAAATCGTAAAAGGTTAAGGAATTGGTGAGTGAATGCATCTTTAAATTTTCGTGTTGTATAAATTCGTGTAACTTAATTGTAGCCTATGAATTTTTACCCTAGATTCCCTACCGTAGCATAAGCGTTTCATTCCATTTTAGCGAATTTCCCTATAGGGAAGTAGCTATTACCGTAGGTGGCACGGCAAGACCTAGACCCGGGACCGATTTACTTTTTCATTTTGATGTCCCCAGAGGCCAAAAACACCATTCGTTCAAATTTTTATATATGTATATATATATATATATATAGACTTATATATATATACTTCCGTGAACGCAATAACTTGAGTAATATTTGTCCGATTTTGATGACATTTGGTTTAAAGGTGTAAAGCAGGATAAACTTGAATGAGTTCGCGAACCAGCACGATCGGGCCATGGGAACGGGGCTTTACGGGGGGTTTTATGGGGTAAAAATTGGTTTTTCTCACTTTTGACCCTCAAAACACAAAATTTCCCGATTTCTCTTTAGACCTTTTTAAAGAGCTTAAAAAAACAAATAATTTAGTATATAAAAGTATTTTTGTTCGATTATTGGTAACGGAGAAAATTTAAAAAATTGTAAATTTAAAATTCCCATGTTATTCTTATGGAGAACATTGTCAAATGTTGTAGTTTGCTTGTTTATGGATATATTTTGATCAAACTTGGCAAATTTATTTATTTTGTACTAAGCTATCAATATTTTACTCAAAAACACACTTTATTAGTTTCCTTGTAGCAGCAAACCTAGGTAATCGTTAAACCTAATGTTATTAAAATATATTTAACTGAAAATCAATTCAGACAAATGGAAATTCGCTTAGTCGGCAGGTTTGCTGCGGCGGGGGTATTTAATTTTTACAGTTATAGAAGAAAAATGCATTGTGATTGAATTACTGACATAGATAAAACATGAAACAGAGTTTTCTTTCTAAATTAGATAGGTTTAAAGTCATTCAACTAAAAAAGCAATAGCATCTTTTAAGTGCTCGTCAACTATATGTAAAAGAAGGTTAATTGTAAGAAGTGCCAGTTGACCCAAACTGTGCCTATTGAAATAAAGGATTTTAAATTAATTTAATTTAAAAGAGAAACTATTCCACAGGTATAAAATCCACAGGTATATTACAGTATCTTCTTTTTGACTAAGCAACAACCAAAAGTAGGTCCATGAGTTTCCACTTTTCATCGTGGAATTGGCCTTTAAAATGGTAAACAATTAAATATTAGTTTCATAGGTTTCTTGTGTTTTTTCCCACTTTTACAGTGACATGTCTTTTGTCAATGTTTTCAAAGCACTATACATAAAACATTCAGGATGACCTTGCTGACAACTTTGCTTTACGTTGAAGCTTTAGAATACAACTTTCAACACTTTATTCTTGTCTTCCAAATCATCTTAATAATTACCGTTGACAGCAGTAGAAGCTTTGACAACTTCGTTGACGCTGGCGATGACGTCACTAACAGCTGATGGAGCTGACAATGAAGGTCTGGGCTTCTCTTTCTTGTTCTTGTCAGCTGGCGTGGGAACATTGACTGCTGCAATGTCAAAAACAGTTAGAGTTAGTCTATGATTGAAGATAGTAAATCTTAGCAAGAGATTTACCATCTCCTATAATTCATTTTTCCTTATTATAATTGTCTCATTGGTTGACAAACTGAAGACAAATTTAAGTTAATTTTATGTATGGTAATTTAGAGTACTGGTGTTACTACGATATTCATGTCTTGTTATTTTACCAACTTTAACTATGTTAAAAAAAATTGTTTTATAAACCATAACTTGTAACCTGGTCTTGTAAACAAATAGGGAATTACACGTAACATTTAAGCGAAAATAACTCCGAAATATTTAATCTTGACCTTGAGGCTCACCAGACATTAAGCCACTATAAAATCATAATTCAGATTATTTATTGGGTAAGTATTCTTGAATTATTTTGAGTCAATCAGCTATTGACAGCTATTGATCAGCTATTGAGCTATTGTATTTATTGGTTACTCTGTTTATACAGGGTATGAATTAGTAATGCATGTTCATTTTAAATTGTTACATAGATTAAACTGTTAATACAAATATTTAAGGTTGTTGCTCACATAAAAATGTATTAGATTTTCTTGATTCAATTCAAATTTATTGACTACCATATTCCACATACTTATAAATGTTTAATCCCCTTGTGCAAAAAGATGTTTATAATTCGATTTATTTTCCTTCAAATTATTCCAAAATGTTTTCCAAATTCTTCCAGACTAGTTCTTGAAAACAATTTTTTTTATAAACTTTCAACCCTATTATGTTTATACAAAGTAAAGTTTAAAAACTGCATTTCGTTAACCTACCGCTGCCTGTGGGCTTCTTCTGTGGGCCTGCTGGAGCCGTAGTATTCTGTTTGGCTTGTACCTTAACCGGAGTCGCACTGTGGCTTTGACTTGTTGGCTTATCACTGTTGGGTTTGGGGTTTACTTCCACAGGTTTGTCAGCTGCTGGTCTTCCTGCTGCAGAACTGTCTGCAACTGGCTTCTGTGTCTCTGGTTTCTCGGGCTGCTTACTACCGTTGTTTTGTGGCCTTATGAACATCTGAAGAGCCTGGAACGGACGTTGAAAAAACTGTGCGAACGGATTCGGATTTTGCCTGAAAGAAAGATCTTGAAGTTGTTCAGGTGACGCCATCAGAACCGGGTAACCCAGACGACCAGCGTTGGAAGCGATGAACCCTGGGTGATGGAATCCTGGAGGTAGTCCATTCTCTTGTTCACCCTCTTGGTAAGGAGAAACCTCAAACACGGCTTCTGGTTGTTTATATTGGTTAGGAGCGATCCCTTGTAGCAAAGGACCATTTGGATTTTCTCCCAACGCTTGGGTTTCAGAAGTTTTATGGTATATACCATGGCTGCCGGCGTAGAAAGGAGAGAATCCACCAGCTCCGGCGTATCCTCCAGCTCCTATGTGATGGACTGGATATCCGTAGTGATAAGGGGATCCGTAGTGACCGTAGTGAACAGGAGAGACTAAAGATCCTGCGTAAGCACTAGCACCACCGTGTCCATGACCATGGGGACCGTAAAACCCGGAAAATCCTCCTGAAGCAGAGAGACTTCCTCCGAAAACATTTGATCCCCCGAGATTTAGGTGGAGTCCTGGAACGACCAACGAACCAGAAGCTCCGAAGGCACCTGCGTTACTATGTTGATTAGTTTGACCATGGGTGTTGTGGCCTTCGACTCGCACAGGGGCAAACAACGCTGGAGGGTAGAAGGAGATCCCTGGCAGGATGATGGTGGGCACCGACAGAGTATCACGGTTTGTTTCCTTCTTCACGGAAGAACTTTGTTCATGGTCCACTGAGTTGGTGGCTTCAATTGGATTCAACCGAGAACCAGCGATCCTTTGGTGGACGTAAGTTGAGTGGGCGAAGGAGACCAACACGATGGACGCAACCAACCACTGTATCTGGAACAAAATTAATTTGAATAGATATTTCTTGGTAATCTTGTTGACTTTGATGATGAAGTAGATTTCTGATTTATGTGAGTCGTTATGAACAAACTGTTATTTGAATCATTAACGTTTCAACAAATCACCCGGTTACCTACCACCCCCGGTTGCCACCTTCAAGAATGGACCTTTGAGAAAACTGGACAAACAAGTCATAACCACCCAAAAAACCATTAATTTAAAATTATCATCTTAACGAGAAATTTTTGCGTTAAACTATAAATTGTCTTTTAATGTTGCAACATAACAAAAGTTGAACCTAAGTGATACAAATTTTGTTCAATGAGGGAAAGCTTGCTTTTAAGAGTTACAGGCAGATTAAACCTATATACTTAATACAAGTTTCTCTGTTACATCCCTATTTAAGCTGTCATACTCGCCCAACGATGTAATTGTACTCGCATAGT
The DNA here is from genome assembly GCF_028750875.1 of Macrosteles quadrilineatus. Lineage (NCBI taxonomy): Eukaryota > Metazoa > Arthropoda > Insecta > Hemiptera > Cicadellidae > Macrosteles > Macrosteles quadrilineatus. The sequence goes on from NW_026542650.1 coordinate 442,856, forward strand.
TTTTACGATTGAGGTGTCATTTTAAAGCTTATGATCTATCACAACTGCGAATGGTATTCAAAAAGGTAATTTCCTTAAGTGCTTCACCCCTTCACGTTTTTTTCTAGTGGCCATTTTCAAATATCCAGTTGTGCTAACCAACTTTCTTTATAACGGTTTAAATATGAATCTTAATTTAATTTAACAGATGATCCTTCATTTGAATGCTAAACAACAGTCAGATTTTAAACAAGAGACTAAACTATCTATGAAGATGTATATTAAATAGGATCTTTTTGACAAGTTTTCAGATCCGAAATCAATTTTTTTGTAAATAAGTAGTTTTATTCACTTAATAAAGAAACAAAAGTCTATAAAAGGTAAATGGGTATTGCACATGATTCATTTTGTCTCGGAAACAAGGTTTGGGCGCTACAATTTTAGCACGGGTCCCTTCTACTCTTATTAAATTAAGAAAACTCATCATCTTCTATAAGTATAAAAGAGGATGTTTGTATATGTATTTGGCAGTGATAAACTCAGACACCGCTGAACCGATTGGCACGAAACTTGGTACATACGTGTAGAATTTCATGGAATAGGTTTATACACCATCAATTTCGTGATCCGTCCAATCGGCTCCGCCCCAGTGGCTCTGGAGTTTCCCATGTTAACCTTATGAGAAATGGAATTAATGAATCTTAACAGCTGTTTCAATTAAACAAGTTGGTTCTGTTCTATGATGTTCAATAGCATTAAAGTTACAAGGATTAACAACAGGGTGCAGCACTATTATTTCTTTTACATTTATGACAACAGCTATGCAACCAAAAGGTGAGTGAGCATAGCGAACGAACTTCAACCTGGAGGCGAGTTAGCGTAGTGAACGAGCTAACCTGAAGGCAAGTGAGCGCAGCGAACGAGCTCCAACCTAAAGGTGAGTGAGCGTAGCGAACGAGCTCCAACCTAAAGGTGAGTAAGCGTAGCGAACGAACTTCAACCAGGACGTGATTGAGCCATGCGAACGAGATCATCTTGAAAATTAAGAAGTTAAACGGGGCAAAGCCCGCGGGTTACAGCTAGTATATATTAAAACGTGACAGGGTTTTTTTTTATTTCACGATTCTGAATCAACCACTTGACGGATTTTCATGATTTTTGTGTTGAAAGAAAGATAATTTTGAGAGCTAGGGAATGTCGAAGCCATAATTTAAGTTTAGGGTTTAAGTTTTTTGGAAATTAAGTTTTAAATTTGTAAAAGTCTAGCAGCCGACGCTAACATTCTACTCTAGCTTTTGGTATAATACCATTTGCTTACGTAACAACTGTAAACATTCAGAGTTTTCTACATAAATGCAGCATTTGGATGAGAATGAAATGACATACGTAAAATTTACTTATTTATACTATGTGTATTAATGCTATAATCATTGATACGTTCATTTATTCTGTAAGAGGATGAGAGTGTATTTAAATTACATAGTAAAATCCTAGATGTTCTAATTTATTTTTTTGAGCAGTCTTTAAAAAATTTTGTTTGTTTTAGTGCAATATAATTTGTTATAACTAACAGCTGGTTGAATAAAAAAATATTCTATAGAACTATGATGTTATTTTATTTACTCCGTCATTTTGTCATTGATTATAGGAAATAAGTAAGATTCTATAACCATTGCTGTATACGAATCAAAGCTCAAGACTCTTCAAAAGAAACCCTATGAAAATTATTTTTCCTACAGTCACCCGACAAAGTTGGCTTCCTTGTACTGTTTATAGTACAGAAAGCTGCTAATTGCTGCATATTTATACTTTGCCGTACGGTTTATACTTTTTCGTACGGTTTATACTTTGCCGCACATTAGGATTCCAACGAAACAACACAAAACAGCGTGGTTCTATTATGCACGTAATCCGTGTACGCTTGGAAATAGGTTGGCAACACTTAAAGATAATAATACTATGAGCAGCTGATTGACTATTATAACTATGATTTAACGGCACGGTATTTCTGAACTTTCTGGACTTTTCTTTTGAACGTTTTTAAAACATTCCTACGATCTTAAAAACAAGAAAATACCTTTAAATCATTTTTTTAGGCGCGGAAACCACTTCAAATTACAAAAACATACGGAACTATATTCTCAAAACGCGGAGCACATTTCTTGCCGAGGAAAAATAGCGGAGTGATACGGACCGCGGGTACTACTTTCTCTAGGGCACCATTTGTGTTTACCTTTTACCTAACTCTGCTGTTGCCAGCAGAACCTAAAAACGTGTTGTATAGTGTTTGAAAGACTAATTATTTATATGATTTATAGTGACTGTAGGAAAAATATAATGTGTAACACGAGTGAAAAAGGCCTTTGCTGCATTCGAGATCATTCCGTAAACATTGCTCTCGTGTGCAGCAAAGTGCCACTTTCACCACTAGTTACACAAATAACTATTTCTACTCAACTGTTTGAGGAAACTAGGGGAAACCCGTCAAAATCGACGGTTACTTTCAAGGCTTACGTTAATTCATCTAACTGCGATGAATTGGGTGAAATATACATATTTTGAGCATTTAACATTGTTCAAAGAGTAAGTGTAAAAACAATAACGATATTGCGTTAGTTGCCAAATTTGGTTGTTCATTCAATGATTAAAATATTTCCTATCCTGTACGTCATCGGAGTTATTATTAGTATGTTATATGGTATCTCTTCCTTTGGTAGAACCTTTAAATAGTATTTAAATCGTATTGGTGGATCTTTTGTAGCTAAACACTTCTGTGATTTCATCAGTGTTTGAGAAAAAATATATGTTTGTTGAGAAGACACGTTCTAACTTCAAAGGGAGGTATATCCGTTACAGTGTAAGTTTGATTTTCCTTCGTCACGTCGCGTCAGTTCATATCGTACTTCTGTGCCAATGAATAACCCTCTAGCATAGTTTTGAGAAATTGACTGTGGGGTTACTGATAAAGCTGGAATTCCTTGACATGGGGGATGTCAGTTAGTTGTCTCGCTCGGCCTTATCAATAACATAAAGTTGTCAATATAATCTCTCTACGGAATGTTAGGTGTAGTGGAATACATGAAGTAAAGTTAGCTTTTATTCTTGAACTGTTAGGGGCCTCCTAGTTCATATGATCTTGGCGGCTTCATTGGCAATAAATAATGCAAATGACATAGCAATTGAACATTTCCAAAAAGCAAAAATACTGTAAAATGGCTGTTACGTATATATTGACGTTTACATATTGTTAATCAACGTATATGATAAATACTTAAATCCTTTAATAAGTTTTTTTTATGGCGACCATTCATAGTAGGTAAGCCAAGTATGAATGGAGATGAGTGTAGGAAGAGTGGCGCGATCTTGAAGTCTTGTTAGTTACTAAGGCCGACATTCCTTAGATACAGCTGTTAATTAATAGCCCATACAGCGAATGGCAACCAAGGGATCTACAGTTTATAGTTTAATTGGAACCAAATTTTTTTTGCATTGGAATTTATGAATTGGTATAATTATCAGGATAGCACTGCGGGTAGTCGTAGTACTCACTCGTGCGGACGTTAATCCACACCAGTGAGTATCGCATCCACAGTGCATTCCTATAAATATCCACAATTCGTGACCTCCTAGTAGCTGGATTACAGGACGACGCCACCCGTCCCAGTCAAAGGATTATGTGATCTAGTTTAAAAGGAATGACAGTAGCTGCTTAAATAGTATTTTCTCTTTGTACCATATTTTACAGCCAAAATGTCGTGTTATTTTCAATAATGTTACTAATTCAGTGCGCCAAAGTCCGTAATATAGGCAGGTGCAAATTATTTGTCAAGATAGGTACCATTTTAGGCAATGTTTCTAAGTTTGGATTTTATTAGACACAATAAGAGCAGATATTTCTACATAAATATTTGATATTTTGTAGAATAATATGATAAAATGTAGGCAAAAGTGGCGAAAAAGGCACATACCAACCCGTACAATAGATATAAGATAGTTCAAAAAGATATAATTTAAGAATTGCTGTGATAAAAGGATTTTCCACTGATTTCGTAATGGAACGTTATATTGCAAAACATGGCATGATAAAGAAGAAAATCAATTTTAAAATCAGAAAATAACATTGCAAATACTTATTTGGTAGAATTCAACTCCCAATATATGTGTTGTTTGAAATACAATTTAAAAATTAACAGCTGTTTCATTAAAAAGTATTATTCTCATGGCCAAAATGTAAACAACTCTGTGGAGGGATCTTTAAAGGCTTCTGGGGCAGAGTCCTAAGGGATTTTGCTTAGTTTTTCTTTTCATAACTCATCTACAGACCAAGACCTTTCTTTGGACACCTCTACCAAGTTTCTACGCCCAACCGTTCTCTCAAATTAGTGGGGACAAAGTTTCCAATCAAATATTTAGATTCCCCCATGTTAATCTTATGGGAGAAACTCCAACTTTGATGGCCTGTGGGGCAAAGCCCGAGGATTTTTACTACATGAATTGGTAAAAGGGGGTGTCTACACAAAAAAATATTTTATTTTGACACGTCGTTTGTAAAAATCCGTCCATTATTAACGGAGGAGTAGTGTTTTCAAGAAATCGCCTTCACGTATTATATATAAGGATAATGTTGGGAAAATAACAATGATCATATGTTTAATTAATCTTTTGTAGCTTATAAATTTTGAACTGCTTAAACTATGCTTGAATTAGTAATAGACACACTATACAGTTTTAATGGACTACTCCATTCCCGTACGTAGGACGGGCCAACAGCTCGTGTTATTAAATTTCATGTTGCTAACTAGTTTTAATTTAATTTTACGTATCATATTTGTTATTGCAAACGTCAAATCATTTACAGTAGGATAAAACCATCAAAGTAGACACTGCAATCTAAATTTGAAGCTCGTTCTTCGTGTCTAGTTCATGTACGGTGACACTGGGCGCTAGTGTCAATTTTTTTTTATTTCTATTTTATTATTGTTTAGTTAATTTCCTGATTAATACATACATACGATTACTAGAATAAAACCCGGTATGAATCATAAACATAAACAAATGACGTTGTTGGCCCGAATCCTATACTAATTAGCATTAATTAAATAAATGCTAGTAACTAAAAATACGGAAAAAATTCTAATTTTATTTATATAGATAGATTAAATATATAGATATGAAAACTAGTATAATATCATAGACAAAAAGAATAAATAACTAGGACTTAAATAGTGGACTTGAAAATATTGGTTGCTGTAGCAATTTTAAGTAAACTTAAATTGTTTTATAGACAGATTTTAGAGAATTTATTGTATGTAGAAGATTTCGGATCTATATTTGGATTGTAAGGTAAAATAAAGTATAATTTTTAAATCATTTTTAAATTGTTATAACAAGTGTATAAAAACATGTAAAGTTCGACAATCCTGTAGAATTTTGTTCTTGAAAAGCACATTTTCACAAATGGTTGAAAGGATCTTGAATCCATCAATAATTATTAGAACTTTTCAAGAATAGAAATTATTGCCTTTGTTTAGTGTTTTCAGACAGATATCACCAGTAACACATATATACCACATAAGATATCACATAAGACCCAACAATTTTATTACTTTGGTATAAGTTTTATGAGTAATGAAATTGTCTTATTATACAGGGTGTTTGTGAACTCTCTCGAAAAATTTCACAGGATTATTCCTTGGGTTAATACATGAATATTTTACATTATAAACATGGGTCACCGGTGCCTCGTTTTCCGTCTGTCTGTCTGTATGTGTTTTTTATAAATAACCTTATAACTCGAGTTTGAATCGAGGTACAAACTTTAAATTTGACACACTTGTGTATTTTAACGTGATACACAAACATGCAAAATTTCATTTCGTTGACTATAGCTGTTTCAAAATGGCGGCCATCTAAAATCTTTGACCTCAAATTACATGAAAACCACTAGAGTTACAAAAAAAAAACACAAGAGTAACAAAATGTAGAACATTTTATGCCAAATTATATGACACCTAGATCTTAAAGATCGGACGCCAAACAGCTGAGTTATTAATTTTTTAAAGAATTAATAATTTCTTTACTGGCTTTTAATTGTTATTGTTTTTTTCTTTGAAATCATCTGATACAGAGGACTTTACGTAACCTTATATATAGATATCAATAGTTAAGGTAGAAATAGGACACCTAATACATTTACCATCTAGTAAAAAAACTAAATGTTGTTGTTAGGTCAAACCAGCTGTCTTACATTGTTGTAACAATTTAGAAAGGATCAGATGATTTCAAAGAAAAAAAAACAATAACAATTAAAAGCCAGTAAAGAAATTATTAATTATTTAAAAAATTAATAACTCAGCTGTTTGGCGTCCGATCTTTAAGATCTAGGTGTCATATGATTTGGCATAAAATGTTCTACATTTTGTTACTCTTGTGTTTTTTTTTTGTAACTCTAGTGGCTTTCATGTAATTTGAGGTCAAAGATTTTAGATGGCCGCCATTTTGAAACAGCTATAGTCAACGAAATGAAATTTTGCATGTTTGTGTATCACGTTAAAATACACAAGTGTGTCAAATTTAAAGTTTGTACCTCGATTCAAACTCGAGTTATAAGGTTATTTATAAAAAACACATACAGACAGACAGACGGAAAACGAGGCACCGGTGACCCATGTTTATAATGTAAAATATTCATGTATTAACCCAAGGAATAATCCTGTGAAATTTTTCGAGAGAGAGTTCACAAACACCCTGTATTTTATTTGTGAATGAGAGGGTAACGTATTATTGTTTGGAATATTAGAAGAATATATACTTTGGCCAAATTTGTATACGTCTACTACCAGCTTACAAAGTGAATCCCTAAATTAATGTATAGTCCCTAATTGGCAAACCTGGTAAGGGTGTACAGGGCAAGTGGGGGTGCAGTAGGGAAGTTGTAATTCATTTGTTTATCCTGGCCAACATTTTATATGTTCGACAAATTATTTACATAAAATAAATGCTTGTTAAAAGATTTTAAGCACTGTTAAAATATATTGCAAACAACATTAAGATACAACTTTTTGTTTATTTTTTGAGACGGGAATTTGTAAGTTACATGTTTGTACATGTAACTAAACATAACATAACATAACATTGTTCCAAGATTATGTTAAACAAATGCACCATACTTATCAATAACTGGTTTCTTGATTCCATTAAATAAAAAGATCTTCACTATGGCATTACAAGATTCAAATTTGAAAGAATTTTTCAAATACAATATAATGTAAGAGGTCAAAAATCAAACATTTGACTTGCGTCGCACACTTAAAACCTACGGGTAAAACATAAGATGGCGTAACCATATAGCCTAATACAGTGGTTATAAAGTAGGAAATAGCTTACCAGTTCCATGGTGACAGATTGTAGTTGAAGTCCAAACCACGACTGGACTCAAAACTGGTTCACCCCCAACCCTGCCTAAGTAGGGAAACTCTAATTTTGAACTTGGAATTCTCAGAATGGAGGTTAACAACCCCTAATTTCGGAACGGTTGGTTATTGTTAGTTTTGTTCAAAATTTATATTGCAATTTATCCTTGTAAACTCCAATACTAGCTCCGGTTAGACCAATCATTTCCAAATAAACGAAATTTACGAGTAGGCCTATTTCACAAAAGATTTGTTTCGCCTGGACATATTAGCATTTATTAAGTGGAAGAAAATTGCTTACTGGATAAAGAAACTGCTCAACCAAGTATGCAACAAAGCTATACAGTTTATTAAATCACCCTTCATTTTGTATATGAAACAAATCATTTATGTATATGGATGATTTTGTCCACAAATAATTTCTTTTCATTTAACTTATTGTACTACTGAATCAAAATTTAAACAATAGTTTTCATTCATAATCACACAGTAAAAGTCGTGAAATTTGCCCTAACTTAAAAGAGAATCATACAATTGACATTGATGCACTTTAACCAAACACGTACAAAAAAGGGTTTTAATGTTAGTTTCTTTTTTGCGTTGTTGAAAGTCAACGAGTCAATTCTCGCCGTGCATTCATATTTAGGTAAAGTCACGTATAATAACGATCACGTAGGTACGATGCATATAATGAAGTTATATTGATAGAAAGAGTTAAAACCATCCCTCTCGGGGAGTGAGCTGGTATAGTGGTAGAGTGCAGAGCTTCAGCCATAGAGGTCCCGTGTTCAAATCCCGCCAATGGCTTAGCTATGCAATAAAGCTGTGGCTCTTTAGTCTTTAGCTTTAGGCCTATCTTGTTTGAGTAATGTGTGAAACGGCCTAGGGATAGAACCTAGGTTCCTAGGATGTGTATGTAGGACATAGAACTTTAAATTAAACTGTATCGGCAATCTGACACATACTGTACTTTCTCCCATTAGCTTATCAACGACCTTTATCACAGGTAAGCGGTGGTAACTATGATTATGAAGAAAATCACAAAACTTGTAATAATATTTTAATCGTAATATATTCAGAAATGTGTTATGCTGTTTTGTTTACAATTATAAGGACCATAGCACACTAAATCTTAATCAAAAGCGGTATAGCCATATTTTTCAAAAATCGGTTTTTCTGCTATTTTATGGGGTTTTTATGGGAAAATTACATAATTTACATTAATTTTTGAACCGTAATTTTATAGAAATAGGGATTGTGCCGTTTTGTTCAAAGTTAAAGGTCTAAAATAGTTCGAGCCATTTTTGTGGAAATTATACTTTTTAGCGAATTTCCCATATAGGGAATAAGCTATTACCGTAGTACTCACGGTAAGACCTGGACCCGGGACCGATTTTTTTTTTCGTTTTGAGGTCCCTAGAGGTCAAAAACACCATCCGTCATATATATGTGTCCGTTAGCGCGATAACTCGAGCAAAAATGATCCGATTTTGATGAAATTTGGTACAAACGTGTAAACCTACGTTTATTCGAACGAGTTCGCGAACCAGCATGATCGGACCATGGGAACGGGGGTTTATGGGGGCTTTTATGGGGTAAAAATGGGTTTTTCCCATTTTTGACCCAAAAAACATAAAATTTTGCAATTTCTTTCGAAACTATTTTGTAGAGCTTAAAAAAAAAAATAATTTAGTATATTGAAGCGTTATAATGCGCCTAATGGTTACGGAGAAAATTCCAAAAAATTGTAAATTTAAAATTCCCATGTTATTCTTATGGAGAATAAGTAAACTGTTGTAGTTTGCTTGTTTATAAACATATTTTGCCCAAATTTGGAAAATGTTTTTATTTCTTACTAACTATTAACATTTTACATAAAAAAACACTTTTACCCTCCCTGTTGCAGCAAACCTAAGTATGTTTTAAACTGATTCTATTTAAATAGGGAATAAATGTGATATTTTTAAGGAGACATTTTAGTGTAAATCCATTTAGGGAAATGGAAATTCGCTTAGTCTGCAGGTTTGCTGCGGCGGGGGTATTTGTATTATTTTATAGGTTTTATGGGAAAACCGACATTACAAATATTTTTTTTTATAAAAATACTTCTGAAGATACATACCATGGATTGGTTAAACGAAAACCAATCCGTTCCATTCCATCGGTATGTAGTTGTAATGTGGTGCTACATACCGAATTTCGTCAGATCAGACCACATGTGTGGCCTGTACATATCCACATATACACAGACATCACTTCAAAAACCAATCTTTTGGGTTCAAGGGGGCCTAAATAGGATATATACATCCAAAACTCAAACTTAAGAATTTTTACGAAAGCAATATTTCTCCATAGTATTGGGATGGGAAAGTAAAAATCCACTAATTTCCACTAAAACGCGTTACAAGAGCACTGTGATAGTGACGTCATGCACAGTGTGATTTGCATGTAGTTCCCGCGGATTGGACCAACTCAACCAAATGTGGCGGGAAGATGAATCGACGCCCTGACATTGGCCAACGATGGCACGATGTCTACCACAGTCGTGATAGGTTCTAGAGCCGATGGACCATGACCGCTGGCCGTCGTGTGGCAATACACAGATGTTTTGGTGCTGTCAGTGGAATTTCGGTTGGAATTATCTTTAACAACATCTAACCACAGAGGTGTTCCCCGTTAAGGCTTCCACGAATCCTGTAAAGACTCTGCTTGCAAAAATTGTTCAAGTTTGATTTTGCCCAGTAAACAAATTTTATTATTCACCCCCGGTGTATAAAACCACCAGGATAAGCAAATTTTTAGTAGTCTGATTGGATTTAAACTAACACTAGATAACCTGTTGCTTGATATCGAGCAAAACTGCAACTTGTTATAAAAGAATAAAGAACGAAAACATTAACAGCTAGACCTCAATCAAAGAGTCAAATTAGTTACAACTTATTATAAAAATATGAAATGTTGTTACTTCAGTCCGAGTGAAGTGGAAGCGAAAGTAAACGTTCAAATTCAAGTTATTTGAGTTATAAAAACCCCACCTTAATTGAAGGAATTAAATCCACAACCAGTAGTCTATAGCATTAGCATTGCCTTGTGTACAGAGAGTAGTTTAACAAAAGACATTTCTCAGAATTAATTCATCACAAGTGACATTTTCCTACGCATGTTTTGTCAGAGCATAGTCCTAGTGAATTGGCATTGTAGTTTTCCCGAGATTACTTAACTACATCAGGTCGTCTTTACTTAACTAACGACATGTCTGGGAAACGGTCTACAAGGAAACAACCAACCTTGCGTTGCGACACAAATAGGCTAATCTCTGCCAAATGTGGACGAAATCTTGACGGCGCCTGTCTCGCAATCTGGCCAAACATTTCCATAACCCTTACATTTACATCTAGATGCATTTATACATAGCCCTCTATACAGTCACTGGGAGGTGCATTGGTCTTTTGGCTATAACCTTAAACTATTAATACAACCATAGTTTGTCTATGATACAACTAGACATTCCATCCCCATGTTAAATTTGTAGCCAGCTTTTTACCAAAATCGTCGTAGTTCATGTGAGCCACCGACAGATTGTGCTGACTTAAATTACTTATTTCTGTCCAATACACAATAATCTTTTTAACAATTCTAACTAATAGAATGACTTAATTATTGTGAGCTATAGCAGCTCACTAACTGAAACTAGAATAGCATGACCCTGTGTTATGTTTTAGACATTTTGAGTAAAAGCAGACTGCTTTCCTTTTGAAAGATATGAGATCTTATTTGATATGTGTGTTTTTTAGGTAACGTTTGAGTCAACTAAATTATATCTTTTTTTAAGGATATATTCAGTGGTGGATTGCTCATTAGGCGCGATAGGCAACTGCCTATGGGCCACAGGTCTCAAGGGGCCACAGACATAAGAATAAAAATGTTTGTAAAAATAGTTTGAAAAAGCTTAAAAACTAACAAATTTAAAGCCAACTTCTTAAAATTTCCTGGTGGAGAACCCCCAGACTCCCCGGTGGATCTTGCCACCCCAGTTGGAAGTCCCATGGGGGGTTCAAGTGTACATGTGCCTGATGACTAAGCGAATTTCTATTTATCTGGCCGGATTTATTCTTCCCAAAATATACCCTTAAAGTTAATCGGATTTTTTTCTTATTTAAATAACATTAATTTAAGTACTTACGTTTTCTGCTACAGGGAATATGATAAGGTTTTTTTGTTAAATATTAATAGCTACGATTAAAATTTCCAACCAAATATTCAACCGCAGTGAATTTAAATAAAACATAGAAGAGAAATTATCCCTTGTATTTTTGAATTTCGAACAATATTATTATACTAGATTTAAAACCTGACCCTAGGTGTCTCTGAAACCGGGAAAATTCAACATCTGTACAAGTTATGCAATTTGGTTAAATAACCTACATTTAACCCAAGAACAAATGATACTTTAATGTTAGTCCTCATTCTTGAGGTAACTCTGTATTTTATAAACACAAACAGTGCGAGTAGGATCATCATTTCCTGTTGAAAAACCGCCGCAAAACACCTCATTATGAGGAATCTGGCGTCCAAAATGGAGAGCCGTATTACACATGCCATTTGTTATGCCATTAGTCGAGTACATTCAACCATTAGCCCCATTAAGGATAGGTGACTACCCCCACTTCACCACCTGAACGTAAATAATTTCTCCTTACCTATTTTGGATGTCCCACTTTCAAGTTTGGGACTCGAAATATCCTCGAAGTTTGGGTTGATTGATTTAAAACTTTGGAGAAGATTTAATTCATAACACTTTTATTAACCATTAACTATATCCTATATATCTATGTTGATTATGGAACTAATTTTAAGGGGGCCCGCGATAAACACAACACACTACAGTCACGATAGACACAGCAGTCTGAGTCTAAGTTTACACCAGAGTTTGCAGAACGTGTTTTGAAGACAAGTTATTTACACAAATCCAAACAACGTTTTTGTTTTCCACAAGAAATTGTAAACCATCTGTTTCCAGGACTTGCTTACACTGGTGGTCGACACAAAAGTCATGTCGACGTGGCTCCACGCCTCCGCGATACAAATTACGAATTCATAAACGTATGTTTAGTTTATCAACGATGGAAACTAATATTGTAATGTGGGATGTCATTGTGTCTTTCTGGTGGATGATAAGCTCATTGGGGCTGTACCCAATACAAAGTACTAAAAATAGTACTCAAAGCCTGAAGAGCTTATAAATCAATATTAATTAATTGAAATCGCGATGCCACCTTGGTGAGTATTTTAACCCAAATATGAGTTGGATGGATGTAGAATGGAGCGGATTTTTGTAGCTTTGTTACTTACTAAGATCAGATGTTTTAGTAGCCATTTGAAGCCCAATAATCAGGGACAGCTGGGTATAGTTTCTGGTGTCGCAAGTCACTCTATATTTTCATGTTAAAGTTGCAGGCAGTTTATTTTCAATAACTATGGACGTGATTAAAATCAAGCCTCCGACAGAGAGTGCTACAAAATACTGTTATTTTTACACTGTTATTTGTTTTCATTTGACCTAACCAAATTCAAAACGCAACTGCTTTTATCTGTAGAACCCACTGAGCTAAAATTATAACTGGAGGTAGCACTGCCATGGCAGAAGTCTGTCAAAAGCGTGTCGCTGATTTTGTTAGGTTGGTATAGCAGTAAGTTTTCTTATCATAGCAATGACATGGCTTCTTATAACTAGGTTGGTATAGCAGTGAGTATTTTTGTCATACTTGAATACTTTTAATACTTTAATAATTTTCTTTGAAATGGCGACCATACAAAGTAGGTATTTTAAGCCAAGTATAATAATAGTTATAGCAATAATATGGCTTCTTATGACACCAGACTCACGCAAACATGGCGGCTGGCGACACGCATCTTTGACATTCAGTGCTACCTCCAGTTAGAATTATAGCTCAGTGGTAGAACCATTTATACTCTATCATTGTGCCAAAAACTATTAGAGTAAATCGAATTTTGACAGACCTCAATTGATGGGATAGTTTAAATATAATCCGTTTTACATAAGAAATTACGGACAGCTGTTCCGTATAGGATAGTTAGAATGTCTACTTTGGTAAATAGACATTCTATTTAATAAAGGTATTTAATTTTGTAGAATGAACACTATTTTTTATTTTTTGATTAGTGAAGCATGTTTTACTATTGTACTTATGACAAGATCGATTGCATGTAATTTTGCCAAAAGATCAATAAATGTCTTATGTCTTAATCAATGGTTTTATATTTTATATACAGTACAGTATGTTTTGACGAATAAACTTCATTGAATATCAAATTGATTGATTTTTAAAAACATCATAAAATAGCCTAACCAAGTCGTACGATATGAGTAATGAGTCACAAACTCCAAGCCGCCTAGCCGCGATCTTTTTAGACGCTCTTTTATGTTTGTTGGGTTTAATTATGTGTAGTTTATGATTTAGATGTCTGTCAGTGAGCGTGAGAAGGACCTTGACCTCTGCCCCTTCAATGACGTCAAAGGTCACATTTCTTGGCATATCATCGCTTCCTCAAAACTTGTAGTCTCTAATACCGATGGTACAAGTCAAATCTGAGGCAATCGTTAAGGCAAAAACAACACAATTTTAATCGGTGGATAGAAAAGCCACGTAAGTTTGAAAATTGCTTAAGCTTAACCCTTAAAAATCAGATTTTGTATCGAACGGTCAGCACCAATTGCAAGACATTACAAATCATAAACAGTAATAAATACCAACAATTATAAATTCACATTAAACTCTATCTAACATGCATAACTTTTAGTAATTAAATTGAGGTGAAACTGCATTCCCAAAATGCAACGAGGCATGACACTGGTCAGTGTGGACACTGTGGTACTTATTGCATAGCATATAGGTATCCCAAACAGGTATTGAGATATTGAAAGCAAAAAGATACGTCAAATAACACGTATAATAATACATTTTTACACTTTATACTGTTTACTCTCAAGACGGTAAATACATATAAAAGATGGTAAGTGGTGATCGATTTAGATTGGTCACTCCAATCATCATCAGACCCAATAGGCGAATCCTATGTTGATTCGCATAGAATAATGTTGAGATTCGCCTATTGAGTCTGATGATGATTGGAGTGTCCAATCGAAATCGATCACCACTTACCATCTTTTATATGTATTTTGTATTTACCGTCTTGTGAGTAAACAGTAAGTGTAAATATATTATTATAAGTGTTATTTGACGTAGAGATAAGAGATAAGAGGCCCGAAGGCCCCTCCTCAAGAAAATTGTTAAAAGTTAAATGCTAAAAAATTAGGGTTTAATTTTTTTTAGGTTTTAAGAAGGGGTTTTCGCTGTTGGTCGCTATGTAGGGGTAGTCGCTCAAATTTTAGAATTTTATCGAGATTGCTTATTTTTTATCATCTTTGTTTCACGGGAAGGGTACTGTCATAGTTGTCATAGATAAAATATACTCCCTTAGTATATTTATTTCTCATCCTAGCCAATTTTATTGTTAGTTCTATCCGGTGCACTTTAGAGGTCGTGTTTTGTTTACAATTTGTTTCTTGTTATTTCAGCCATTTAAAACCTCATTTAGCCAAATAAAACCATATAAAACAAAATAACCATGACGTACCCTAGTAACTTACGTACCCTATTTATATAATCAAACAGTAGATCACAAATCATTAAATAAAACATAAAAAAATCTTCAAAACTATCGCCCAGTGACACCGGACATTTACAATTTTACAATAATTGTAAAAGGAGGACTGTACACAGTACCATATACGCATATACTATTTACATTATTTATTTTTCAATTTACAAATTACAACAGAAGTCTACTTGTTGTGGGTTAGTATATGCGTATATGGTACTGTGTACAGTCCTCCGGCCACTCATTGGTGGTGCCACGGCCGCCTTTAACTCCAGGGGCCCATTTCATAATAAACTACAAGTTACAAGTTACAACTAACTTGTAATTTCCATTAGATTTGCATTGGGCAATTAGCTGATTTACTAATAATATTAGTTTGAACTTTATTATGAAATGGGCCCCAGGCCGCGGCCTTTGAAATGGCAACGTCGCAAGTGGTGTTGTAACAGCTGTTTTGTTTGGAAGCAGCTATGTATTTGTGTATTTAGGAAAGATTGGTTACTTGACTATGACTATATTAACTCCGCTTAAAATGTACATGTAAGATTTTTAATTCATATTGTTTTGGTTTTCAATTCTGTAAGTTTTATTTACAATGTTTTAATAAATTTATGTTCATATATTTAAATTTAAATCAATAAAGTGCGAATTTAATGAGCTGGTCATCTGTCTGCCATGTTATCTTAAGGGATGTCTGTCACTAACCAACACCACTTGCAACGTTGCCAATTCTACCAGGCCACGTCCTGTTTAAAGGCGGCCGTGATGGTGCATACCATGTGTAATAAGCAATCTAAGCAATAACAACTACAACCCCTGTAATAATGTTGACGTAGGCTTACAAATATGTACACTTTGAACAAACTTAATATATATTATAATCATTTAATTTTGAAGAAGATGATAATTTACAGCTGCATGCCTTACAATCAACGCTGAACGCCCTACAACCTGAAAACAGGTGTTGGAAAAAACTGTCTTACTTAACAGAACATTAACAGAGGATGCCTTGCCGTCAGACCGTCACCGCTCTTTTTTCGTCTGTCTAGAAACGGGACAGCGGAATTTGAAATCGGAACGACGCTTCCCCCACTACTGCGCTGTGCCGAACGCTTCCGAATCTTACCGAGCAGTGCCGAACTTAAACGTCAAATTCGATGCTATCTGTCGCGTGGTCGCGTGGTGTCAACTGTCAACACAATGAATGTGTGCCAATTTTGCGATAAGACTTTTGTGAATAGGTGGGTTTTAAATAGACACCTTCGTGAAGTTCACGAATTAATTGAGGAGGAGAAGGATGTACCAAGAAATACCATTTGCAGCATATGCAACAGCTCATTTAGAAGAGCAGAGATAGAGACACATTTTGCAGATCTGCACAAAATTCAACTTGTCAAGTCAGTTCTTAGTTTTTCTAGTGCGTCAGATTTCTACACTTGGAAAAGCAAGACGGAGGAAAAGGAAAATGTGTTGTTCACAAAACAAACAGGACAGAGGATTCTATCTGGTAAGAAGAGAATTTATTTTAAGTGCAATAGATCGGGAAACTTTGAACCTAAGCCTATTTCCGGCAAAAGAAAAAGGGAAACAAAGATACAGGGTTCCTGCAAAATAAATGGTTTCTGTCCTTCCTCAATAAAGGCAACGTTTTTTGAAAATGGAAATGTCGAAGTAGAGTACTGTGAGACTCATGTAGGCCACACTTTTGACCTAGCTCACAAACCATTGACCTTTGATGAACGTCAAGATATCGCCGGAAAAATATCAAATAAAATTCCTTTTGGCACAATACTTGAAGAAGTTCGGTCAACTTTGCAACCAAACTCGCTAAAAAGAATACATTTACTGACGAAACAAGATCTGTATAACATTGAAAAAGAATTCGGTCTTAATGAGACTATGCGTCATTCGAACGATGCCATTAGTGTCGAAGCATGGGTACAAGGCCAAAAGGGTGAAAATGACTGTGTTTTGTTATATAAACCACAAGGGGTTGATGAAACTGCCACATTCGCCAAGAATGATTTCGCTCTTGCAATAATGACTGAGGCACAAGGAGAACTTTTGAAAAAGTTTGGTTCAGACTGTATTTGTATAGACAGTACTCACGGTTTGGGCGCTTATGATTTTGAAGTGGTAACCGTTATGGTAATTGACAATATGAGACAAGGATTTCCGTGTGCATTTTTTATCACAAACAGAACAGATAAATCTGCTGTGAGTGAATTTCTTTCAGCAATCCGAGAGAAAGTTGGAATGATAAATCCTAATGCGTTCATGTCAGACATGGCTGAATCATTTTATAACGCGTGGAAAGAAGTAATGGGCCCAGTTGATAACAGACTTTATTGTACATGGCATGTCGACCGTGCATGGCAAAAGAATCTGTCAAAGATAAAAGATTGTGATAAAAGACAAGCAGTATACAAGAAGTTAAGAGTTCTGCTGGAAGAAACAGATCCGAATGCATTCTTGGCAATGCTGGGACCAGTTATTGACGAACTTCGCAGCGACCAAGCCACCGAAGAATATGGTGATTACTTCAAGGAACATTACGGGTCAAACTACCATTCATGGGCATACTGTTTTCGAGTAAATGTAGGAATTAACACTAACATGCATCTGGAAAGTATGCATAAAACAATAAAGCATTTTATATTGGAAGGAAAAACTGTCAATCGACTTGATAAAGCGATAAGTGCAATTATGCAACTCATTAGGCAGAAACTCTTTGACAGATTACTAATAATTGAAAAGGGAAAACTAACATCAAAAATAAAAATTCTCAGAAACCGTCACAAAAGTTCTTTGTCCATGAACCCAGACTTAATTGTTAAGTCCGAAACTTTAGAAAATTCGTGGAACGTGGCGTCATCAAATTCTGCAGAAATGTACACGATTTGTCAGATAAAAGAAGAATGTCCATGTAGCATTATTTGCAAGCAGTGTACAGCATGCATACACAAGTTCACATGCACATGCATTGATGCATGCATTAAATCTAACATGTGTAAACATGTGCACCTACTATGTCGGAAATTGATGTCGGAAGATCAAGGTGAAGCCTTTAATCAAGAAGCCCTTAACCAAGATCAAGTCAAAAGTTTGGAAGAAAGAAAATCAATATTGGCAGAAGTCTCAACTAAAACTGTTCTGCCCACAAGAGTGAGACCTACTGACAAACTTCTACTAAGGCAACGTGTTGAGTCAATTTTAAATAAAATTGACAACCCGGAGAGTTTAAAAGTAGCTGATCAATGCCTGAAAAACCTAGATGCAAAGTTGACATCGATAAAACAAAGGAATATTGCTTTAAAAGTAAGAACCAAGACCAAAAAGATAAAAATCGAGCCTCAAAGGCGTTTTTTTTCAACCAAAAACAAAAAGAAAAAAGGGTTGAAAGCAACTTCCCGGCCTACACGAGAAGAATCTCAGCACATTGCTTTAACAGCATTGTTGCTCAGTACAGGGGTTGAACCTTCAACTCCATGAGTTGCTTAACCAGGTACGGTAGGCTAAGATCAATATTAAGACTAGTTTATTTAATCCATAACTTTAAACAGTAATACATTATTGTATTAACTGTAGTCTTATTATTAATAATACATTTTTCCCCCAATTTTTATTTAATTTATATAAATGTCATCATATTTACTTATCATTTAATTTAAAACAGATTGTAAATAAAACCAATAAAACTTTGTAAAAGAAATATATTTAATAATTTTTAATCATTAGGTAATAATCAACCATCAATTATAAATTAAATGAAATAGTAACAGCTGACACATTCTTATTTTCTAAGTTAAAGTTCTTGTACTTCAAATTTTTTTACTTGCCTTGAATTTTCATAATTTGAGTATTTACTTAAACAGAATTGAATAAGCATGAGTATTTACTTGTACTTCTAAAAAGCCTTTCCAATAAAGTATATACCCTCAGAAACCTATAAATTTGGTGTGAATAACCACCAGCAAATACTTGCCTAAAGAGTAAATACTTGTTTTTCAACTAGTTATCAGTAACCCATGCTTGTTTAAGTTAACTTGTTGATAAATGCATGTAACACATTCAGTATGGTGTAATACACTTATTTAAATTATGTATGACACTAGTGATTTCCGCAAAATAATGCTTGGGTTGAAGATGGAACCTTTGTGGTATTCCTTCGTTATGTTCAAGCTATTTGTTAATGAAAATCCATCCACAAGTCTCAATAATGCAAAACCTTCACATTTTACATGTTTAAATGAAGGCCTTAGACCTTCAATAATATATGTATATATTTATCATATATAGCCTATAATATATATATATACTTGTACTGTATAACGTTTACTTTAAAATGGAGTACATACTTGCAAGTATACCCTCATATCCGATAGATCAGTATACCACCTCATTTAGGAAGTAGTACCTGGGGACCAAGCTTTGCTCGGGGAAAATCATTAGTTTACTCTGAAAACAGTTTAGTATTGCAGATACATTAATCCACTCCCAAACTCCACACTGCTTACCTTTACTACTTCCTTCGCCACTCCCTATGTTGTGGACCTGTTTGCCCTCATTTTAGATTTGCAGATCTATAAATGCCACAGACAGTTCCCACACTCTGCACTGCTAGCCTTACTACTTCCTTTACCATTTCCTACGTTATGGACCTGTTTTCCTCCCTTCTCATAGCATTTTAGGATTGTAGATACCCTAATCTAATCCCCATTAACAGTTCCCACACTCCAGACTGCTCACCTTTACTACTCCCTTCACCACTTCCTACGTCGCAGACCTGTTTCCCTCCCTTCCCATAGCATTTGAGGATTGCAGATACCTTAATCTAATCGTCATAAACAGTTCCCACACTCCACACTGCTAGCCTTTACTATTATTGATAAAAAAAGTCCTCCTACAATGTATCCAGTAATCTTCAGTATCATCTTTGCTCAATAGTAACAACTGATGTTTTTCCTTTTGTACTGTATTTTGTAATTGCTAGTATACTGTGGATAGACTACTAACAAGTCTTTTGTTTACTTTTTCCTTGTTATTCAATTCAACTAACATGGTTACTTAGCAACCCATAAGACTTTCAGTTTCATTTTTCTACGTAATTAGAATTTTGTTGGCAGTTCTAACTGCAATAAACTCGTTTTTAGACCAAAAATAAACTATTTACAACATTTGAAGACAATCGTCGGAGCCGTTTTCGAGATCTTGGTGCAAGCATACATATACATACAAGCAAACATTGCTCGTATTAGAGTATAGGATTTACTTGCAAGTAAAGAGTCGCTTTTATTCACAAGAGATTACCTGAACGATGAATACTTGCAAGTATTTACTCGCAAGTAAATACTTGCTGTACTTTTATTCACTCGGCCCAGTGGTATGCTAGTGCAGTGCCGGATTTACCACTAGGCCGATTAGGCCGCGGCCTAGGGCCGCAAGCAAAAGGGGGCCGCAGAGGATTAAAACATTTTTATAGATAAAAAATTATTTATTTTAAACCACTAGATTGCCGCGATCACAGGTGACCATAATGATGTCTCAGCGGACCGAGGGAGATGTTCACGATTTCACCGCGGTCGCAAGTGTCGATGATGATGATGTACCCGTGATTGCGGCCCGCGGGGGACGTTCGCGATTTAGCCGCGGCCGCGGGTGACGGTGATCTATTCTCATGATTGCGGACCGCGGGAGACGTTCGCGATTTAGCCGCGGCCGTGGGTGACAGTGATCTATCCTCATGATTGCGGACCGCGGGAGACGTTCGTGATTTAGCCGCGGCCGTGGGTGACAGTGATCTATCCTCATGATTGCGGACCGCGGGAGACGTTCATGATTTAGCCGCGGCCGTGGGTGACGGTGATCTATCCTCATGATTGCTGACCGCGGGAGACGTTCGCGATTTAGCCGCGGCCGTGGGTGACGGTGATCTATCCTCATGATTGCGGACCGCGGGAGACGTTCGCGATTTAGCCGCGGCCGTGGGTGACGGTGATCTATCCTCATGATTGCGGACCGCGGGAGACGTTCGCGATTTAGCCGCGGCCGTGGGTGACGGTGATCTATCCTCATGATTGCGGACCGCGGGAGACGTTCGCGATTTAGCCGCGGCCGTGGGTGACGGTGATCTATCCTCATGATTGCGGACCGCGGGAGACGTTCGCGATTTAGCCGCGGCCGTGTGTGACAGTGATCTATCCTCATGATTGCGGACCGCGGGAGACGTTCGCGATTTAACCGCGGCCGTGGGTGACGGTGATCTATCCTCATGATTGCGGACCGCGGGAGACGTTCGCGATTTAGCCGCGGCCGTGGGTGACAGTGATCTATCCTCATGATTGAGGACCGCGGGAGACGTTCGCGATTTAGCCGCAGCCGTGGGTGACGGTGATCTATCCTCATGATTGCGGACCGCGGGAGACGTTCGCGATTTAGCCGCGGCCGTGGGTGACAGTGATCTATCCTCATGATTGCGGACCGCGGGAGACGTTCGCGATTTAGCCGCGGCCGTGGGTGACGGTGATCTATCCTCATGATTGCGGACCGCGGGAGACGTTTGTGATTTAGCCGCGGCCGTGGGTGACAGTGATCTATCCTCATGATTGCGGACCGCGGGAGACGTTCGCGATTTAGCCGCGGCCGTGGGTGACAGTGATCTATCCTCATGATTGCGGACCGCGGGAGACGTTCGCGATTTGGCCGCGGCCGTGGGTGACGGTGATCTATCCTCATGATTGCGGACCGCGGGAGACGTTCGCGATTTAGCCGCGGCCGTGGGTGACGGTGATCTATCCTCATGATTGCTGACCGCGGGAGACGTTCGCGATTTAGCCGCGGCCGTGGGTGACGGTGATCTATCCTCATGATTGCGGACCGCGGGAGACGTTCGCGATTTAGCCGCGGCCGTGGGTGACGGTGATCTATCCTCATGATTGCGGCCCGCGGGAGACGTTTGTGATTTAGCCGCGGCCTTGGGTGACGGTGATCTATCCTCATGATTGCGGCCCGCGGAAGACGTTCACGATTTAGATGTGGCCGCGGGTGACGGTGATGTATCCTCATAATCAAATCCCGCGGGAGACGTTCAAGAATTAGCCGCTGTAACGAGTGTCGATGATGATGTCCCCGTGATTGTGGCTCACGGGAGATGTTAACGATTTCGCCGCGACTAAAGGTATCAATGAGGATGTCCCCGTGATGCCTTCCCGAGGGGGATGTTAACGATTTCGGTACGGCCGCGGGAGACAATGATGATGATGATCGCAGTCCACGGGAGATGTTTTTAACACGACTTTGCCGCGATCGCAAGTGTCGATTTTGATGTCCCCGTGATTGCTGCTTTGCGGAAGATGTTAACGATTTTGGCATGGTTGCGAGTGTCGATGATGACATCCATGTGATTGCGGCCCGCGGGAGATGTTCACTATTTTACTGCGGTCGCGGGCAACGGTTATGATGTCCTCAAGGTCACAGCTCATGGGATATGATCAAGATTTCGCCGTGGTCGCGAGTGTCAAGGATGATGTCCCTTTGTTGCAGCCCGCGGGGGAAGATTTTGCCCTTTGTTGTTTAAGATTTAGCCGCGGTCACGGATACCTATGATGGCTTTGACTTGGTTTAGGAGAGATGTTCACGATTTCATCCATGATCACGGGTGTCAATGATGATGCCCCTTGATGCATAGGAGATATTCACGATTACTTCCGCGATCGCAAGGAATTTCCACCACAGGGGGAGGGCCGCTCAAGTAATTTGGCCTAGGGCCGCAAGTACCCTAAATCCGGCACTGTGCTAGTGAAATCTTTTACTGAAATAAAAGTTTTTGAACTTGAACACACACACTGACATCCCAGATATTTTCACAGAGAACCTACAAACATAAACGTAGACCCATGTTGAGTAACTTGTGACACTGACAAACAAACAAAATAAACAAGTAGGCCTATAGAAAATTCACAATAAGATATTTCTCATTTAAAATAGCCTAATTTTTATGTTCATTTTGTTGTTACAGTTTCCAAGATGAAGAAAATGTTGTAAATAAATGTAAATATTATTTGTGTGTGTTAGTGTGTAATATAATATGTGTTAAATTGTCGCTTTTGAAGAAGAATTTATTTTGAAGACGAAGACCAGGAATTTTAACACGAGGTATGTTACTAGTTTTAAAATGTTCACAGCTGAAAATAGGCCTACCTGTAAGCTATAATTTAGAATGACATGGAATTAAACTTTTTCTTTCTATACTTTTATTATTTAAACAGTGTAAACAACAAGTAATAATAGTTAGGATTTTTATGTAATTCATCTTTATTTGGACTTATATAGCTATTTGTAATTTTTAATAATTATTCTAGAAATAATTTTCAATTAACATATTTAGACTTATATTTAACATTAAACGGCTACTGTACTTTGTTCCCGCGTAATTTAAAACAAGCTCGGTGATGACAGAAGCAGAAACCCGCGGTCAGATGTTTAGTTCGGATTTCAATTCCGCTGTCCCGTTTCTAGACAGACGAAAAAAAGGCGGTGACGGTCTGACGGCAAGGTCTCGTCAGAAACAGAACAACTTAACCTCAATGTGTCCTCAATAACAACCCTTCAACTGCAAAGTGCAAATTGGTTTTGTGAATGACTTATTTCAGAATTTTAACAAATTCTTGACATAATTTTTTTTATCCCTATCAAAGTTGTTCTTTGAATCAAACTGTTCTTAAAAATTAATAGCAACTGTATGGACAATTGTTTAGTACTCTTAGAATCACCATTCACAAATGACTGGAGAGCTAGGTCTTCAATATTGAGTAAGCCAGTGATGCAATCAGTTTCTTGTTTTGTTCTAAGCCTTATAGGCTTCCTAAGGTTTTTATAAGTATTTTGACTAGCTGTAGATCCTACTCTAATTTTTGTTTTTACTTGCCTACTAGCCTACCCTAACTTAGTTTTGTTTTAACTCAATAACAGGCCAAAGGTTTTAGGTAGGGCCTAGGTTAGGGCTAGGTATAGTTGTAGTTTTTTTGTACTGTACCAGGTTTTTTTTTGTTTGTTTTTTAGTACGAAGTTCCCTTAGGTCTACCTACTTACAAGGTAGGCTATTCCATGCTAACTTGCCTAGTTTCAACTCTTGGTTAACAAACAGTTAAATGTAAGTTAGCCTACTTAGGCCTACTTGCATATAGGCTAACTTATGTTCATTACAAATTAGCCTATACAGCTGTTCTCCTTAGGCATATTACTTACATTTTCTATGGGTACCGTACCTACAGTTTCTTAGCTGGGCTAGGCCTATGCTAATATTGATTGAAACTATCGAATTGAAAATAGCCTATTGATTAATAATCAATATTTTTAAATAGGCTATATCTATTATAAAATAAAAACCTAACCTAACCAACCAAACTGGCTGCACTTTACTTTACGTCCTACATCATTTGAATTAAAATATCGATTGATATATCGAATAATCAATATTTTCATTCGTTTGTTTGTGTAGGACCTAAAGTAAAGTGCAGCCACCAAACTTGCTGATGGTAAAAACATCGCATGAAGGTTCACTAATCGAATCGATATTAGCGTGGCCCAGTTAAGAAACTGTACCCTTTTCTAGACCTATTTCACCACACTTACCGGTAGCCTAAGTAGCATATTTGCTCTATTAATAAAAGGCCTTTAGTAACTTACCTAACAAGAACATGATTTTCATCGTTGATGTTTTCATTCTTTTCCCTTTGATCAATAGATCTACTCTAAAACCAGCTTGTGTAATTTTACCCATTGGCGCCGACAAACAAAAGTTCCTTACACTGTGTAATCAATTTTAGGAATCTGATGGAGTCAGAAGACTGGACAGTGGAGGTAGCCCAAAAGGGCTCCTCCAAGAGGATGGAGGCTATAGATAAGCAGCGGCAGTTAAAAGTGGAAATGACGAATCTTGTCATCTCAGAAGAAGCCAGAACTAAACTCCTAGAAACTATTAAATTTATCCAAGGGGAGGTGTGTAAACTCAATAGTAGGCCTAGATAGTTTTAATTTATCTGCAATGGCATGTGAAATGTCCTAAGTCCTGTTTTGCAGGCTTGGCATTGTCAAACTCTTGCACAACCTCTGTATTAAGCAATATTGCCGCAGTTTTAGGAGATAAATTTGCACAACACAAAATTATAAACAAAATGGTTGGACATTTAGATGACACTATCATGATAATTATTATTAAGTTAGATATGGGTCTAGCTTGGGACATTATTTCACTGGAGGGCATTTCACAGAAGTCTCAAAAAAGTCGAGCTTGTTACCTTTCGGACAGGTATATGTAAAAATTATTGATGCTGCTTGTTTTGTTGTGTTGGCTTAAAATGCTTTTAGTAACGGGTGTCATTGGTGTCAAATGCCTCACCCATCTCATCTCCATCATTCCATGTAATTAACCTGTGCAGACCTTATTGGTTAAATTGAAAGCTTAAATAGAACAACTTAATCACATGTTGTATATAAGTCACAGTGTGGATAACCCCTTATCATTGGATAATATGTTTGTTTAAAACATTATAAGGAAGGTGCCATATAATGCTGTTCTAATGTCATAATGTTATTGGTACCATTTCACTACTTATTTTGTGGTATTCATTTTGTGCCCTTTTCTTTTCAGGACTTCGAAGCTAAAAAGATTTCGGATTATAAAGATAGCAAGGTGAACCTTGCTAATCAGTATTGGGTAGACCGAGGTCACCTAGTAATTCAGGGAGCAACGGACTACTCGATGATAAAAAAGAAGGCACTTTTACCTCACGAAAGGCTCAATGTATTTGCTTTGAACCGACTGCAAAAGTATGTTGAAAACGTTTCCTGCCTATTTGATGAAGATATAATATATAGGTTAATGATGTTATTTGGTCCAGGATCACTTCTTGAAAATTAAAATGGTATAAGATTACCTGTTTCTGTCTGTGATCCTAATTTGTAGTATGAGCTACCGGTTTCGAGGTTATAACCTTATCATCAGGCTTCTTGTCACTCTTGCGAGGTCGTCGAGTTTTATAAACACACAAAACACTGACATTTAAATAAATAAGTTACAAGACATTGACGGATACGATACGAATATATTTAACATAAAAAAATTGGAACTAGTTCCCACACGACGCGGCACTGGCAAACGTTTTGTCATTATCAGAACAATGCCGATGGTATTTTTGCCTCTCATTATTGTAGATGCGAATCGCTGCGTCGTATATTATGTTCGATTTAAATGATGTTTGTTCATTTAAAACTTTTTGGGGTTCTGACTTGATGGCTTTATAGATTTCAAACTCTTCCATGCTGTTTAACAAACTTCCTTTTCTTGGGCAGAGATGTAGTATTTTTAAATTCTTCTCAAAACTTGTATAATTATGGTTTTCATTTATTAGATGGTTGGCGAATGTTGATTTCGAATTAGATTTTTTACTGGACGGGATGTGTTCTTTATATCTTATATGAAATGAACGAGATGTTTGGCCTATGTAATATTTTTCACAGTCATCGCACTGAAGCTTGTAAACACCAGTTTTGTCCTCCTTCCTGGTTGTTTGTTTATTATTATTTTCCTTCAACATTGAGCTCAGTTTGTTGTTTGCTCTAAATGAAACTGTGACATTGTTTTTCGCCATTTCCTTCTTTAATGTGTGATTGAGGACAAAGCCGAAATCAGCGGAAGCAAAACGTTTTCCGGGGGTGGGTGGATTGGTCTCAGTTTTTGTATTTTTATGTCGGGTTACTAATTTGTCAATAATTGTGCTTTTATAACCATTGGCTATTGCGATGTGTTTTATAATCAGAAGTTCTTTTTTATAATCAGCAGGATTTAATGGGATGGACAATAGCCTATGGACCAAGCTGTTGTATGCGGCCATTTTTTTATTATAAGGATGATGTGATGAGCAGTGTATTGTTTGGCCAGTAGCTGTGGGTTTCCTGTATATACTGAAATTAAGTTTTGAGTCGACCTTTGTGATTTTGAGATCTAAATAATTTATTGAATCATTATTCTCTGTTTCAAGTGTGAATTGTACATTTCTGTGAATCTTATTGAAAACGTTTTGCTTCCGCTGATTACGGCTTTGTCCTCAATCACACATTAAAGAAGGAAATGGCGAAAAACAATGTCACAGTTTCATTTAGAGCAAACAACAAACTGAGCTCAATGTTGAAGGAAAATAATAATAAACAAACAACCAGGAAGGAGGACAAAACTGGTGTTTACAAGCTTCAGTGCGATGACTGTGAAAAATATTACATAGGCCAAACATCTCGTTCATTTCATATAAGATATAAAGAACACATCCCGTCCAGTAAAAAATCTGATTCGAAATCAACATTCGCCAACCATCTAATAAATGAAAACCATAATTATACAAGTTTTGAGAAGAATTTAAAATACTGCATCTCTGCCCAAGAAAAGGAAGTTTGTTAAACAGCATGGAAGAGTTTGAAATCTATAAAGCCATCAAGTCAGAACCCCAAAAAGTTTTAAATGAACAAACATCATTTAAATCGAACATAATATACGACGCAGCGATTCGCATCTACAATAATGAGAGGCAAAAATACCATCGGCATTGTTCTGATAATGACAAAACGTTTGCCAGTGCCGCGTCGCGTGGGAACTAATTCCAATTTTTTTATGTTAATTATATTCGTATCGTATCCGTCAATGTCTTGTAACTTATTTATTTAAATGTCAGTGTTTTGTGTGTTTATAAAACTCGACGACCTCACAAGAGTGACAAGAAGCCTGATGATGAGGTTATAACCTCGAAACCGGTAGCTCATACTACAAATTAGGATCACAGACAGAAACAGGTAATCTTATACCATTTTAATAATATATAGGGCCTATCTTCAACAAATATATAATATAAAACATCAAATATATCTTCATCAAGTACCTATATTCGCCGTTTTATATGTATTATAGGCTAAGAATAAGATACCAGAAAATGAAACTTTGATAGTTGATATCCCACAGTATTTACAAAACCAAAAACCGATAAGATATTTTCAGTATTTTTATCAATCAAAAATCAATCAAAATGGTGAAATCTATCATAAAAACCAATTGAACCAGTAGAATTGTTCCGGTATATCAAAGTTCTAATCAAAAACTTGTTTATTCAATTTGTCACTCAATTTGTGTCAATTTGTTTAACACTGTCTAGGAATATTGTTTTTAACTCAACCAAAACATATGCAAATAACAAACTGGAGGAAACTAAAGTTTGATAATTGTTAAAGGCCTACCTAATCTACAGTAGGCCTATTACCTTTTGCACATTCAATCATAATGGTAGCCAAGTTAGTGTGTATACACTTATAATAGCCTACCTAAAACCTTTTGTATATAATTGACAATAAATGTTCTTAATCTTTTTAGTTACGGATTCCACAAGAACCATTGTGCGGAAGCCCTTCAAGTTACCAAAGGTGATTTCGGAAAGGCCTTTGAGTTCTTAATGTCACACTACATGGGAGTCAATCTACCTGTGGAAGACACCGATGTGCCTGAAGATGTATTGCAAGAACGGAATGAAGAATTGGAGTCGGTGAAAGAAATATTTGGACAAATGTTAGAAGAACGGATTTCCAACCAGCTGTGGATAGTGCATTTGGACCTGCCGTACATTTTAGAAAATTACAATAATAGGACAAAAAGTGAGCTCGAGGCGACGATCAAAATACATAAACCTAGTAAAGCCCCTTCTAACAAAAAAGAAATGTGTCGAAACTTTGTAAAAGGTCATTGTAGTTATGGGAGTAACTGTCGGTTTTCTCATGAACCACCCGTAAACAAAGTGGTCGTTAAATGTGCAGCTGAAGACGCCCGTAAAGAAACTGCGACAAAGTTTGACTTGGAAATCAGATTCCCAAAAGGTTGGTATGCTTGTATGGCTGTTAATATTTTCAATGTCCTTGCCTATTTTTGTTGCATGTACGCAAAACTAAATAGAGACAGAATAGTTTTTTGTTTTTTTAAGTCAACAAATCTACCTATTTTCAAAACAGAAACTTTTAACAAAATTATGGGTTGAGGATAGTTATTATACTGGGTGTACATAAAGTCCCGCACGGGCTTAATATTTTCTAAACGACAACAGATAAATCAATAAGATTTAGTACATCAACACGACACCTAAAAATCTACTTTTTCAAGGAACTATGAATTTTCTGTCATATCATGGGGACATCCTGCAAGGAGTCAGAAGTAAATCTTAAATAGGAGCATAGGTCAATATGCACATCAGTTTAAAGGTCTTTAGGATGCATCTAGCAGAATAATGCCACAAATTTTAACTCAAACGTACAACCGAGCCAAGAATGACAGTTGTTCAAAGATTCATTTAATTTGCATTGCTATTATACGCTTACTCCTCAGGGGGCACAGCCCTAGGAATCGGAAGAAAATTGAAAACGTAAGCATAGGTCGATATGCACTTCAATTTAAAGGTCTTCACTAGTAGTTTACAATGCCATAAATTCAAGCTCAAAAGAACGCCTGAGTAAAAAATGGCAGTCGTTCAAAGATTCAAAATGGCAGATTCAAGAAATCTTTGAACAGCTGCCATTTTGCGAAGTATCAACCTTTTGAAGTGCGATTTGCGGCATTGTATTCTACTAAAAAAAACCTTCCATTTGATCTGCATATCTATGCTTCCATTTAAGATTTTCTTCCGACTCCTTGCGTCCCGCAAGGTTCTGGTGTCCCATGATATGACAGAAAATTCATAGTTCCTTGAAAAAAATGATTTTTAGGTGTGTTGTTAATGTACCAAATCTTTTTGATTTATCTGTTGTCGTTTAGAAAATATTAAGCCCGTGCGGGACTTTACCCTGTATAAGTAGCCTAGGTTAAATTTCACTTATGAAATAACCATTGTCTTTATTTCTAGTTTAATCTTACTAGTGTTTTTTTATCCCCATTGCAATTTTGATCAGGATTTTCAAGCAATGAATGAATAAATGAATGAATTATCTCTTTATTCCAACAAATTATTTACAGAATATGTACAGAAATATTTAAAGGGAAAAAAACATAAGTGAATTTAAAAGAAAGTAGGCTAAATAAAAGAAACGTCTTATAACACTTAAAACATATATTTACGCTTATACTGTTACTCACAAGACGGTAAATATACAAAAAAGATGGTAAGTAGTGATCGATTTCGATTGGACACTCCAATCATCATCAGACCCAATAGGCGAACGACAAGAATCTTAATGGCGTCCCTACTTATACCCTATTGGCTACCGGAAGCACCGGCCAATACATTTTTATAAGTACAACTGGAATCAAAATGTATATGTTCATTAATCAACTTATTTCTATTTTTACATTTTTCCTTATAAATATACAATTCTTCCCAAGCATTCATTACATATCCTTTCTTACAATTCTTTAAAATATCTAGACTATCCTCCATTTTTCCTAGTGAGTGGCCATTTTGTAACAGGTGTTGTGCGACATTTGATCTTTCCGGTTTGTTGTTCCTCCACGCAGATATGTGGTTTTTGAAGCGGTTAACGAAGTTCACAGTCTGTCCAATGTAGAAGTTATCACAATCGTTACAATTGATTTTATAGATGCCCGAAGCTTCGAATTTGTTGAAATCTTCTATTTTCGGATGCAGTATTTTCTCATGGTGTTCTGAGTCCTGTAGGCTATTGAAACTCCGTATTTCTTGAATCTGTTAGCAGTCCTTTGTGTTGTAGTCCCCGTGTAGCTAAATGTGATATATCTGGTGTTTTCCTCTTTTATCTCTTCTAATGTTGTTCTGCTGTGTAGTGTATTCTGCCTATTGATTTTCCTCGTCGTCTTCCTTGCGATTTCCTCTATCGTCTTGGTTCGAAATCCATTAACTTGAGCGACCTTCTTAATGGTGTCCAGTTCTTTCTTCCTATTGGCTTGGCGAAGTGGGATCTTATAGGCTCGGTACAGCATAGATCTAAAGGCTGCGGTCTTGTGGATTGTCGGATGGATAGACTTGCTGTTGATTGTAGTGTCCGTTTGCGTAGGTTTCCTGTAGATGTCAAACTCTATCTTGCTGTCTTTTTTCTCTAATGTGAGGTCCAGGAAGTTGATCTTTTTGTTTTCTTCAAACTCGTTGGTAAAGGTGAGGTTCGGGTGGTGGCTGTTTAGTGTCTGCATCATCGTTTCGTGCTCTTGCTCCTGGGCTTGTCTGAAGATAACAAGAATGTTTTACATCATGATTCTTTCTTAAATTCTTTAACATTTCTTTTTCCTGATGCTGTAAAAATATTTCTGACAAAATTGCCGAAAGTGGACTTTCCATAGCTAAACCATCTGTTTTTTCGTAAAATCTATTGTTAAATCTAAAATAATTTTGTTTCAAAACAGTCACAAGCAATTTTACAATCTGATTGACATATTCATCGTCTAAACTATTCTGTAAAAGCCTACATTTAACAAGATCTACAGTTTCAGATACAGGTATGTTGGTGTACAGATTTGCGATATCAAATGAGACTAGCCTACTATTCGAATCTATATCTATGTTCTTTACACGTTCAACAAATTCATAACTATTCTTTACATTGTATACATATTCTAATTCTAAATCATTGCTGAGCTTACTTGCTAACAATTTTGGGTACTTACGTATTATACGGAGGCCACTTATTTTACAGCGCGCTGCGGTGGTTAGGTTAGGTTGGTCTATTATAAATATGTTTGTAGGACTTTCCTACTTTCGTTATGAATCGAACCAGACAAGTCATAAAAGCTTCATGATGACCAAACCTAACCGCCGCAGCGCTTTGTATAAGGGTGGCCTCCGTATAATACGTAAGTACCCAATTTTGAAACATTGTAGGTAGGAGCACATTTCAAGTTAACTAAGGGTCTGATGGGTACATTCTTCTTGTGTATTATTGGGATCCATCACGGGTGCTTTAGAATTTAGGATGTTCATCTTCTGTCGACATTCTTCGGGAATCACTCTGGTGCATCTCTTCACGACGTCGGTAAGCTCTTTTTGGTACCTCTGCGTTGGATCCTTTTTCAGCTCTTTCAAGTTATTTTCCTTTGATGAAATCTTCCGCCTTCTTTACATATTCTTCTTTTCCGAGCACTACGATGGCGTTGCTTTTGTCTGCTTTGCTTTCCCAACAATTGAGCTATTCTCTTCCAGTTTCTTCAACTGCCTAAATGTTGTGAACAGACTATAGTTTTAATTCATGGATGAACCATCTTCAGGCCTACAAGTCCATTTAGTATCAATAAATTTCATTTTTACCTTTTGCATTCTTAATCATCTTCCTGGGCTTTTTCTAAATCCATGTTATCTTGCTTTGATTCAATGTTCTTACCCTGATAATCTCCTTAACCAGCTCCAACACCATATTCCACTGACAAACCTCTTCTAACATCCTTACAATGTCTTCTCTTACCAGGATTCCAAGTTCCAGCAAGCATTGTCTTCTCTGTTGGGCCAGAAGCCTTCTTATAATGTCCTCTCTTACCAGGATTCCAAGTTCTAGAAAGCATTGTCTTCTCTGTTGGGCCAGAAGCCTTCTTAACATCTTCTCTTACCAGGATTCCAAGTTCTAAAAAGCATTGTCTTCTCTGTTGGGCCAGAAGCCTTCTTAACATCTTCTCTTACCAGGATTCCAAGTTCCAGGAAGCATTGTCTTCTCTTTTGGGCCAGAAGCCTTCTTACAACATCTTCTCTTTAGGTTCTGAAGCTCACAGCGTGTTCTTACGTGTCTTCTTAACCACCTGCTATTACCATTTGCACCTTTTTCATGTACAAAAGAGGTACTCCATAAAGTCCCTGTGCTATGAAAGAAACTGAGTCAGATAATAGCTTGAACCTCCATTATTCCTTTTCACCCAGACCCTTACATCCAGGGTAAGGGCTCTTGTCCAAGCTGCTTTTTGGATGTTTGACCATCTGTCTTGTCATCGTTAAAGCAATGTCTCCCTTGCCTTTGTGTTTTCTATTCCTTCTTGCCTATGCAGTCACTCTTTATGATGACAAATTTGGATTGGTTTTAAGTTAATCCAACATTTAGGCTACTTAATTGAGAAGTATTTAGTAAGTGATAGTATTTAACTTTCTTAACTGATAAGTTTCTCAACCATAGGGTGCTGCTATCCTCGAGACCCCCCTCTGGTAGCGTTCAGTCCTCAAAGTGATGACATGCCGTCCACCCCAAGACTGAAGCTCACTTACTACCTACAAACCTTCTGCAAGGAACAAGCTGAGAGCCAGTTCCCCTGTGTTTACTCGCTCATTGACAAGTTTGAGCTGCATAACAAAGATGAAGTAAGTTGATAACACTGGTGCTATTGGTTGGCTATTTAACAATGGTTTGATCCCAAACACTGTAAAGTGGAGATTCCAATGTTAAAGTTGGACCTGTTTTGACTATTTTTATTTTTATTTTCGTAATTTATACCCTTTAATTTTTTTTTTGCTCTTTAGCTAAAGCTAGTTCTAAGAAAGTTAATTTTGTCATTTTACAGACATTGAGTCTTTAAGTACTCTGATCTTGGATAATTGTCTAAATTAGGCATTCATTATGTTTATGTGCCGTGTTTATGTGCGTGTGTGTGTGTTCATTTGGTCTGTACTGGACTGAACATTCAATGAACAGAAACAAATTCTTTTGTTTACTGTTTTCTGTTTTGCACAACTCTTAAAATGATTGTGATATTTACCATCATGTGCGACATCTCAGCTATCATAAACAAAACTAAAACTTACAGAGGATAATTAATTTCAAAACAGCCAAACACTGTGAAGGCTACAAGATAATACTTGGAAACAGCTTCACCATGATGGGATGTCTCATTCAGGATCTAAAGTCAAATGTAGAATGTAAGATCAAAAGTTTGGAGATAGTAAAGTTCTAATTGGTTTGATTTGTCTTGACAGATTCTAGACGTAATCAATGCAAGAGGCCCGGCCCCCTGTATCTTGGATCCTGCTGTGCCGCTGTGTCCTGAGGTTGTGTCAAGTTGCTTAGAGGAGATTGAATCTGATGAAGAGCTGGAGGTATATCGGCCAGCGACTCTCAGCAAGGACAAAATCAAAGAGAAACTGGAACAGTAAGAATTAAATATACGATTTCAAGTGTTTCAATGTTCTGAAGTAACGGTACAGGAGATATTCTATTGACTATTTAGGGATGGACGAGATTGGATTTTTAGTTCGAGACGAGATTTTTTATTTCTCATAAAATTTCAAGACAAGATTTCTCTTCTCATGCACAACGGGAAATGCACGTTCGAAATTTTTACCTGATTTTGTAACATTGTTAGATGACTGTTTAAATACTAAAATAATGATAATAGGCAAGAATATTTACAATCTTTTATTAAATAACATCAGCATAACATTTTTTTATTAATCACGCCTAACTTATTAAAAATGCCTACGATTAGGAAACATGGTGATATCAGTTAGGATAGATTTCAACTTATCCTAAAATAAAATAAATCATAAAATAAAAGCAATATTAATTTTTATAAAATAGTTACTTGTTTTGACTTTTTTATAGTAATAAAACATTCCTCACACTGCTTACACTTAACAAAACTTCTCAAATGTTATTAAAGTAATATTATTAAAATAATGAAAGTAATATTTACATTAAAAGAATTAATTAAATAAGAACGCCTTCGAAAAGGAAACGCAACTACAACACGCTCCTGTATTGCGGGTATTGCATTGACTTTCTGCAGGCGTTTTTAATTTTTTTTTTTTTTTTTTTTTTTTTCTCGTCTCGATAAAAATCTCGGCCAAAAAGTAATCTCGTCTCGTGTAACGAGATTGAAAATTTCCCGAAATTTCGAGACTTGACCATCCCTTACTATAATAAATGGGGAAGGTTATGTTTTCTAACAAAATACCTATCTTTTAAATAGTTTTTCACCATTTTAATTTTTCCTAAAAGAGCCAATGTAACTTGCGTACATGTTAAGGTTATGGGATATTTTAAATATATACAATAAGTTTTTTTTTTCTTCTCACAACATTTTGCAACAACACCACTATTTGAAACAGCACTGACAGACTAGCATCTGTAGCAGACAGATGTAAATCACAGTGTAGGTGGGTAGTGTGTTTCTAGTTAGCATTGTGCAGCAGTCAACAAACCCTGTGCCATCCCTTTTTTGTTCATCACTTCATTTCTCTTCATTTGTCTAAGATATATTTCAGTGTATTTTCTTAGACCAATTTGTTTGGTCATCATTTCAGTTAAGAGAGTTCTACTGTAGTCAATATGTTTTTTACCTCAGTAAGTTAAATATTAACTAACCATTGTTCTTTTATTTTCATGATGATATAGCCTGTGGATTAATTTACCAATAAATGTTTACAATTGACTTAAAACTAAAAACAAAAACCAACTTATGGTAACCCACTGATTGCACTAGCTTCGGCACTAAAAGGG
Organism: Macrosteles quadrilineatus; assembly: GCF_028750875.1. Taxonomy (NCBI): domain Eukaryota; kingdom Metazoa; phylum Arthropoda; class Insecta; order Hemiptera; family Cicadellidae; genus Macrosteles; species Macrosteles quadrilineatus. Next base: position 478,387 of record NW_026542650.1, read on the forward strand.
AGCCCTTAGGCTGTATGAGGACATACTGATAGTCAACACCTGCTGGAACCTCCATCATACTTCCACTAAACAAATTTGTAAAATCCTAATATTGTTCCTTTACTTTGCTTTGGTTGTAGTCTTTTCTCTCAATTTGTTGTTGTACCTCAAGTGACCATATTGAATCTTTCAGACTGTAATGTTCAATCTTTCACACTATAATTCTTTCAGAGATGACAGTGAACTGGCAAAGCGTTTCGAGCAAAAAGAGGCAAGTCCAAGGTACAAGACGATGCTTCAACAAAGAAGGAAACTACCTGCATTTAGTAAAATGGAGGCAATCCTTTTATCAGTGAGTAATTTAGACGAAAAGTTTTTTGATCATTACTTTAAAATACAAAGTAGATAAACGGCAAATATTGTTGGACAGCGTTAGCAATGTAAAAGCCCTTTGGATAGTTTTTTGTTTCATGAAACTAGTCATTATAAACTATAAGAGTAGATAGATTTATGTAGTTTTCAAACGATTACGATGTGTTCAACAGCTATCCAAGAGTCAGGTAGTGGTAGTTAGTGGAGCTACAGGATGTGGCAAGTCTACGCAGGTTCCGCAGTACATACTGGACGACTGGCTGCGTAAGAGAGCCCGAGGCGACACGAGCCACGTAGAAGTGATCTGCACACAGCCTCGGAGACTGTCTGCGATAGGAGTGGCTGAGAGAGTGGCCTATGAGAGGTTGGAGAGTGTCGGTGCGAGCATCGGATATTCGGTGAGAATTGCTTGTAGCCCGACATACAACATGGTTATTTACCTTTTTTTTATTTTGTGGGAGTTGAAAAGAGGGAATACCTCACAGTAAAGATAGTTGTCTACAGTAAAACCAGACTGATTCGGCATTCAATAATTCAGCGAGGGTTTAAGAATTTTTTACACTAAATTAAGACTAGGGCAGCGTTTGGCAGAGTTTGTGGGAAATAACAGAGGTGAGGCGTACTCAGAATAACTTTTTACTTTATTTTAGCAGTGTTTCCACTATCCTCGCAATAAAACAGTTTATTTACTTTGCTCACAAACCTGGTTTCTTTATTAGTCCCGGAATGCTTTAGTCTCAAACTTATTAATGTTTGATGACAAGCTATTTAAGAACAGTATTTTAATGTTTTTTTATTAATTTTCTCACACCATATTTTACCGGATTAAATGTCAAATGTTTTGCTAATTGCTGTAAGACTGTAAAGGACTGTAGGCCTAGATAACCAGTTAACTATTAATATCCTATTTACAGGGTGTCCACATTCTGGAAAGTCAGGGATAGTCATGGAAAGTCAGATGGAAAAAAATTATGGTCATTGAAAGTCATGGAAATAGGCAAAAAGTCATGGAAATCCCCAATGATGGATGGATTTCAGGGGACCTTTCAATGCTCTAGTCAGCCGTAACCGCGACTATTGTAGCATTTTTCCGAATTTTTCACAAATGTACAACAATTTCTAATTATACAGTTGTCTTAGTTTATGGGTTTTGAGTTTGTATTAGTTCATTGTTGTACCTATTGTTATCTGTTAATACATATTTCAATATTTTCTGTGAAATAACTTGTCGAGGCAGTATTATTCATGTGTGTACGGTATATTATAATTTTTGAGTTAAGTTCGTGAGTCATGGAAATCAATGGTTAATGGTCATGGAAAGTCAGGGAAATTGATGACAAAATTTCTGTGGACACCCTGTATCCTATTTATTTATTTTTTTATTAAAGTTTGTCAAACATATCTTTTTACTATGATGAGGTAGGCACTAGTCAACCCCCTACATCATCAAAGTTATTTTTTTGTGATAGTTATTAGTTATGGTACCTATGTTTTTTTTTTTAGTAGGAAGGGATTTTAACTGAAGCAAGAGACAAGAAATAACTGCCTCACAACCTATCCTGGAAATGGGTGAGGTTCATAATGTCCAAATTTCACAAACTCCAACGTCTAAAATATTAAATAAACAGTGCGTTTCATAACCTCCAAACTTCATAAACTCCAAAACTATAACTTTCAAATAAGCACAGTTTCACAATGTCCAAATTTCACAAACTCCAACGTTAATATATTAAATAAACAGTGCGTTTCGTAACCTCCAAATTTCATAAACTCCAAAACTATAATTTTCAAATAATCACCGATTCACAATGTCCAAATTTCACAAACTCCAACTTTTAAATATCAAATAAACATAGCGGTTCATAACCTCCAAGTTTCATAAGCTCCAACGGTACAGTCTCTGCCAGAAGTTGCTGAAGAAGTTGCCGTGGTACGGTATGTAGGCGCTACACGTTCTACTGTTGTAGCGGCGCGACACGAAGCATCATTGTTGCTCCGTAATTGCTTTCTTAAGAGTGTAAAGTATTGGTATTAATACCCCTTCCGCAGCAAACCTGCAGACTAATCGAATTTCCATATTTCCTTATTTGATTTACACTATCAATGAAGTTATTAGTTTATGTATTGTAACATGGATAATCGTTAATATAACCGTACTTCCTAACTAATATTATAAATGTGAGAGTTTGTGTGTTTTTTTGTCTGTTTGAAGTCCAATAACACATTAACTACAGGTCAGGTAGGTCTTAAATTTGGCATGATGATAGCACATATTCCCAATCAACATATAGACATATTCTTATCACAAAAATCCTTTCAGGCTGGATGTGGAGTTTCCCATGTTAACATTATGGGTATTCATGTTTTAAAAGTAATTAAATAATTTTCAGCTAATACAGATAAACAAGTTCGTTTAATTATATTTTACCAAGTTTATTTAGTGTGGCGTTGATTTAACTAGGAGCTTGTAGGGACATAAGTCCCTAAACAACAAAACAAACAAATTAACCAAATTAACTTTAATTTAATTAAATCAAACAAATTATTGTAATATATAAATTAACTCGTAATCAAATCATGTATGTGTAAAGATATATATTCCTGCACACCAACTTTTGTGTACCTTTTGTTTAAAAAACAGTTTCGTTAATTGTGATTATTGATGTTAATTTCAATAAATAATTTAGAATATTTCAGAGGGTTAACTTTGCTAAAGGCTGCAAACCTAATATATTTTTTTGTAAATAAATACTGATTTACTTAGGTTATCTTAGCCCAGTGGTTTCAAAATGATAATATAAATGATTCCCCGTTTGTAATTTCGGAAATTGTCTTCGTGAAATATGAAAAGGCATATAAAGATGTGGAGATAATTTAAGTTCTTGGTAAAACCCACTAAATTAGCGACCTGGCCCAGTTATTATTTCTACTTTTATACTCCTTTCGTTAAGGTAAACTAAATTAGTGTAAATGCATCCCTTTTACTAAACTTTACCCTAGATTTGGTTCTGGTCAAAATAATATAAACAAAAATAGAAACTACTCTTATTCTAAGTTTATGTGGTGGAATTCCTGCTAAAAGTGCGATTGACTTTACATTCTATCGAAATAGGCCTATTTAAAACGTTCAGCGGGTTCATAGTTGAGACCATATTAAAGTACCTATTTATTTGCTTCTTCATCCTCTTTAGCCATTTAGTTGTTGGATAGTATTACATGTTATATTCAATGGATATATTATGATTTTATTTTAAAACATTTAACGAGTTTATATTCATCTATATTTGAAAAAGCTAATCAACGGCTCACGTCTAACATTTTTGCCACTGCAGTGCATGGTTAGGGTTTGATTACCCATTTGTCGAAACCAATCACGAAATTACGTTTCTCCAGCATTGACATGCATATAAAGAAAAGGAAACTACCTCAAAAGATTACTGTTATAGGTTTCCCTGTACTTTATTCATACTATGCATGCTAGTCTATATGATTTTAACCCCTTTTCCTTTGAGAAACAGAATGTACCTAGTTAAAACCTTTTCAAAAAAAATTAATAAATCCCGCTCTTGGAATTTGTCATAGTAATTGCTTAATAGTGAAAAAATATATTGTCTCTACGAACTTTTTATTTTAATTCTCAGGTTAGTTCCAGAGTAGCCATTAAGATCATTCCGCTTTAAACAAAATATTGACTAAACACAAAAGTAAGCGTCAAATGTTTACAGAAAAGTTTAGAATATATCATCTCATTTTAATGTTTTTGAAATAAAAACAAAGCAGGAGTTTTCCATTTAATATTGAATCCATAATTAATTAGTGAAAGTGGTTATTGATTGTTAAACATTCCTTCAACACAATAATACGCTTGAAATATGAAGACATGTAAACAAAGTAAAATAATTTTGTAAACTTCGTAAACATATGTTTTAAAATGAAAATACCCCCGCCGCAGCAAACCTGCAGTTGCGTTACATACATTACATACACTCCAACCAGCTGTTATCTTATTCTAAATGTATTGTTATTGCCTATTCAAGGTTAAGGAAATAAAACATGACATTTGTAGTTTATTTTATTTATCGATATTACTTTTATATAATCAGGTATATTGACAGTATGACCTATCACCTAACTGTCCTGTTCACCTGTTTGGTCCTGTTAGGAATCAAAGAAGTCTCGAGTTAGCAAAATACTGTACAGGCAGAATTTTGTGGAGTGAATTAAAATATCAGTAACTAGTCAAGCGGTAACTATAAATCATCAAAATATCAGTAACTATAAATCCGTTATGGACGGGCGTGAGAAAAAAAAGAATGAAGGTCAACAAGGCACATTCTGGCGCCAAATATGAAGCACCCGAAAAGTCGCAAATGTACACAACATACTTAAAACCGTGCGCGCGCGTGAGCATTTTACTATTCTCTTGGATATAGGTCCTTTCCCTGATTATCGTATGATATTATATCAAAACTTAAATAATTTTTCAAGTCCTCTGCTCATAGATACTACGCACTATGTTCAAGTTGAGATACTCTTCGTCCTCGTACTGTTAGAATCACACAATCAACAACAATTTTATCATGAATTATTTCGCTTATTTTTTTTCATAAATAAAATCGATATTCAATCCTTTAACTCGTATTTCAGTAGATCAAGACCAGAGATTGAGAGACGGAACAGTTAAGAAACTCAGCAGAAAGCTTGAATTAAAGCTATTGAAAATATAAAAATGTAAATTTGATTTGCACATTATGTGCTAACACATATTTGAGTCACACAGCTGAGTGTTCTTCAATCATTAAAATGCACGAATGCACGTATAATCAGTAGTTGAGCGCTGGCGAACGGTGCCTGCTATCTGACTGTGGCAACCACTGTAGAGACTTCTGGCTCAGACTGTACCATTGGAGGTTATGAAATTTGGACATTATGAACCGCACTGTTTATTTGGTATCTTAACGTTGGAGTTTGTGAAATTTGGACATTGTGAAACAGTGATTATTTGAATGTTATAGATTTGGAGCTTATGAAATTTGGAGGTTATGAACCGCTCTGTTTATTTAATATTTAAACGTTGGGGTTTGTGAAACTTGGACATTGTGAAACAGTGATTATTTGAATGTTATAGATTTGGAGCTTATGAAATTTGGAGGTTATGAACCGCTCTGTTCATTTAATATTTTAAGCGTTGGAGTTTGTGAAATTTGGAGTTTATGAAACGCTCCCCTGGAAATTCACTCGAATAAACCATCACAATATTAGGCATATTTTAAAAAACTATTACAAAAGCTTTACAAAATGTTTCCACCTTCAATTACAGATAAGACTGGAAAGTAAAGTATCGAAGAAGACCAGGCTCACATTCTGCACTACAGGAATCCTTCTGAGGAGGCTTGAGGCTGACCCTCAGTTGACCTCCGTCTCTCACATTATTGTAGACGAGGTTCACGAGCGCAGTGAGGAAAGGTATGTGGCAGTCACTATTTTGCTATACTCCTCTCAAGATTAATGTCAAACTACTTATTAAAAGTATGTTGTGTACGAATGTTTTAAGTCAATGGCCTCCGTATACATTTATCTTTTTCTTCCTAAGGCAAATTTTGCATTCTTTTATAATTAAATCCCAAACAAATATAAATTACATATTGTGTACCGGTACAAAACTTTATTAACTAAAAGTTTATTAATCGGTTTTTACTTCAATTGCTTTATTTGGCCAAAAATCATGATGTTTCCTTTACAGTGATTTTCTGCTGCTAATCTTGAAGAAGCTTCTCCCACAAAGACCAGACATCCGGGTGATACTCATGTCTGCAACTTTGAATGCAGAATTGTTCTGCAAGTACTTCAACGATGTTCCTGTCGTTGATATTCCAGGTAATGTGTCTTAAAACGGATATTATAACAGCTTTCTTCCAATCTTGAAAAGGTTTTACTCTTAGTCCCCTGCTGCATCCCAATGTGGACTCCTACTTCATTCACAATACATCTCCAACCATTTCTATTCACATCTCACAATTATTATCTTGATTCTTCTTCTACATCATGTTATCAGTTTTTTCTTGGTCTCTTTGTCTTTCCTTCACTTCAATTAAATGGATATTCCTAACATTCTTCTAGTAACCAATCTTCCAATCTTTCTTATTTTTAACTTTCATCAATTGCCTCCTCAATAGTCTAATCATCTCAGTTTATCAAAAATCTTTTGATATCCTTTCTAACAATTATTTTAGGCCCTACTACTTAATTTTTTTTTCCAAACTGCTATAGCCATTCATCCACAAACACTTCCCTTATTTATAAAACATAAAAATTTTGCTTACAATTTTTTTAACACATGAGTGTTAAAAAAATTGTAAGCAAAATTTTTATGTTTCAACAAATGGCTCTGATCAATCGACTTGTTATTCTCCAATATTGTCGATTGATCAGAGCCATTTGTTTCAACTGTTCTAGTTAATAATTTGTACTACATGATTTGTTTATATCCGGATAAATTTCTTTATTTGATATTGCCTATGCATAATATGAAAAAAATAATAGTTTAATCTTAAAATGCGTTGTGAAAAATTGTTTTGAATCATTACTTTAACCAAGATTATTTCCAACCTTGAAAATGTCCTCGTAGTTTCTTTTAGTCATGAATTTTTACTGTTGGCCTACAAAATAATGAGCTAAACATTGATTACTGAAAAACTAAACACTTTTGAAGAATCCAGCTGAGTTTTTAATTCATCAAATATTACACAGTACGGTATTTTACATGTTTGCGTAGTTTTCTGTTTTAATCAACTTTGTGATTCAACAAACACACAGTTAGTTAAGAGGGGAATTAACTGTATGTTCAACGTATGTTTTAAGTTGGTGTTGTTTCATTCCAGGTCGTACATTCCCAGTAGAACAGCTGTTCCTGGAAGACATTGTGGAGGCAACCGGCTACGTGATAGAAGAGTCTTCCAAGTACTGTAGGAAGCTCAACAAGACGAGTATGAACCAGTTGGAGACACTAGAGACAGAGCTAGAGTTGGCTGACGTCATGTCTGGACGAGTTATCAGCAATGCCAAAACAGCTGATCATGACTTAACTGTCAAACAGCTGTGTCATAGGTACAAGGGTGAGTAGTGTCATATTTTTTTACTTCCCGCCTTCACATCCGGGGCGTTAGTCACAGTTTTTTTACATTTCCTCAGACTAGGCCAAGAAGTTCCCTTTTGTTATCACATAGCAGATACAACAGTAAAACACATTGGTGATTGGCAGGATTAGAACCCAGGATCTCAAGGATCAAAGTCCTGTGCTCTACCACAAGACCAGTTTACTCCCAGTAGTATGGTATTAGTTCTGAAACAAGATCAATTTATCCATTGAATTGTTATTTAACATTTCATATTTATTTTTCTCTCTTTTGATTAATTATTCATACTTACCAACGTTGATGGCCACTTGAGCCGTAAGAGGTTTTTAGCCAGCAATTTTCCTGTCTTGTATTGTTTCCTCTTTTACTCCAATATTACTCGTGATTTTTTCCCTTGTGAGCCCTCCTCATGATTGAAAAGAATAATGGTTGAAAATCATCCTCTGTAACATTTGTTGTTGATAAAATATGAATTTAAACAACCTTATTGTCTTGTCAACACAGTTATATCCCTACAAATAACACTACTTTCCTTCAAAGATATTTGTGTTTGATCATTTCATATGGTCAAAGTTCTGTCCTGGATTACAAGTTTTGTGGTGTATATTTGCTAATCGATTTTGATTTGCTTTTGATTTTTTTATTTAAATCCAGCAGTAACAGTCAATAGTTCTATCATTTAATTATCGACATTGTTATATATGAATAATTTAAATAATACCAACTAACTATATCAGTGTTTGATTAGTTTAAATAAAATATAGTAATTGTACTTTTCCTTAGATTACAGCAGACATACTTGGAAAAGTATTTACCTGATGGACCATGAGAGAATAAACTACGAGCTGATAGAGACAGTATTGTTGTACCTGGTTGATGGAGATCACCAGTTTCCTAAGGAGGGGTCGATTCTTGTAAGTAAACCTAATTTTAGAATATTTCAAAATGTTAACAACTCAATAAAGTTTAGCTAGGTGACCCGGGTGGGTTAGGCCTAGTCTCCAGTGGCTTAATGGCACAAAACACAACACTGATATAGGATTCCATCAGAAAATATCTATTAGCTTCATGATTGTGTTTATATTGCCCTCTAAAGACTCAAACTTTCTCCAAAAAATCGTAAACCAGCCACTCAGCTTCCCTTTAACAACTTAAAGAGAGAAAGACATATTTTCCAGTTTTTGCATTTAATAGTAGCTTTGACTATTAATAGTCAATGATAGTAGGTACTTTAATAGGCCTACTAAAATCTAGTCACACTACACCAACTTTTTTTTTTAAGAGGTTGGTGGCCTCTTTTAACCTTGCATTTGCCCGTCCACATAGACTACAGATCTGTGCGTGGAACGTATCCAGCAAAGCAAGGGGTGAGCCGGTACAGTACAAAGGTGAACTGTACTGATAAAAGTTAGTGGTAGTGACCAGGATCCAAACCCACGACACTACTGCCTTGGGCCCGAAGTCTGCGACGCTACCGACTGAGCAACCGACTCACCAACTTATTTATCAACTTACCAACTTATCCAACCAACTTTACCAACTTATCCAACCAACTTTACCAACTTATTTATTGGCAAAACTCAACAACTGAAATATATATGTTGGGCCTATGATAAATCATCGTTTCCTCACAGCAACCTGACCTCGGCTAAGATCCAAGATATTCGGTGGTGGTAAAAGTGACTGACGTACAGTTTTAAAGAACGCCTTCAATTTTTCAGGTTTTTCTCCCAGGTATGCAGGAAATCCGGGAAATGCACGACATGCTCTCCAACAACCAGACCTTTAATCCAAGAAATAATAGATTCAAGCTTGTACCACTTCACTCAAGCTTGTCAAGTGAAGAGCAAGCTCAGGTTTTTGAGTGAGTACTTTTGTTTCTTGAGCTATTTTCATACCTAGTTTAGTACATCGATTCTCGGCAGAAGTGTCACTAAGATAAATTTGTAACAAATTAATTAAGGATTAAAACTAAGGGTGAACAAGTTTGAAAATTTAAGGAAATGTACTTGAAAATATATGTTTTATCATTAGGACAGGATTAAGCTTTATTTTGGATGTTCTCGGGACTGGATTTGTTCAAATCATCGTGTTTCTCTGCATTGGGAGTAACAGTGAACAATGATGACGTCTCTCGATAGAGGGAGATGTTGCCGGTATGGTGGACGATGATGTCTCCATGATAGCAAGAGATATTCACAATGGTTTCATGAACTCCAGAGACAATGATGGTGTCTTTGTAACTGAGGGAGATGTTCTGTAAATGACCCACGATGGTACTGCGATCATGGGACATGTTGACGATCTGGCACCGTTATCCTAGGAAATGTTCATTACTAAAGAGTTACAAAAATAAATGTTATGCTAATGTAATAAATGAAAGAGTTTAGCTCTTATTCGCATTGCTTTATACTTATTCAACAACTTGACTTGAAAAACGTCTCTATATTTTGTTCTTTTGTTGCCAAATTAATGTAAGGCCTAATTTTTAAGTTTTTTTTATCAAAGAATGTTTTTTCAGGAAACCTAAGAATGGTGTAAGGAAGATTGTTTTATCGACAAATATTGCTGAAACATCAGTTACCATTGATGACTGTGTGTTTGTGATTGATAGTGGAAAAATGAAAGAGACAAGGTAAGATTTGGTTTTATTTGTCATTTTGCTTCTGGACATTCGAGGTTTTTTTCATGCACTCTACTGTCATTATTTAAATTCATTTTTTACAACTATTCATTCACTACATCTTTACACTTCTAAAAATGTTAGTATAAGATATCAGTAGTACAGTGTTGACTCATTTGACATAAAAGTTCAACCACCAGTATTTAACGTATTTCTGTTTCTGAGAAGCGAGTTGGGAATAAACTACTTTACAACTTATAGATACAAGTTAAAATGATATTTCAATTGATATGCTACTCCTAAAAACTGTTAGCTTCGCACCTTAGAATAGTTATTTGAAATTAGGCTATGTAAATAAAATGATGAAATTATCCAAATATGTATAGCCTACACTAAATAAAGAATAAAAATGCTAGGCCTACAAGTTGAAAATATATATTGTTTTCTTTATACCAAACCATAACATCTAATGCAGTGTCTCTGCAATTTAATAAAGTACTGTGTTGGGAGTCGGGACAGATCTATTTGAAACAATCTTAACGAATAAAACTACATTTCCTACCACTGCACGGAAATGATCTCACTGCCATACCTGTAAACAGTATGCAAATAGCTCATTGCCTCTCTAGCGCAAGAATGGATCATTCCCGCCCGCTTAATCAGCTGATTTCCCAGTTGTCATTACTAGGCCAATAACAGCTGTGAATCCGTTACATTAGCAGTTAATAACTGGTAAAAAATAACATAACCTTTAAAAAAATCAAACATAACCTAAATGACATTGTATGTACATCTAAAAAGATAATCTGCGTGTTATTATAAGTTAATTATGATAGTAGGACAAATCTGGTGTGTATTACGATCACAAACAGTCATTGCACTCTTAATATATAAATAGTTTTTTTTCTACAAGATTGATTATTGTGTGATCATAAATGTCAATACATTTTAACATTCCAGGTTTGATAGCAACAAGAACATGGCATCTCTAGAGACAGTTTGGGTGTCGAGAGCAAACGCTTTACAGAGGAAAGGACGAGCGGGCAGAGTCATGCCGGGTATTTGTGTCCACCTGTACACCTTACACAGGTGAGTAATGTAAAAGTGTGCAATCCTACAGGTTTTACCAGTTTTAAACCAAAACAGTTGATCTGTAATCAATATTTTCTGTATCAATATCAACTGTTGATTCATTAGTTTTGCTGCGGTCGTGTGACATAGTTGCAATGTCTTTGAGATCACAAGGAATGTCCCAAGGTTTTACCGCAACTGCAGGGGACTAGGATAACGTTTCCCTGATAGGAGAAGTAGATGTTAATGTTCACGTAACCACAGGAGATATTCAGTGGTTTTCCAATATTTTAGAAGTCAATGATGATGCTATTTCTGATTTCATCCCAAGGGATGTTATAAAATGATTTTGCAAAAATCACAGGAGACAAAGATTATCAAGACTGTCATACATTGGCCTATTGATTGTGACACAATCGGAGAAGACGGTGTTTAAATGGCCGTGGTAGATATTCAGCACTATGCTGTAAACCCAGCTGTTCCTGATCAAAACGTCGTTTAGCTGGCATTAAATAAATGATTCTGGCTAACAAAACAGCTGATCTTTGTCAGTAACAAAGCTAAACTGATCATCTTACACCATTCTTCACTCGCCATTTGCTCATATTTGGGCTAAAATAAGCACCTAGGAAACGTTCTGATCGATGATAATAATAATTGACGTTTTAGTTTAGCAGTCGGTTAGGCTACTCAAACAGAGAACCTTAAACATATTCTTGTTCCTATCCTATTATGTTTGTTTTGTCTGAATTTTATTATGTAATTTTTTGTCTTTTGTCAAACAGTAATTTGTGAAATGTGTTTTTGTGAACAACAAAACTTATCTCAGTAGGAATGTTAGTTAAATATAACTTAATAATAATTTATTCCTGTATCTATTCAAATTTGTTTTTGTAATGGTGGTCCAACAAGGAACAATCATTTTGGTTAGTGGATTCCATCAAATGTTTTAAATTATATCTGAAAGTACTGCACAGTGCATAGGGACAATCTTTTCTGATTATAAACAATTATGGTTTTAACTGAGCTTTAGGATTAAGTTAAGTTCTCTAGTTTGATAATTTTGATTTTTGACAGCTTAGTTTTGTCAAAGTGTTTTTATCAACTCCCCAATGTTGATCAAGATACCTTTATTTTACAACATTTAAGATGAGTTAAATTGTTTGTTTGTAATGCGTCTATATTTATTTGTACAGGTATGACTATCTCTTGGATGCCCAGCCCATACCAGAAATCAAGCGAGTGCCTCTTGAACAGACAATATTGAGAATAAAAATGCTACCATCAATGTCTGGTGCTGGTCTTCAACAAGTGTTAGGTACGCTTGGGTTCCTTCAGTTCCTTGTAATTGAATCAAAGCAACAGCTACTGTGGACTAATAGTTCAGTTAAAAAGTAAAATCAAAATATATAAAAAAAACATTTTATAGCAGTAAAAAGTTATTATTATAATCCTTCAAAACATTATACTAGGAGTGAATTTCTGTAATGACAGTGTAGCTCAGTAATCATTTTTACATAAATCTTTTCTCTGTCTGAAAATTCCCAGTAGGCCAATTTTTTTCTTTTTTTCTAAAGATAGAGATGGTGATGGAGTTTATAGAAATCTTGTCCAGGTATCAACATTTTCATTGTGACACTAATGAGTTGTTTCAAATCAAGTTTTGTTAGGAAAATTCATAAAAAAATTCTCCAAAATTTTTAATCAAAACAATACAATTCAATATTTGAGATCTGTTCATCGAATGGTATTCTCACAAAATAACCCTCCATTTCAGAAGACTGGTGAATTAGTTATTGGCTACTCTTGCTGTAGTAAAAGACTTGTAGTGTGCTTAGTGAAGTTGAAACACAAAATATGTTTAATATTTTAAAACAAGTTAAGTCAGTGTCGGTGTAGCTAAAAATTCGGATCAGTCACAAATCCAACATATTTCAACAATATTGTTATGTACTCCAACTTAGAGTTTTATAATGAACATTTTCAAAGCATCATAATTTTAATCATCTCCATTCCATCAAATAAGGCAATTTTGTTTGAATTTTTCGTGGCCCTGTGCAATACCTTGACCATTGTTAAAACTTTACAACTAAAATGCCAAACTTAAGGTTTTTTTTACTGCAGAGTCTTGTGCATCTAGAAGTCAAGTAGAAATTATGATTAATAGTCAGATATTCCTATCAGTCGATAACCTCGAGGTTGAATTATACAATATTGAGTATTGTACAATAAATTACAATATTGATATTCACTCCACCAAAATGCTATTCAATTTTGCAAAACATGATTCACAAAAATGCTGGGTGTGTTTGCAAATACGTTGTTGTAAAACATTTTTTTTTCAATACATGTGTTAGTATTTTGCTGTGTTCCTCTCTTCCATCAACAAAAACTTCCACAACTTAACCAATCACCCTACCAAAAAGTTGGAGTAAGCTGATTTGGTGGTAGTATGCAGGACTTCAGTCCCTGAGGTCCCGGGTTCAAATCCCACCAACCACGAATGGATTTTATCTAAGTGGTAACACTGTGAACCTATAGGCCTAAGTAATTTGTAATTTGGTTCTGAGCTAGACCCTTGTGTCCTAGAATGTGAAGGTTGAAATGTTTACAGGAGAAGTGCTGGAGCCGCCGACAGAAGAGAGCATCACTGGTGCTATCACAAGACTGGTGCATGTAGGAGCTCTGGACAGGGCTGAGAACCTAACTCCTCTCGGCCAACATCTGGCAGCACTGCCTGTAGACGTGAGGATCGGCAAACTGTTGCTTTACGGAGCCATGTTTAGCTGTCTGGACTCGGTGCTCACAATAGCAGCCAGGTAATATCCCATGTTATGATAATGGGGAATGTACGATACATGTACATTTTTATGGATATCTTCTGAAAATTTTACATTATCTGCTTGAAGTTTTCTCACAAACAAAAAGTTGTGTCTTTTTAAACTGAAACCATGAAATTTCTGGAATAAGCCATGAATTTTGCGGTTAAACCTTAGAAATAGGGATAGATCAACTTCAATATTATCATTTGATAATCCCAAGAAACCCTTGATAGACCTACTGACGATATATATTTCTTAATACTTTGTGACTATGGATTTGTATTAAAATCATCCAATAAAATGCCAGTAAAAGTCTAAGAAATAGGAATAAAGATTTACTTAATATTTGGCCCTTCTACAGTCACATTTTTTAATACCAGTGAATCTCAAATGCATTGAAATATTTTTTAAGATAAAAATGCTCTGCAAACCATTTAATAGACCTTTTTAGTTGGTTAAAAACTCTTTTGTTTTTATTAATTTAATCTAGGGGTGTGCGAATAGTGATTTTCAACCTTGAGCCGAGCCGAGCCGAGCTTTTTAAAAAATGTTCGAGCTCGAGCTTTTTCGAGCCGAGCTTTTCCTAGCGTAACCTTATCTTAATTATTAAACTTTTTTTCTTAAAAAAGTGCATAATAATAATAATGTTCAGTCAATTTTTAAATAAACACAATGTTATTTTAATATGTTTAAAAACATTGAGAATTGTCAAGACATCAAATAGTAGATAATCACGATTAGAACTGAACTGAACTAAATGAAGATGCAAGAAATAAAAGGATATCGATTGAAGGCCTGAAGAGATATGCAGTGCAAACTGAGAAAATCAGATTGTCTTTCATAACAGAACAGCAACGCGACCTTGAATGATGACAAAACAACTAGCAAGTCGATTACATATGTATATTGTAACTACTATGAATATTTAATTACTAGCTGTAACCCGCGGGCTTTGCCCCGTTTAACTTCTTAATTTTCAAGATTATCCCGTTCGCATGGCTCAATCACGTCCTGGTTGAAGTTTGTTCGCTACGCTCACTCACCTTTAGGTTGGAGCTCGTTCGCTACGCTCACTCACCTTTAGGTTGGAACTCGTTCGCTGCGCTCACTCACCTTTAGGTTGGAGCTCGTTCGCTGCGCTCACTTGCCTTCAGGTTAGCTCGTTCGCTACGCTAACTCGCCTCCAGGTTGAAGTTCGTTCGCTACGCTCACTCACCTTTTGGTTGCAAATTAGCTGTTGTCATAAATGTAAAAGAAATAATAGTGCTGCACCCTGTTGGTAATTTTTGTAACTTTAATGCTATCGAACATCACAGAACAGAACCAACTTGTTTAATTGAAACAGCTGTTAAGATTCAATAATTTCATTTCTCATAAGGTTAACATGGGAAACTCCAGAGCCACTGGGGCGGAGCCCGAAAGGATTTTTGAAATAAGAATATGCCTATATGTTAATCGGGAATGTGAGCTATCATCATGCCAAATTTCAGCCCAATCCGACCAGTATTTTTCGCGTTCACTTGTCACAAACATACATCCATACATCCATACATCCATCCATCCAAACTTTCTCATTTATAATATTAGTAGGATATTTTGTATAAATAAATACAAAATAAATTTAAAAACACGTGATTATTCTTGTTGTTTTCCATGCACAAAATATTTTTGTTTTATGAATCCTATTAATCAAAAAAGAACATGGTTGGTTTGGATCCAATAAGGTGGAGAGACAAGTTTTACTTATATATTAAAATATATATAATTGACATATAGAGGAAATAGACCAAAGCACTAGAATTAATAGAATAACACACAAAGTAAACAAGAAATGAAATGCAGAACACGATGATTTAACACTGTCACTCAATTTTGTCATCTAGAAGGGTCGGCGAACTAATCAATAAATAGCCAAAACCAGTTTCCTCCCCTTCACACAGTCTCACCGCCCCCCTCCCCCCCAATCCGGGTGGCCCAACACTTTGTCCTTGAAACACCCTTGCGTCTGAAACAATAAACCCTTACACCCTCGTTGCTGTTTTGACAACAGGTTTATGAATGCGATCACTATTTTTCATTTCCAGAATTAACTACCTATCAATTATTATTATTTGCAAGATACAAATAGGAAACTACATCACATTATGGTATTCAATGACCCATGTACAATCAAAAATTAATAACTCATTACTTATTTTGATAATAAAAAGCACTCATTACAGCACGCGCCACTTATTGGTAGAACGTCGATTATCCAAATTAATTGGGGATTGGGGTTGTTCGGATAACCAGTCATTGAGGGGAAAAATACGGGGAACGGGAAGGGATAGCGGCCGGTGGCGATTTGCCGATTTCGCATCTGTGGATACTGTACAATAATATAAATTTGATTAATTATAGAGATGTGCGAGTACTTGAGATTTTGAGTTCGAGTCGAGTACGGCCTTGAAACTCGAGCTTATTTTTTAACTCAGCAGTTTCAAGTCGAGTTTGGTTTAAATTGGTAAAAAATCAATATTCGTTAAAATGTAACTTGTGTTTACATGAAATACTGGATAATATTTCTCGAAGTGAGCGGGCATAACAACAGCGAATGAAGTAGGGGTTTGGGGGGAAGGGGGAGGGTCAGACCTTTGAGCTATATTTAGACTTTCACCACTTAGCAGCCGTGCGGTGGCGTAGCGCTACGGCCAGTCGTGATTGGCGCGCGATTTTATTGATTTTTGCTTCTTTCTTCCTTTCGGTTAACCGACGTTTCGGATGACCGGGCTTCGGATAATCGACGTTCTACTGTATATATATATATATATATATATATATATATATATAATCCTCAAAGTAACTGTTACTTTATACTAAATAAAATAGGTACAAAATTGTGTGGCCAGTCAAACTTTATAAACAAACATTTTATTCTATAATATACAGATGGTAAATAGGGGTTGGTTTAAAGGAAATAAAATACAAAACATATTAATTAATTATTTTGATAAACATTAGAAAGGTTACGGGATTGATTGAACTAAAATAACCGCAGGGAAACTTACAAGTAGAAAAGTCGTCAACCACAATCTGTTTAATCAGTACATTGTTAGAGAGAGAGAGAGAGAAAGAGAGATAGCAGATAGGGGCGTTTGATAAGGAATCTGAAAAAGTAAACAAACAAGGAACAACGACACGACGATACTCGTTTACAGCCTTATTGTCTCGCCCACTACATTTGCACACGAGACCACTTTTTGTTTCTTCCTTATCTTTCATCTGTCCCAAAATAGAATTCCTGAAATAGTTTGTTGGTATAATCTCCCCTCCCACACAAGGCGCAGTGCTCAGTGCGCACTGTAGGTTGCCACGGCAACCGTGTGTCGTCATAGCGACTTAGCCAATCACGCACTCGCACTGCGTTGTATATTACGATACGAATAGTTGTGTTAGAAAGACAACGCGATAGGTGGTAGTTTCCTCAAAATTACGATCGATAATCATTGCGTCTTGACTGAGCTGAGGTTCGTGCTTATCAAGACACAATTATGAAACGGAGGAGAGTAAATTTAAATGAAAGTTAGTTCCTTATTTATTAATTTAATTTTTATTTGCTAGTTCAATAAGTATTCGGCTCGAACATTTCGAACTTTTTGAAAATCACGAGCCGAGCCGAATAGCGTCCTATTCGGCTCGAAAAAGCTCGATGTTCGAATACTCGCACACCCCTAATTTAATCATTACACTATACTCAATTATTGTTCATTATTATGATTATGACAACTCATTGTAGGCCTACGTATCATAGTTTGATTATATTTTGGCCTGTAACACCTTTGATATAGTTATCAGTAGTAAGAAAGTATTATTGGCTTTTACAATGTGTGCATTGATCACAATGCCATCATGACCGTAAGCTATCATCATGACGCTATAGTAATTTCATCATTATAATACTAGTTTGTGTTGATTAGCAAATAGGATATTGTTGACTAATAAATTTACACAATGTTGATTTCAGCCTTTCTCAAAAATCACCTTTCCAATTTCACTTTGATAAGAAAGATGAGGTAAACAAGAAGAAGAAGGAATTCATGGTAGCAAACAGTGATCACTTTACGATACTGAGAGCATACAATGTAAGTAGACGTTACTACCACTCATACTGGATCGTTCATTCTTACCAAACATTGTCATTAAAAAGATTTTACTATGGAGGCTGTTAGTGAAAAGATTAAATATAAATCAAAATTGTTTTAGAGTTTTTCTATATTCTTTATTAATTAAACATTCTGTTCCACAAAAGTGATGCCTGTAACGAATAGATTACACTTGAAATTTAGACATACTTAAGAGCTACTGAACTACTTAGAACCTTGCTATATGAAAGATTTAACAATAATTATTGAAATTGTAAATACAGTTGTGTCCCCATCTCACATGGTCATTATGTAATAGAAGTGATAATAATATATATTCCACAGGGCTGGCGTAAAGCAGCAGCTAGCGGCAAAAACGCCGGTTACACGTACGCTAACGAGAACTTTCTCTCTGTCCGCACTATGCAGACTTTGATTGGCATAAAGTCACAGTTCCTGGAGTATCTGGCTTCTATAGGCTTTGTCCCGGATAACTGCCGGGGCCAAAATAGAAGGTGCAATGAAGACAAGATATTAGAGCTCACAGGGGAGGAGGTAAGTAGTTAACTTTCTGTAAGTAGTGGCTGGACTCACATCTGGGGGAGTATGTTATTCTTTCAATTAGGCATAACTACTGTATTAAAATCTGGTGTGATTATTTTTTTGTATTACTGTATTTTTTTTTAGCTTAACTTAACCAATCAATAGTTTTTTTAATACTTATGAAGTCAAACGAGGTGAATCCCGTGGGTAATAGCTAGTATTGTGTAAAGGGACTTTTCGGCCACCCTGTAGTCTTCAATGAATCTTGTCCGGCTTAGAATATACCTTCTTCACCACATATGTAATAGTTTTCTTGACAAGAACTGTTTATAGATTTTTTTAATATTCTTGAATTGGTCATCGTGCTCGACCAGTAATCAGTAAGCTGTTCGTTGGTTTGATGCTAAAAAGGTCAGTAGCTTTATGATGATTTGAAACTAGAGCTAGCTGGCCTAGATAAATGTCATAGCCTCTTCTAAGACAAGAGGGGGGGGGGGGGTGTAGGAATATCACACCGACCGGCTTATTACCATGGTAATAACATTGTGCAGAGACTCCATTATAAATTTGTGCATCAGCTGTTTCAGTAGGCTGGGGCTGCATCTTTGTCACTTTTGTTTTGTCCCAATGTAAATTCTCAATCTTAGTCAGTACAAAGCTACACAAGGCATCTCACTCTATTCATTGTTCACTTATAGTTTTAATGAAATCGTTCTAGTGTGACAAGTGTTTTGATTGGTTCCACCTATCAGTGATTACAAATTGAATTATGTGGCATTTACAAGGAAAAGTTCTTAACAAACTTATCACTCCTAGTGTGTGAGGCCTGTTTCTTTTTTTGTGTTCCTAGGAATTCACAGCATATAGATGAGCTTCTTGCAATCTTGAAGCTATTTTAAGTGTTAACATTCCAATGTCATCTATTGTAAAAATATTTACTCATAATTGTTCTCACTTGCAGCTTAACTCCAATGGCGAAAATTATAAGCTGTTAGCGGGCCTCCTCAGCGCGGCTCTGTACCCAAATATTGTTAAGGTGCTAAGCCCGGAGAAGTTTTACGCCCACAGCATCTCAGGGGCTGTACCCAAGGAGCAAAAGCCTGAGGACCTCAAATTCAAGACCAAATGCGACGGATATGTAAGTAAAAATTCTTTTAAAATTTTGTTTCCCATACACTTGAGCAGCAGTTCATTAGAATTTATTCTCCTCTAACCAAATCATAAATAAAAATAACAATCAGCTAATCTTAAAATGTTACTTACTAAATGCAAAATTGGCTTTTGAATGTGAGTGCTGGATTGAAAATGTGACGGTGTTGTTTGTTATCAAATGGAAAGTTTGAGTATTTACTAATGAAATTAATATTTAAGTAGTCAAGACAGTATACAATCTTTTAAGTTAAGTGATCAATTAGAAAAGATAATGTTTTTATTTGTTGTTCATTTTCAGGTTCATCTTCATCCATCTTCTGTGAATTACAATCAAGGCCGTTTCTCCAGTCCATATCTTGTCTTCCAAGAAAAGGTGAGTGCTGAGTTAATTTTTATTTATTTTGCTGTAAATTATGAATTATTTCAATAGTTCATATGATTTTTTTATGGAAGATTCTCTTAATTCATGTTTGTATTGGTTAGACCTCTGTGATCTCTATTTAACTAGGGACGGATCGGTTTCAATGTTGGTTTATCGGTTTTAAGTGTCTACATTCAAGGTATTTGATGCTAAGGATTCACAAAATTTATTTATGAATAGGCCCAAGTTTCAAAGTAATTTGTTACAGGTAAAAACCTCCAAGATCTTCATCAGAGACTGTACAATGGTCCCAGTACTTCCCTTGGTGATGTTCAGCAGCAATGAACTCAGTGTTGAGTTGAGCAACAGCATGTTCACAATCTCTCTTGAGGACAGATGGATCATGTTCACCATCAACAACCATGCAGTGAGTACAGCAACTGTTCAATCTATTGACTCTTGTCTGGGGATCGTTAAGTTTAAGATAAAACCACTCTATTTTGGTTTTATTTTAAAGATTTGTTAGCTTATTTGAGAAAAGTGAAATCCAGAAGCTTATAGTTACACAAGGAAAGGTCACATGCCATACCAATGATGACTGTCAGGTGTTGCATACCTTTATCAGCCACGTGGCTTTACCGTAAAATCCATATAAAATAAAAAATGTTCGGGAAAATGTTCTGAATTTCTCAAAACGAACATGTAAGACAGTTTGAGCCCAACTTTAGAAGCAATAGTTGCAATGAATTAGATAGGAGTTTTTATATGACCCCATTTACAATACATATTTGTTCAAAATGGGACTAGAGTGTTGTGTCAGCCCTTTTCGCGTGGTAGATCTTACTTATCCTTTCAAAGATGTTTGATTCCAACTGAAAGAAGACAATTCAGGAGGGGGGATAGAGAGCTGTAATGGTTGGCTCTACTGACAATTGTCATTCTAGATTTGTGTTAATTGTTATTGTTTACTTCTAGTTGATTTGTACTAATTAAATATTTTTACCAAAATTATTCTTTCATAATAAGTTCTGATTTTCATGAGTTTAATACATGGCGCAGTCGGTAGGACCCAAACCTACGCTCCCAAAGGGAATCTGATGTCCATTCAACACCATGTCTTTGATCATAATTTTGTTTGTAGTTTTGTCTATTAATTAATACATAAACAGTTGAAACAACCAAAGCCTTTGGTCACTCCAAACTATGCAAATAAAGACTGCACCATGTATTAATTAATAGACAAAACTACAAACGAAATTATGATCGAAGACATGGTGTTCGACCCTTATCTAATGTAAACCCAGGAACCAACGTTTGGATATCTGATCTGGAACATGAAGGACAAGTGGTAAAAAAGCTAAACTCACTACAATCTTTTAAGTGCTGACTGACAAAGGAACCATAGTTTTGAAGAAACCGGTTTCACCTGCGACCAATGCAAAATATTCTAAAGGAAAGCAACCACAACCATTCACCATCAACAAGTGGTCAGATGGATAATCGAATCCATAGACAACGGTACGTACATAACCAAGTTTTAAACGGTTAACCACAAACGTCAATCAGATGGTCAGTTGGATCATTGAATCGATGAAGAAATGAGAAACTGTTTAATGGTTCCTCCAGACACCTCTGGGAAATCTTCAGCTAAAATAACATCCATATCAAGACGGCTTATAAAACCTCCCCAGAAACTCAACCTTTAATGATGGGGACAAATGAGAGACACTGTTTTTGCTTTTTTGGCAGCTTTTCTCTGAATCCAGTTTCACAGTCTTGTTTCAATTTTTTTTCATATGATGCTAAATCATGTTTCAGATTGGCGAGTTGCTACAAACAATGCAAAAGGAACTGTTGAAGTTGATGGATCAAAAAATTAAGGATCCCTCTCTGAATCTGTTGACGGATCCACGGGGCAAAAAGATACTTTCCACAATTACCTATCTGGTTACACACGGTTGACAATAGTGCTCTTAGGTAGACAAATTTGTATGTACAAAAATTATTTTTTTATATATTTTGTACTGTGATGTAATACTGTAATTTTGTCAAAGCATAAGGCTAACAGTAGGCCTAAATGTGATAACGTTTTATATTGATTAGTATAAATGCCTTGTTATATTGTTGTTTTAGGATGTTACAAGAGCTGTTCGGAAAGTAAAGAATGTTGTCCTAGAGTCACCTGACTAAGGTACAACAGAAGTCCAACCAAACAACAAACAAAAACAGTGTGCTTTTAAACACGTAAGACAAGTTGAAATAAGTTGGCAATACTTAAAAACATTAAGACTACGATCAGCAACTCGTGCATAAACATTTCTCTGTATTACATTCCACATTTTACAATTAGTGAGATTTTTAATTTCAGCACACTTTTTAAACTGTAATATTGCGCAGTGACCCTTCTTTTGTGATGGCTGGACTGTCAGTGAAAAAAAGAACAGGTCTGTACTAGAAATTGTACAGCTAATGCATCCATCAGTATCAGAAAAAAACATTCCCTACTTTCTAAACAACTCTTGTACGTTTCGATTTGTAGGATAATTATTGACACATAGGAAAGAAGACTTATATTACTACTGTATTTATTGTTACAACAGCTTTAAAGTTTATCTAGGCAATTTATTTAAGTCATGTCTGTCCTTAATTTATTTTCATAATTTATCTGTGCTATTTATTTATTGAATACCAACTCTTGACACTGGTTCATGTCTCTTAACTTATAAATAAACAATATCTTCAATAGTTTTTGAGTTTGTCAAGTAATCCTGGATTTTAACATTTAGATGGACTAAATAATTCCCTCGAAAGAATTTCATTTTATCTGAATTTTTTTTTATTATTTAAATATAAAAAATATTTATATTTCAGAACAAATATAAATGAAATTGAACATTAGACATTTTATTTCCAAATTAAAAAGAAACTTTTGTTCATTTTGGAAAATGTATCCAGAGGTATAATACAGTAGTTGATGGTTAAGGTTTTATCATGATGAACATAAATTAATAAACACATATGAAGCTATCCACAAGGTCCAAAAGCCATTTTTCCTATCCAAGAGTAGGGATAGTTGGTTCAATATACTGTAGAACATTAGATACACTAAACCCCTGCATTCGTTATCATTGGTAAGAAACTTCACTAGTTTTATAACTAACTAGCCTGCTGTAGAATATTGCAAGCTCTAACATTTTATTAGTTTATCCTAACAATGTAAATTTGATTGTCAAAATTATCAGATTACCCGAATATCCTGGGGTATTAAAAATCTAAACTAAAATTTGTCATGTAAGTGTAATTGGACCAAAGCAACAGTTTGTATACTTGTTTTGGCATATATTATTAACTCATAACCAAAGTTGTTTGCAATTATTGAACTTTGTTGTCACAAATGCTCTGCTGTTAAATGGAAGTGGCATGCTTTAAGTTTGAATTTGTTTGATTGACAAATTGACGAGCCAGCTTGATAAATTATTTTATTTTTTATATTATTTCCGTAGTTTTTGATAAATTCCTTACTCCACATTGCCTTTTTTTATATTGTAATGGAATTAACCGTAATTTATCAACAAACATTAAACCATAGCCTATTAAAAAATCAATCTGCCTGTTCAATAAATTTAGAGATGTGCAGAGGTTGGGACCGAACAATATATTGCCAATGTTTGTTATTGGGACAAAAGTGAATTCCAAGAGATTACAGGAATCTTAGATAATATAACGACTATTTTATGATTAATTTACTCTGTTAACTAGTCATTGAAATTTATTTTGTAACATTTTGTTCTAATTAATCTGTTAAAATAGTAGGTATAGGTATGTCCTATCCAATCACAAATTTATGTCCCGCAGAACTCTAAAGATTTTGAAAAATGTTCAATGCTTGTAATGTCATTTGTATTGGCCAAAAATTATTTGATTAATTAAAAACCAATTATTATTTTTGACTTTTCTTGTTTTTTCCTTACTCCTTTATTTGTTGATTGTTTAGCTTATTTATGAGTTCTTAGAACTTGCAAGTATTCCAGTATCCAAAAGTAAAGCAAACTAAGGTTTACTTCAACCCAAATATGATTCCTTGTAGTGATATCTTAAAACCGAATCTCAAATCTTAAAACCATCAAAACTTGAAAAAAGTTTCGGTTTCGAGATGTTATGGTTTTAAAATTAAAGATTTGGGAAGTTCTTGTATTGTTTTGAAATTGAAATTTTTTGCATCATTACTGTATTTTTGCAACACTGTTTACACTCGCTGGCAGCAATGGAGCAAACAAATCTTCAGTAACGCCAATGTAACTAATAATATTGAACAGCAATAGGTATAATAAATTAAATAATTACTAATACTAGAACAATTTACTATATACAGTTTCATACCGGTATTTACTAAACCAAATAATATTATTGACCACTAAATGTTTTAATTCATCTATTACTTATATTTATTTTAGTGTTTGTATTTTATTAAAAATATTTTTAGGTTTAGTTTATTAGCCACATATTCAAATTATTATTATCTTAATTTGTTTTGAGATAAATAATTTGCCTTGACTGGGCAAATAAAAAAGTTTTGCGTTTCAGTTTTGAGATTCGGGATTTGATTTTTTAATTTTCGGTTTTGAGGTTCGAAATTTCTGGTTTTGGCCGTATATTTACGTTCACCGCTTACACATGATAAAGGTTGTTGACAAACTTATGGGAGAAAGTATGTGTCAGAATGCTGATACCGTTTATGTATCTTTGTTGCTGACTATGATAAGCTGGTTCTTCAACCATGATCAAAGACAGCTGGGTCCAGTCCCAAACCATCAAAAAGCTGCTGAATTTCCCATGACCTAACTAGCAGCCTCCAGATTGTAGACCAATACTATAAGCATTCAGTAGTAATCCCATTTACACTGACTCAATAGGCAGGTAATGGAATAATTAACACTTGTACTTCTGGACACGTTTATTCAGTGTCATTTTATAGTACAAAATTACAATAACGAATGTTGAAATGAGGAATGAAATATGATCAGTGGTCGCCCCACACCATGAGATGAGAATATGCACGGAACTTGAAGTAAATATATCCTTTGTTTTAAATACAATAAACTATAAGGTAGGTATTTATAAAACAATACCAATACATAGTATTGGTACAGTTAACCTAAACTTATGCATAAATAATTGTTAATATTAGGCAAAATTCAATTAAAATTTCCATTACAGTAGAGCGACTTGAATAAATTAAAAGCTGAAAAACCACGGATAAGTATAAACAAGCAAAATAAAACTAGTTAAACAAATTGCAGATTATCATATTACACAGCTGCACATGGATCCTCAAAAATATATTAAAATTTCATTTACATCAAATCACACAAACATGAAACCGAATACACAACCAAGATTCAAAATAATAATCCAATAGTTTTCACATTTTTTAATGTCATTTAAAGTACAAAATTACATTTAACAGTTGGCGTCGTCTAGCAGAAGTTTGTCAATGTGACAAGTATGTAATGTCTTTTTCACCACTAAATCGACACAAATAAATAACAATTTATTAAAACTCCTAAAGCTTCGTAACAACTTAGAAAAGCAGCGTGCTCATTCCGCCCATCTCGCTCTGCTCTTTGACGAATATCTCAAAGTACTGGTAGATGATGGTGACGGCCAATAGGATACCGGTTCCTGAGCCGATCGCTCCCATGAAGTCAGCGAGGACGGACAAGGCTCCGATGCAAAGACCACCGAAGGCAGCTGCAGTGGGGATGTATCTGTTGAGTTCGTGGATCATAGAGTTATCTCTGTGACCTCTCATCACCATCTGCTGCTCCTTCAGCTGTTTTGCCACCTGAAATTAGCACAAAAAATAAGCTAGTACATTCCCTCTCCTACTAATCTTCCTTTGTGGGTGCTAGTTCTGACATGGAGCTATTGGCAACATCGGTAGGGATCGGAAGATTTCAGTTGCAGTCGGTTGAATCCAGGGGTGTGTTATTTGTTTTAGCATTTTAAAACCACTACTCAATAATCACGATAAAAATTTAAATAATTGGCAATGATTTATTTCGTTTAAAATAAGCAGTATTTACGCTAGCCTTACCATAATGGCAGATTTTAGAATATGTTCAGTAATCTGACATTTCCAATAGTCTCACACAAAGTCCCCGACCTATGCTGAATTAACAAGCATCTACTGAGTTCTACAATTTTTCACTTACATCCTTGGCAGAGCTGCCGGAAACGTCGATCCAAGTCTTGGAGAAGAAGGCGCAGGAGCCCAGCATGAAGACGATGTAGAGGACAGCGTGGATGGGATCCTCCAAGATATGTCCCAGGTTCTCCGGGGGTGAGAGATAGTAGCAAAGTCCGCCTACAGGGTAAGCTCTGGCGGGACCACCACCTCCCACGTCAGCCCACACTCCCAGCAGGTTGACAAACAGATTGCCATGGAACTTGACTGCTAACATCTGACACAGAGATACTTGAGTTAGGCCTACCATACAGGTGTGTAGTGACTGCAACTTAATGGATCTACCACTGTATACACTACACTAAGTGCGTTTCATGGTGGAAATGTTGTTATTGTAATGTCAAGGCCAAAGTAATTTAGGGTATGGAATTACAAACACTTAAAAAGGGTAAGCTGTCCAAGCCCATAAAATTTAAGTTACAAATATGCTAGGAATTAAACTCATACCACTCACACTAAAGTCTGAGACACTAAATACAAGCCAGCAACGCTACCAGCACAAGAGCACTTAGTACTCTTCCATACATTATACACCATCCATTTTTCTTTGCGGCATATGTGGTAAATATTTAAAAACAATCAGTTGATTTGGAAATAGATATATGTTTGGGATAGAAATATTGAAAGCTACATTGTTGTATTCTCTCTTTTTACCAAAATTGCAGATGCAAACTAAATCCCTCGCGTAGAGCGATTATACAGGGTGAATTTTAAATGAGTTCCCCCCCTACTTTTTTTTACATTTCTTAAGATATCATCTCCGGACCACGTCAGATCATTGTTGAGTAGTAAGTACTTCATTTTGACTGGGTATACATTTTTGGCCGCCATCTTGGATCCGCCATATTGGATACAAAGTTTTTTTTTCAAATGTAAAGGTAGGGTTGTGACCCATTATTTCAAACTAGAATTTTACGCTGATTACAATGCAGCAATTAGTTTTTAAAAATCTTGATCCGTTCTAAAGTTATGAGGACTTTTTATAACTTTATTTTTAGCGCATTTTAACATTGAGCATTTACAAACTAAGACCATAATCTCAAAATAGTGCTAGATAAAGATAAGTATACACCACCATTCATTGCCGACATATTTTCACTTGGTTATGACGGATGTAGTTTTTTCAGCCGCCATCTTCGATCCGCCATTTTGAAATGTGATCAATTAATGTTTTTACTGATCAAGAAGCAACACTTACAACACAACAACCTTCATTTGTCATTAGGAAGCCATATCTTAAAAACAAGACTGAAAATATTAAGAAAAAAATAGGAGAGATATTTAATAAGAAAATTAAGCTTTCGGTTTACTCGGACAGTCAAGGAAGGGGTGTTCAGCAATTTATTGAAAATGCTGGGCAGGGTGAAATTGAAGCGAGTGGAACCGTTCTCCCCAATGCACCATTACTAAGTGTTGTAGAAGCAGCACAGGGTTCGTTGGATGACATTATTATCCTCATGGGTGGTACCAATGACTCTTTCTGTGGTAACTTTGAGTCAGTTTACAGAGACCTGGAGAAAAAGCTTATCGAGATTAGTAGCAAAAAAACTGTGATTTTGACTACAATTCCTCAGAGGTTCGATGCTGATATCATGGATCCAGTTCAAAACAAAATAAATCTCCTTAATGCTTATATTGGAGAGCTAACTGAGCGAATGCAAAATGTTCATCTTGTTGACCTAGACAGCAATAAATTTCAACGGTTTCATTTTGGACGGCAAGGACTCCATTTCAACATAAGAGGCAAGAAAAAATTAGCGTTTGCGATAAGAGATATGTTGTTGCGGATATACTCAGCTGATGTAAACTTAAGTAAATCAGGAGCTAAGAAGAAGGTAGCTAAAATGACAGAGCCTTATAATGATGCCATGCCTATAAAGTTAGTTGAAACTCACATCGGTAATATTTTTCAACAACATAAAAAAAACAAGAAAATTGGTTTTGCACACAGCATCTCTGCCGATTTCTCTGATCCAGGCCACATGACTGCTGGGGTAGCAGTAGTGTTCAGGTCTTATTTCGGAAAGCCTAAACCATCACAGCGCTTAACCAGTCACTTGGCTATACAAAATCACCATAATGGAGCAGCCGTGTATAGTCTAATAACAAAAGCAAGATATTTTGAAAAACCTTACAAAAGTGATTATGATACTGCCTTTAAAGACCTAACCGACAGTTTTAGGAGGAAGAAGCTAGAACACCTCATCTGCTCCCCAATTGGTTGTGTTCGGGACAAGATAGATTTAAATCACTTTATAAACAACATCTTTAAGTTCCAACAAATTACTAAGGCTAAAGTCACAATAGTCTCATACGGTCACAATCCTGGTCAGACTTTAAAGAATGGCTTATCCCACAAAGACTTTGTCTGTCAACTGAAAGACTTTATCAACAAAAAACAGGGACACCTTTCACCACCTCAACTGGACACAGCTAAAGCTGGAGACACCACTGCCAATGTAACACCTAATGAGGCTGCAACTACTCCAGTGTCCACGACGGAGACAAGAGCAGCTGATCAACTCACGGAGCAGACATCAACACAAACAGAGCAAGTTATTGTGGCACCTGGCGACCTATCATACAGTGAAGTGTTAAAGCAGAGTAATGGTGATGGAAGTGGGGTCAGTGCTGGGTTGGATACAGTTATGCATAACTGTGGGGCGGCGCAGTCATCTTTCTCAGCTTTAAACTCAATTCTACAAACCACCTCACCAATCAAATAAAATCGCAACATAATTTTATCAAAATTTTTCACCAGAACATTCAACACCTCCCTTCTAGATTAAATTCACTACAGGCAATTTTAGACGAAGTAAATCCCCATATAGTTGTTTTATCAGAACACGACACGAAAGAAGAGGAAATAAAAAGGGTTAATTTAAATTCTTATTCAGTAAAATCTAGTTTTTCTAGAAAAGTAAAGTCTAAAGGAGGGGTTATTATTTTGGCAGAGAAGAGTTTTGAGCTGAGGAGGGTCTCGGTGCCGGATGCAATTTGTAATGTTCTACTTGAAGAGTTGCAATTTGAATTTTGTGCCTGTAAATTCAGTATTAATAAGCAAAAATATCTCATTATTGGTATTTACAGGTCACCTAGATCAGATGTAAATATTTTTCTGGACAGGTTAGATATTTTAATTGATTATTTTAATAAAAAATATGATAAAATTATTGTAGCAGGTGACCTAAATATTGATGTTTTAGTATTGGACAGCAGACATAGATTATTACAACAGATGTTAGAAAGCAAAAATATGAGGTACCTTGTTAATTTCCCAACAAGAGTTACAGATAATTCGGAGACAGCAATAGACAACTTTTTGATAAAAAATATTAAATTATCTGACTTAAAGGTAGAAGGTCTGGTTACTTTCTTATCTGACCATGATGGACAGCTATTAAAAGTAAAATGCCAACATTCTATGAAAACCGTAAATTTGCCGATTAAAAAAGAGTTGCGTAAATTTTCACCTGAAAACACTAATCTTTTTACACAATTACTTTCCAATGAATCTTGGCTCGATGTATATAATTCCAGGGTAGAAACAAAGTATGATGTCTTTTTTAAAATTTTTTCTTACTATTTTGATCAGGCTTTTCCAAAAATATTGGTTACAAAGAGAAATAAAAAACGTACATGGATAACTAAAGAATTAAAGATGAAACAACAGCATATTATTCAACTGACTAAGGAATATCGTAGTAATAAAAGTAATAGTCTAAAAGATTTTTTACATCAGGAAAAGGCTACTTATAAAAGAGAACTAAATAAGGCTAAACACAGATATTTCCAACAAAAAATTGGAAATTCCCAAAACATTCAGAAAACCGTCTGGAATATAATCAACTCTGAAGTTGGGGAAAATGACAAGAAACCATTAGAAAATATCATTTTAAAACAAAATTCAGAAACAATTTTAGACCCTGGTAAAATTGCAAATATGTTTAATGGTTATTTTAGCAACATGGTTACAGATTTAGAATTTAAATTGTAACAATCAGAATGTGACGGCTGATGTGAAAGCTGATTTTATTGATGACTTGTTTGTAAAGCCAAAATTTGAACTGAAACCGATCACTGAAAGGGAGGTGGAAAAAATAATTCAATCTTTAAAAAATAAACACTCCAGTGGGCATGACGAAATTCCTGTAACAATAATAAAGGCTGCAAAAACCTACATCAGCAAAATTGTTTGTCATCTGATCAATTCTTCGTTTGTTTCAGGCATTTTTCCTAACATATTAAAGCAGGCAAAAATTATTCCTTTACACAAAAAAAATGACCCTGAAATTATATCCAATTATCGCCCAGTGTCTGTTCTTCCTTCAATTTCTAAAGTGTATGAAAAAGCCGTATACTTACAATTATCCGAGTTCTTGGAAAAATTTAATATTTTGGATGATAATCAGCATGGATTTCGGAATGGAAGATCAGTTGTAAGCGCAGCTGTTTCTTTTATTGAATCAGTCATTGAATCAGTAGACAAAGGACATTATACAATTGGCATATTTATGTACCTTTCTAAAGCGTTTGATAGTGTAAAACATAGTAAATTACTAGAAAAACTTAAAATAATTGGAATATCAAAAAGAGCTCTTAATTGGTTTTCTTCCTATTTGACAAATAGATCTCAATTCGTGGAAATTACCCATTTGACAAATCATAATAGAATTATCAAATCATCATCAACTTATCAACCAATTAAATTTGGGGTGCCACAAGGTTCAATTTTGGGGCCTTTGCTATTTTTGTGTTACCTTAAGGGCATGGAAGATACTTTAACCTACAAGCAAAATTCTAAATTATGTCTTTACGCTGATGATTCTAATTTGATTGTATCATCTAACTCTCCAGAAGAAGCTGAAATTCTTACATATGTAGAATTAGAGAATATTGGGAACTATTTCTACAATCATAACTTATTATTAAATTCACAAAAAACTAAATTTATAAATTTCAGAACAGCACAGAACAGAATTACAAAAGATCCAACAATAACTTACAACTCAAATAATATTCAAAAGGAACATCAAATCAATTTTCTGGGATTAACAATAGATGAAAATTTGAATTGGGATAAGCACACACAGAAAGTTTTAACCAAAACTAACTCTGGAATGTTCGCATTATCAAAAATGTCCTTTTATTGTAATTTGAAAACCCTAAAAAGTATATATTTTGCACACATTCACTCCCATATTTCATTCGGTTTAGCATTATATGGGTCAACAAAAATATTAAATATGGATAGTATTCTGAAACGACAAAAAGAAGCTATCAGAATTATGCTTAAGCTTAAACGAGATGATTCGGCAAAAGAACATTTTAAGAAATTACAAATTTTTACAGTTTATGGGCAATATATTTATGAAACAATTCTTATCGCAAAAAAAAATGAATCTGAGAAAGTAATAAATTCAGTGCATTCTTATAATTTTAGGAGGAGAAGGGAGTTTGTCCAGCCTCACAAATTAAAATTTTTTGAAAAAAAACCCTCATATGCTGGTAATGATTTTCTAAAATTTGTCCCTGAATTCATAAAAAAAGAAACAAACCTATCTAAATTCAAGAAAATTCTAAAGGAGCATTTAATAAATCTAGCATTATATTCTTTTGATGAATTTTCCACCTCCCATAAATAGAAATAGTATTTTTATTTTAAGTATTCTGACACTATTCACTGTACCACCAATGTACATGATTTACGAATAAAGATGTTTGAATATGAATATGAATAATTTAAATATGAAGGTGGTGTTGTGACCCATCATTTTGAGCTACCTTTTTATGCTGAACTCAATGCCGCAATCCGTTTTTCATTTGCATCTTTGGTTTTTGAAATATTGAAATTTTAAATAAGACTATTTTAATATTTCATCAAGACAGCTTGATAACCAAAAACGGATTGCAGCATTGAGTCCAGTACAAAAAAGTAGTTCAAAATGATGGGTCACAACACCACTTTCATATTTAAATTAATTGATCACATTTCAAAATGGCGGATCCAAGATGGCGGCTGAAAAAACTACATCCGTCATAACCAAGTGAAAATATGTCGGCAATGAATGGTGGTGTATACTTATCTTTATCTATTATCATTATTTTAGTATTTAAACAGTCATCTAACAATGTTACAAAATCAGGTAAAAATTCCGAACGTGCATTTCCCGTTGTGTATGAGAAGGGAAATCCCGTCTCGATCTCGTCTCGAAATTTTATGAGAAATAAAAAATCTCGTCTCGTCTCGAACTAAAAATCCAATCTCGTCCATCCCTACAAAATTGTTTCTAATGAATCATAATTCAGGAATGCAAATGGGCAAGATTAGAATATCCTTATCTGTACCCTGTACCAGAGATATGTAAATGGAGAGTATTTTAAAGTGATTTACCTAAGGTTGATTTTAGAAACTCAGTGAAATTACGATGTAGTTTTAAATTTAAGTAATGTATGTATGTTAACCCTAGTTCCTATACCACAGGAACCTTTTAACTCATTTTTTAATTTTTAATTTTTTACACATGGGAAAATAGATTAGAAAAAAATCAAGACTAGCAAAATTATTTATTATTTTACATTTAGCAAAACTCTCCCATTCATCAAAACGATTTAGGAATGGTCAGAAAATATTGAATGCAGATGATCGACTAGATCACAGAAGAACCTGTTTAGCCCTGTTAGGATAAAAGTTGATAGTGAGATTATAATTAACGAGGCTTAAAAACGAGGGCAATTTAATTTGCCGACTCTGGCACTCTGCTGCTAATAAACAAACTTTTACATTGCAAGTACACAATCTTGTCCCGTACATCCCCAATAGTGATAAGCTTACCTGAGAGATAACGTAGAGGTTAGAGACGAGAGCAGACTGCAGGATGATTGGTATGTTGGAAGTGTAGAACAGTTTGATAGGGTAGCTGCTGTACTGACCCCTGTAGCGAGCGGATTTGATGGGAAGATCTACACGGAATCCCTGCAAAACATCAGTGAATATTATTGAATCCAGCAAACGTAGTAATGCACACGGAAATCTTCTAAGTATTCCGAATTAGTCTTTAAGTTGTTCCTGATTGCCGACAATGGTGAACATCGTTAGGTTTGGATTGAGAAATATTAACATAACTTATGTTATTAGGGTGTTAAGCAAAATATTTATAAATATAATTAAGGGGAAATTCCAGGATTTCAAAGATGATAAAAACACAATGTGTAAAACTTACACATGACATTACTCATTAACAACATGCAACCATAGAGTAACTAAATATTTACCATTTAACACTCTATATAACACTTAAACCTACCTGGAAGTATATGACGATAGCAAAGACGAGGACAGTGGCCAAAAGATTCATCAGATTGGGAAGGTTCTGTCTGTAGAAAGCTTCACGCAGAGCTCTGACCTTATCTTGTCTAGTGGCCAGAAGATGAAACAGAGCAATGACAGCTCCTTCAAACTCAGTTCCTCTACCTGGAACAAAATTATTCCCCGGTAGTAACAAAATTATTGAGTAAAATATGAAACTGTCTGGTAAAGTAGGTACATCAAAAGCATCTAGGTTGGAATAGTCATCTTACTAGTTAACATTTTCGTTGCATACCTTAGCCTACTTCGGCAAAACAAAAAATTTGATATAAAACCTTTCTGTCTTTTTACTTACCGTACCGGTAGTGAATAAGACTACTAATATATTGCAAAGTACTCTTAGGCAACTACGAGTTCTTTAACTCCTCATAGTTTTAAAATTATAAACCTAAGTTACTTTTATGAAAATGGGCTGTAGCTTTACCATCATCCACAGTATCTAAACTAACAATAAAAGACCATTAAACCCATTACCTGTGTTGACAGTAGCAGGGCTGAAAGCCTTCCAGACGATGGTTTCACAAATGTTGGTAGCAATGAACAGTGAGATACCAGACCCAAGACCGTAGCCCTTCTGTAGCAACTCATCAAGCAGCAACACAATCAAACCCGCAACAAACAGCTGGATGATGATGAGCAGACAGACACCTGCGCCGATCTCCGAGGGATCTCCGTACATTCCTGTCATCACGTAGACGATAGCCTGTCCAACGGTGATCACCATGCCAAACACTAGACAAGACAGGTACATAAGTCTTTAACACTATTTTGTGATGGGAAGTAAAGATGGGAGATCAGTGTAACCCCACTAGCTCACAAAAAATGATTGTAGGTATGCTGAATAATCTATTAGGCCTATTTCAAAATGCCTGCTTTTAATAGGAAGTGAGATAGTAATTTCACTTCATCGTTAAAGCCGGGTTTTCCTAGGCACGTAATCGGCGAACGGAGAGAGGAACGCGGAGAGCGGACTCCACTTGTCTTAGGCAATTTAATGTTACTGTTTTCCTACAACCGGAGCAAAATGCCATGTTAATTTCAATTCCGCTCTCCTCGTTCCTCTCTCCGCTCGCCGATTCCGCACCTAGGAAAACCCAGCTTAAGATGGTGTTTTCTTTTCACTACATCGTCAGACAATGTCTTAGGCATCCTATTTACTTAAGTTCCAAAATAAACACAGTATCAACCCCATAACCAAAGATGGATCTGGAGACTTACATTTTTGAGCACCGTTAAACAACGCTCTGTCTTTGGGCGTGTCTCCGACCTCAATGATCTTGGCACCAGCCAACAGCTGCATGATGAGGCCAGAGGTGACGATAGGCGAGATTCCCAGCTCCATCAATGTTCCTCGGTTACTAGCCAGAATCACACGGATCCAGTAGAATGGATCTGCTGAGTCGGAACTCATGATTCCGAACAGTGGGATCTGGAATACAAATTACAATCAGGCCCTGACAAGTTTGGTTGCAGAACATTGAAGTAGAATTGCAATTCTGGTTAATTGTTTAACACTTTAGTCATTGGGTTTTGCTCAATTTCAGGATAGAGAATGGTGTTGCAGATTGTGTACAATTGAAGTGGAAAAATTAAATTATGAAGCAGTATGTAGTAAGTTAGACCTTGGCAGCACTCCCTGAAAGAACTGGTTTTTTGTCTAAAGACACATAAGTTAAATTCAAGAAAGGTTTAAATTACCTGTTGCGTCAATTGATCCTGGTGTGTTATAAATAACAGCATCAGGATTAATTGATGCAACAGGTAATTCAAACCTTTTTAATCTTGCCATACGTCTTAATCCAGAGGCTAACTTATCATGAAACATAAATTCAAATTTTAATCTTCTTCTTGAAACTAACAAGAGGAATAATAACCAAGAACCATAGGCAACATGATTGCTTAAAATTTGGTCATAGAGGCCTAACTGAGTTTGCAACATCTTTAGTAGGGTGTAAGATGACATTTTTGAGTTTAGGCAAAAGTATAAAAAATATATAATGGGTAAGTTATAAGCTTAAATCTAACAGCAAACGTTTTTTATTTTGTGTGATTAGGCTATACAGGGTGTCCCGGAACTCTCTACCAATATTTTAGGGCATTGTTCCTGGGTAAGAAACATATCTAAATATCATATTTAAATTGTCCGGAAGTCCTTAGTTACTCAGATAGCCGCCATTTTGTTTTTTTCACTTATTAATTTTTTCCTGAAAATTGGTTAAACATACGAAGTTGAAACTTTGCAACAACATTTATGACAACTAGACAAAGCTACAAAAAAATTATGACAATTTTTCAAATTCATAAAACAAAATGGCGGCTGTTTAAAATTTTACAAGAATAACTTTTTTAAGGCAATTTCATTACAAATCGATCGACACCTTAATCTTTAAGATCGGACGAGTATTAACTGAGATATGGCAGTTTTAGTGATACGTGACCGCCGGATATTAGTTGCAGCGCATGCTGAAAGTGGTCACTTATCACTAAAACTGCCATATCTCAGTTAATACTCGTCCGATCTTAAAGATTAAGGTGTCGATCGATTTTTAATAAAATTGCAATAAAAAAGTTATTCTTGTAAAATTTTTGTAAAATCAACGGTTTTCGAGAAATTTAAGAAACAAAATTTTAATCAGCCGCTATTTTGTTTTATGAATTTGAAAAATCGTCATAATTTTTTTGTAGCTTTGTCTAGTTGTCATAAATGTTTGTGCTAAGTTTCAACTTCGTATGTTTAACCAATCTTCAGAAAAAAATTAATAAGTGAAAAAAACAAAATGGCGGCTATCTGAGTAAATAAGGACTTCCGGACAATTTAAATATGATATTTAGATATGTTTCTTACCCAGGAACAATGCCCTAAAATATTGGTAGAGAGTTCCGGGACACCCTGTATATGGAGTTATATGGTACTGACAAATTGAAACTTCAGGTAAGCTGATGTGAGAATATATCCCATTCTTATCTAACCTACTAGAAGAATGTCGAGCCTATAATTTGAGTGAGACCATAAAAAACATTTTTCAACTTACTTGACAGCATACTAAGAATATGAAGAGGGTGATTGCCGTCCATAACACCTTTTCTCTAAACTGGATCTGAAAAAAATAAATATGGTTTTTGGATTATCCCAAGAGGTCTTTAAAGACTAGGATCAGGAAATGTGGATACTTACAAGAACAGTCTAAGTAATGTTGTAATGAGTTAAATCAGTCTAAGATAAAAAAAACTGGTTGGCAATGATTGTCCAGCTGATGTGTGCATAAAACGTTTCCAGTTACTACATCGAGTTTAAGTAGGTCTAAGATTGATTTATCTTCCATGAGACTAACAACTTAAGTTTGTAATTTGCAATGTTAGCAAATTGTGTGTTAAAAACATTTACACCTTCCAATAATTTAAAGCTTAATAACTTATACAGCCTTAATACAATATTATTTTACTCATTACCGTATTGTAGGGAGTGCACATTTATAATGAGCACATTTTTAGCTGCAAGTTGTGGTAGTTCTTGGTTAAGGTAGTTAGCTTTAGGGTGCTAGTAATGACAGTAGTAGTAGTACATTGGTTAATTTCACAATGTTTACAACTCTTTTATTTTAAAAATTACAGCATCACCTGGGCCAAGGTATGGGCTTATGACACAAGACATTTGTGACTGCCATAAGTTAGGCCTATGATGAAATTATTATTTTATTTTGTCAGTCAATTATCATTGAATTTAATAGTTAAGGTGACTTAACTTAATTTAACCCTCCGAGTGTTAAGCGTCGCACATCACACCTGCTGTGGTGTGATGCGTCTTTTTTGCGACTCACAAACATTGTTTGAACACCGAAGGCTCTGGGACTGACTGAATCAGATTGAACTGGATCGAGATAGGTAGGCTTAGTTTTTTTTTTCGGCAGATTCTAAGCTTTCTCCTGATGTCTGTTTCTAGACGCTTTTAACCCTCCGAGTGTCCATAGTTTAGGCCTTAATGTCCGCCTATTTTTGGCGCATTTGCAAGGTTTTATTAAAACGGATCTGAAAAGCTTAAAACAATGTTAATTCTACTGTTCTATATACCACTTTGTTAGGAAAATCATGGGCTTCAATATCGTACATAAAACCTAAGGAATGTTTGTTTCAAAAAAATTTTTTTAGGTAAAAATAAAAATTATTTTGGAAAAATTGAAAAAAAATAAGTTCGCGCTCAATGAAATTGTATAAATTATAGGCCTATAAATATTTGAAAATAGCCACTTTGTTCTAAATTTTATGAGGATTACAAATATATAATAATATAAGGAAGTAGATTTGCAAATAAATAAGTTATGGGCAAAAAACAGATTTCAGTACATAGTGATGCGTACATAGTGAACTAAGAATGCATAGCCTAACCATAGCTAGGAATCTGGCTGATAATTTACATCAATATCACTACCTACTTCTACAGGATCATCAACCAGCCCTTCAAAATCACTTAAATCTTCTTATAATGCACCACGTATATCACTACTTTTGATTTTTAACACTAAAACAATGATAAACATAATAAAACACATCAGTCATCGGTCCGAGGTTAACTAACCTGTTTACAAATACGCACATCAGCTGTCTGCTACAATTACGATCAGCTCGGAGAACATAAAGCGCTTAGAGACAGACCTCTGGAGAAAGCTTAGAATCTAACGAAAAGAACGATACCTAACTAGATCCAGTTCAATCCGATTTTGTCAGTCATAGAGCCTTCGCCGTAAACAGTGTTCGTGAGTCGCTGCAGCGACGCATGACACTCGGAGGGTTAATTTTAGTTCCGATCATATTGTAGCAGACAGATGACGTGCGGTTAAGCTCACATCGATGACTGATGTGTTTTGTTGTGTTTATCAATGTTTTAGTGTTAAAAATAAAAAGTAGTGATTATACGTAGTGCATTATAAGAAGATTAAGTGATTTTGAAGGGCTGGTTGATGATCCTGAAGAAGTAGGTTATGCATTCTTAGCCCGCTAAATGTACATAATCTGTTTCTCACCCAATTGCAAATTAAAACTTCCTTCTATTATTATATTTTTAGAATCCTCATAAAATCTAGAACAAAGTGGCTAGTTTCAAATATTTGTAAAACTAGGTATAGATTATAAAAAAATTATTGAGCGCAAACCTAAATTTTTTTTTAATTTTATAATTTTTGAGAAATTTTTTAAGCCAAAAATAGTGTTGACAATATTTTTTGGAATGTTTTACCCTTACATTGAAGACCATGATTTTCCAAACAAAATTATATAAATAAACTTAACAAAAACCGTAAACTTTAGAGAGTTTTTAAGTTTCTAGAAGATAGGTTATGCATTTTAATAAAACATTTTAATACATTTTAATAAAACCCTGCGATTGCGCAATAAATGGGCCAACATTAAAACCATTACTATGGACACTTGGAGGGTTAAAGCTGGACAATTCAAAGTAAACCAAGAGGAAAGTATGTACCTATAGTAGGACTTTTATTCTCTTACCTTCCTTTCAGGTTTTGCGATTTCTGGTAGTATGCTGCAGAATGGTTTTATAACCTCCAAGAATTTAACTGGAACACAAAAATACAGTCTGTGTCATCATCAAGCTTCATTAATCTTGAACGAATCTATTTTCTCACCGGTAGCCTACATAATTTTTCTCGGTAGCCTAATTATTTACTGTACTTACACTGGGATATTAGGGCCTATGTAATTTTGATATATCTACTTACAGTATTTTTCACCCTGAATCCAAAAATGCAATCAGTTTTTGTCGGAGAGATTCCTAATTGGCCGTACAGTTAAATAATTAATATTTAGCTACAGTTTTGTTGATTTTTTAACATATTTGTGGTATGGACGAGTCCAAGTTCTAGTGGCGACTAACACTCATAGGGGTGAAGGGTTTGAGGAGTGGTTTAACATCTGTCAGTTGTTTAGATTCGATACTAAACAGACAAAACCACACACGACGCCATGAGAGTAAAATCAGAGTTACAATATGCAATGACTAGATTTTTAAGAGAAAATGGACTTTGGTGCTGTTTAGAAAAAACAATAAATCAATTAACTTACGATACATAAACTATTGATCACATCAACATAAATTATAAAAATAAAATAGAATTCGTTCACGTAAAATATCAGTAGGCCTACATAATAGAAGCTAGAGCTAGGCCACTGCCTTCATGATCATCCTCATTCCAATCCTCAACATTGGTTAATGAACGTCCCATAGTATGTAATCCCATTGTGCCACAGTGCATAATTTTATGTAGGCCTATCAGCAGCTAATAAATTGAGGTTACATAATGTAATCTAACCTAACCCAATCTTAATATCAATGTTTAAATCACATTTCAAGTCAGAAAAGGCATGTGAGGAAGGTAGGTCGG
Organism: Macrosteles quadrilineatus; assembly: GCF_028750875.1. Classification (NCBI taxonomy): domain Eukaryota; kingdom Metazoa; phylum Arthropoda; class Insecta; order Hemiptera; family Cicadellidae; genus Macrosteles; species Macrosteles quadrilineatus. The sequence continues at coordinate 518,575 of NW_026542650.1, forward strand.
GTTTTATGCAGATTTATGACTGTAGCCTATTAAGTGTTATGAAGTGAGGTTAGATTATTTAGGAAGGTAAAGGGTAAGGTAGGTTTTAATGAACCGACTCATTAATTTAAATGCTTGCACATTTTTGATATCGTTATTTCATTGTGTTTCACTCACAAGGTAGGCCTATATTTAATTTTGCAAAAACAGTCTGGAAGTACCCGGTAGCATAAATTAATAGTTGGTTCATTATAACCTAACCTTGACCTTTCTAATCTAACCTCACTTCAAAACACTTAATACAGTCACGAATCCGCATAAAACCTGACCTACCTTCCTTAAATATGCCTAAATAAGAACTGATTATTTGGTTTCAGAACTAATTGATTTGATTTCATTCCGCATTAGATCAAGTATAAACAGCTGTTTGCTCTTCTCACTCTAGTCCTCACTCCTCACTCAGTACGGACCCCGTCCAGACCACATTACAATTAGCCTACCTTCAGTACCACTCAATTAGGCTACCCTTAGGTTTGTAATCTTAACCTTCGTTTTACGGCCACTACGGCTACTTAGGAATCTCTCCGACAAAAACTGATTGCACTTTTGGATTCAGCGTGAAAAATATGCTAAGTAAGTTGACATACATAAAAATTACATAATATCCCTGTGTAAGAAGGCCTAAGGTAAATACAGTATTTGCCTTTTTCCCTTTAGGGCCTGATTGTTTGTTAGGCTTACATAATGTGAAATATTTACATGTAGGTAGGCCTATATGCCTAAAAGACAATTTTGCAGTCTTGATAAATGAATAGGCCTAAGTTACCTTATCGTTTGAAAGAGCTTAACAAGAACGTTTGGTTTCAGATAAACATAAGGGATTGGTAAGTTAAGCCTAGATGCTAAACTCTATCTACAGTAAGTTAAGTTAATTACCTATATTGAATAGGCAAGTGGTAACTTAGCCTAAATACAAAGTTAGTGTTCAACTAAGTTAATGGTACCGTATAAATAAATAAATGGGAGGCCTAGGTAAGTACGGTAAAGCCGCGTTTACACCGGAGTTAGAAACACGAGTTACAAACAGAAATTGCAAACATCTCTAAAAGCGCACATTTTTAGACAAAACATTTTGCTGTTGCAAACAGTTTTTCAGTGTTTGCAACAGAAATTTTTGTTTCCACTTTAAGTCGGTAATGATCGAAGGGAGTTGCAACCTCTCTGTTTGCAACACTAGTTTCGGTCAAAATGAGCCGTTGAAACACGAAACAGAAACATTTCTCCGCCATCCCCTACGCTACCACCTCCACTCTCACTCACTGCGACCCTGTGTCTCGACGCAGTGTTAAATTAATCGGAAAAATGCTGTTTGACTGGATCAATGAATTAACACTAACCTCAAATGACAAGGTCGTCTAATTTTAAAATAACGTCTCATGTGAATTAAAAGGGTTATAATTAGGTCCTTGTAATCTTTAAATACCCCCGCCGCAGCAAACCTGCCGACTAAGCGAATTTCCATTTGTCTGAATTGATTTTCAGTTAAATATATTTTAATCAACATTGGGTTTAACGAGTACCTAGGTTTGCTGCTACAAGGAAACTAATAAATTGTGTTTTTGAGTAAAATATTGATAGTGGTATATTGATAAGGAGTACGGTACAAAATAAATAAATTTGCCAAGTTTGATCAAAATATATTCATAAACAAGCAAACTACAAAATTTGACAATATTCTCCATAAGAATAACATGGGAATTTTAAATTTACAATTTTTTTTAATTTTCTCCGTTACTTATAATCGAACAAAAATACTTTTATATATACTAAATTATTTGTTTTCTTAAGCTCTTTAAAAAGGTCTAAAGAGAAATTGGAAAATTTTGTGTTTTGAGGGGAGTAGCCAGCGGCCGCTTTTCCGGTGATATTTTACTTAATAGTGGTCCGATCGTAATAAGAATTACATATTCTTGTTCAGGAGGAAATTCCGCACAATTTGAGTACTCACAACATGGGTTTTAGGCAAAAAACTATTTTTCCCGTTTTTCCCATTTTCCGGGAAAACGGGACGTTTCCGCAAAAAATGAATACCTATCATTTTTTGGAATCAGCACTAAAAAACGAACAGATTGAAAAAAAATTAATAATTTTTAGAGCGTTGACTGGAGGTCGACATAATTACCGAATAGTGTTTTTGGCCTCTGGGGACATCAAAATGAAAAAGTAAATCGGTCCCGGGTCTAGGTCTTACCGTGCCACCTACGGTAATAGCTACTTCCCTATAGGGAAATTCGCTAAAATGAATAATAATTTTAATTTGATGATTTATACAATTACTGATGTTCACCCAGCATCGTCTCGGCCTAGACAACACGACACAGCGTTGTAATAACTAGACACTTGAAATCCTCGGAAGGACTGATCCGAGGAACCAGGACGAGGCTAGTCATAATCAAGGTAGAAATTATTTCAAACAATTTCATGAAACATGAAAACAAATCATGAAATAAAAATTGCAAACATTTAATTGAAACTACCGTTTGCAACTGCTGTTTGCAATTAAAGTTAAATTAAGTTTATTTTTACTTAAAGTTTGCAACTTTTTGTTTGAAACTCCTGTGTTAACACGGCTTAAGGCTTAATACTTAAAATAAAGGAGAAAGTCAGTGGATTTTAGTGGTTTAAGACACTGCTGGTAACTTATTAGTCTATGCTGGACTTCGAAAAGCGTCTAGCGTAAGTTGAGAAATCGTCTGATCTAACGGTAGGCTAGTGGCCATAAGTAAATTTACAAACAAGCATCACACCTCTTGCAAATTTAAAATAGCCTTGTGGCCTAGGTTGACTATTTTCTGGTTTTCGAGACTACAGAGAAGAGCAGCCAGAGAAGGCCTAAGCCTAGGTTATATTGAGCAAGAATGCCACAGACAGTAGGCTACAGTAATAAATAAAGTCCTTTGAGATAGGCTAGTAAGTTAAGCTACAGTGCCTAGGTAAGTTATGCCTATGAAGATGAATTTCTAATGGCCTATTGTCCTACCACAACCCAGGTTAGTGTAAGACAGCTAGGCTAGGCTATAATTTTGAAAAGTTAAGTAGGCTACAGTATGCAGATCAGGGCAATTACGACTAAAAAAAATAGACCCATGATTACTGAGTTTTACAACTAAGTTAACTTAATATAACTAATCCGTATGAACTCCCATACTGAACTGAGTTGGTTCAAAATACCTATTTTTAGCCATCGTCAAATAAACTGCAATACTTACTTCCCATTTTGAGCGCGGGGGTGTTTCGCAGAAATAGCCAGTCCTTACAGATGTAACGTTATTAGCCTAAATTTAATAAAACTGTCAAAAGTCCTACATGCACAATTAGACACGACGACCACTCCGAGTCCGACGTAAAAGAGAAATTCTAATCACAACACTGCCCAATCCCCCAATCCCACTATACCGTTTCCTTACACGTAGCAACAACAGCAATTCCACAGACAAACTATGGTGACGTAGCTGCCATCACAGACCGGTGCAGTAAGCGACATCCGTTAAGTTGGCTTTCAGCTTGAGCAAAGCCACTAAAAGAATGGTACAAGGACACCTTACTATACTAAGTTAGGAAAATTTTTATACAATATTAAATTTACCTTAAATATCCAGAAATATATGCATCTCTAAATTTAAATCGTTAAATTTACTATTCTACCTTAATACCTCCTACAACGTCGATGACCCAGAATTTCTTGATGGACTGTGTCAAACTAATATACACTATTTACAATGTTTTTTACTTTCTCCCCCTATACCATAGTATATGGAGAAAGTATTGTTTTCGTCAAAATTTTCGAGTTTGAGTTTTGAGTGGATATATTCGTTTTGGGTCCCCCTGGACCCAAAAAAGTGGTTTTCGAAGTGATGTGTGTGTGTGTGTGTGTGTGTGTGTGTCTGTTTGTCTGGATGTGTACAGAGCTAGAGACCACACCTGTGGTCCGATTTCGATGAAATTTGGTATGTAGGTTCTAATCCATGGTATCTCCAGGTTTTTTTTCATTTTTTTGAAATTATTATTTTTAATGGGGATTTCCCCATAAAAACCCATAAAAAAACCGGAAAAATCGGATTTTCTCGAAAATGGCCCGAACGATTTTGATAAAAATTTAGTATGTTCTAGCCCTTTATATTCTGAATAAAATGGTACAAATCCCATATCTGTAAAAATTACGGTTCAAAAGTTGTGGTCAAATATGTTATTTTCCCATAAAAACCCCATAAAATAACAATAAATAGGATTTTTGAAAAAAATCCGGTTTTGATTTAACATAGTATGTTATAGTCTTTACAGTTTTAATAGTTTTTTTTTTTATTTTTTAGACATTTTTTTTTTAATGGGGATTTTCCCATAAAACCCCATAAAATAACGGAAAAATATGATTTTCCCAAAAATGGCCTGGACGATTTTGATAAAAAAATTAGTATGTTATAGTCCTTTATATTCTGAACAAAATGGTACAAATCCCATTTCTGTAAAAATTATGGTTCAAAAGTTATTGTAAATTATGTAATTTCCCCATAAAACCCCCATAAAATAACAGAAAAATCGGATTTTCCCAAAAATAGCCCGAATGATTTTGATAAAAATTTAGCATGTTATAGTCCTTTAAATTGTGAACAAAATTGTACGAATCCCATTTGCGTATATTTACTCTTCTTACCACTTACATATGATAAAGGTTTTTGACAAACTTATGGGAGAAAGTATGTGTCAGAATGCTGATACCGTTTATTTGTTGAATAGATATGTTGCCCTCGCCCATCATCAATTGCAGCCTCTTATTATCTAATTAAATACACAGCCCAATGTGTAACTCACTGACTCACTGATCAGGTATACTAATGTTTACCCACTTATAGAATTGCTAGAGATCCTAAATTCCATGTGTAACTAGGGATACAAATTCTAGACCACTTCTAGATGAGCTAGAGACTTGAAATTTTCGGTGGTCGTCGGTCTAGTGTCCAAACCCCCGGGGAAATATCCAAAAAGTTGCATTTTCAAATTTTAACCCCCCGCTTAGGTTTAATGTCAAAATTTGAAGGTTTTTTACCACTTTTACGAGCCCTATGTTATTCTTAAGGAGAATAACATTGAATGAGAGAGAATGAGAATGAGAGAATGAGAATGAGAATTATTTATTTCCTGAAAGCATGTACAAGGAAACGTCAATACATCAAAATCTTAGCCTAAGCCTGCAACACACCATGCAGAGAATTGAAAAACAAAAACAAAACTTATTTATCATCACCCATTAGCACTCATTGGCTAAAAAACTTACTTACTTGGCCAGGTGAAATTTCAAAATACTCTTTGAATGAGTAAATCGGATTTGCCAACAGAAGATATTCTATCCCCATTTTGAATTTTGCTTCCGGCAGGTTCCGAGCTGTACAAGGGAGTTTGTTAAAAAACTTATATCTCTGTATACAATAGCTTGATTGGACCTTTGGTAAAGTTGCCGACTTTGGTATTCTCATCTGAACCGTTTAGAAAGGTGCTAGAGACTTGAAACTTCGTAGTATTGCCGTATGGTATCTTACATTAATAGCTCCTCTCAAGCTGTTAATTAATAGCTCATACAGCTAATGGCAACTAAGGAACCTACAGTTTTAGGGGAATCCTAACCACATTTTTCCTTTTAATAAATTAATTGGTCTCAATATCAGGATAGTATTGCGGATATAGTCAAAGTACTCACTAGTGCGGATGTTAATCCACACCAGGGAACACCGCATTCACAGTGCTTGTCTGTTAATATCCACAATTTGTCACCTCAGTAGCTTGATTACAGGACAACGCCACCCGTCTCATTGGTATCAGACTCAGTGGTATTAGTCAAATCCCAAGAAAACTATCATTTCAGTTACACAATGAAGGGTATTTTGGTCGGAGTATTAACTTGTCAAGGTGCTAAGGCTTGGTTTATATTGTTCAAGTAAGCTCGGCCGAGTTGGCCCAGCCCAGGCTAAGCTTACTTGTCATGTTTAGAAAATTGGGCCAAAAGTTGACTACATAAGTTTTGATTATTACTTGTACAGTTGTGTAAATTATACGTAAAATATACGTGTTACATTTTGAAGATGCTTGAAAAGGGTGTATCATTTGTCAGTAGATAGAAGGTTGAAGAATGGGCGGAAGAAGAAAAAAATTGGGAATTTGCTAGATTTTTAAAACTTTTTATTCGTTGTATGCAGACCTCATGTTTTTAATTTTCTGCTTCGTTTCTTGTAAGCCAAACCCTTCCTTTCCCATTATCTTCTACAAGGTTGTCAATTCCCTGTTTGTCACATTTGTTTGTTTTTGCAAGTAGGGCTTGTGAGATTCCACAAACATTCTTCATTAACGATACAATTCAACAAACTTTATGTATGTGTTAGTTATTCCATCAGACAGAACCACTTCATGTTAAAATTTTATTTATATAAACTTTAAAATATCCTTTAATAAATATACTTTAAAATATATTTAAAAAGACGTACAAGACTGCTGAAATGCGACTTGAGACAGCAGACCGTGGTGGAGGAAGGGAAAGTGCGGAAAGTGCTCAAAATTGGCCGAGTGGCTGTCTCCCGGCTAAAACTACTTGACTCGTCCGCCAGCTGGGTCTGGCACTTGACTCGCCTGTCATGATACTAGTTTAATTGTCTACACTAGTTAAGTTGACGGTAGAGTACTAACTCGCCTTTCTGACCACCCTTCTAATCCAACTCGACAAATGTAAACAAGGCTTAAAAATGGTTTGGAGGGAGACATGGTGTTTATTAAGAGAGGTTTCATGTTACCAATTTACACTCAGGTCAACTCACCCGATGACAACGGAGCCCTGATGGGCAACTGGACTGCCGAGTTTGACGGAGGAACTCCTCCCACCAAGTGGGTGGGCAGTGTCCGGATCCTGCAGAAGTTTTACAGCTTCAAGAAACCTGTAAAGTATGGCCAATGGCTGGGTTTTTGCTGAAGTCCTCTCCACAGGTAACTTAAATTTTGTAAAATATCATACTTTTAAATATCTATGTATTATATGTATCCATGAAGCAACTCTATTTGCAGCCATTGACTTGGACAGCTACTGTAAAAAGCCAGCCCATTTGGATCAGGTGTAGCTAACCCTTCACCATGTTAAATTTGTAGCCAGCTTTTTCATCAAAATTCTCGTAGTTGATAATATATGAGCCACCTACAGATTGCGCTGATCTATATACTAAATTCTGTGGAGTACACAAACCTTTTTACCAAGTCAAACTTAGGGAGTGATTTATGGTGAGCTACAGCAACTGTTATGACCCATCAACTTGGTCACCAAAACAAAAAATAACGTATAAAATAGCATTTTAGACACTATAGCGCATTCTGTGACTGGCTCACATAACTACATTCTTTTTTAGTAAAAAATTGGCGACAGCCGGTCCATATAGATAGGATGTCTATAGCCAATTTTTTCTCCAAAAGAACATAGTTTAGTGAGCCACATAGAGAGTGTGGCCCAGCTCAAGAAACTAAGACATAATTTATAAGGAATAAAAATGGTGTTCGAATATCCCCATTTTTTCATTGCAAGTTGTATAATATAATTCAGAGATTAAAATTTTAACTTTCAATTTATTATATAAATGGTCACAGTGGTCATTTCATTTAAATGATCTTGAATCTTTAAGTCCAAAAAAATCTACAGTTTTAGACAGAAAGGGCAATGAAGGTGTCAGGAACTGAATTCTTTAGATCTTTTAGATCTTTAGAAGCGTAAAATTCTAATATTTTAGTCTTGGACAGATTTAAGTTATGGCCATTATTGTTTAACCACAAACTCATGTTTTGAACAAGGAAATACTTCCAATCGAGTTTTGTCTTTACCTTTTGTTATTGCAAAGTATATTTACCTAGGTGATTTAAAAAGTAATTTCATATTAAATTGAACAATTTAACAGTAACCATAGAAATAATTATCATTTCATTTCATCTTGCCCCACTGATAAAGATGATAAAGATTTTTTTGTCTGCTTTTAAGCGTTACTTCCGTGACCCAGGGAATATGATAGGTACCGCGTCCGACTTAGTCGATCTTTATTTTTACCTTACCTCAGAATCTTTCACTTTGATTCCCCCCCCGATCTACTCGCCTAAAGAGGCACGCGAGCTGCCGTGGCCCCTCCCTTGGGAACATGGAGTAAACATAATTGACTGTTAGGTCAATTATGTTTACTCCATGCTACCAGGGGGAGGTCCATCGCAGAGACTAAATTCAAAATTCAATAAATTCAAAATTCAATAAATTCAATCATTGCGGACTATGGAATTATTTTGCATACCTATCCTATTCCCTGGGCATGGAATCCCCTTGCGACTAAGAGTTAGGTAAGTACCTATATAATTTAGTTCATAATTAAAAATAAAAAAAACTTAAGATGAATGAAAGTTTGTGAAAAGATAAGTTATAATTCATAGTCTTAAACCATTCTATTGGGGAATGGATGTGTAAGAGTTGGGAATAGTCATCGATAGAAGGTAAATAAATTCAATTCAATTCAAATTTTGGTCCATTTAGGTAGTCTGACAAAATAATGAACTCTATTTAATTTTTTTTAATGCTACTGCCGTTAGTTGTGATTTTTTCTTGCAATTTTCCAGCATTTTCTTTAAATAACCAACGGACACTCAATCTAATTTCAACCCGGTATTTTTACAATTATTTCTATACAAAGAATGTTGGTTGGTTCATAACAATTCCATGAAATAGAGGGTAACTTACATATTTGATTTCATATTTCTTAGTACATGACAAATGTGATGTTTTACAGATGCCAAGAGGTTAATCGGTCGCAAGTTTGATGACCACACAGTCCAGTCCGACATGAAGTCATCAATGACAACACCAAGCCCAAGATCAAAGTTTCTTACAAGGGAGAGGACAAGACTTTCTACCCTGAAGAGGTTTGTAATTCACTTTTTCAATTTAAAACAAACTGTTACCGGATAAATTAAATTCCATAATTAAACCGTAGGGATTCAACTTAATAATTGTTCCAAATATTTTTTACTAAAAATATATAACATAGATAAATAGAGAGGTAAATAGTAATCATATGTCTACTCCAATATTTGTGAAGAATTAAAGCCATGGAACCCAACTGAAATGAGTTTGCAGATTTGTTAAAGAATTAATACTAAAATAGGGAGAAGTGTCCTTGGAAGGTATTCACTGTCATTTCATGCAATGAATAGGCATATGAAATGAATAGGCAAATTGAAAGATGGGGTTAAAATATTCAAAGGCTGGAAATGATGAATGGTATTTGGCTTTTTGAGATATAAAGTTAAATAGGCTGTTTTAATTCAGGAACTAGTTATTTATGCAGATATCAGACATATTATGTGAATTTGAACAAAAATTATATGGGTGACTTTAATGTAGGCCTAATAGCAAATTGAATTCGATTGAATCATTGATCAAATTAGGGGGATCCTAGATAGAATTCTGGTCCTTAAGTCTTGTTGTGGGGGTCTTGCCAACAATTCAATTGCCTTTTATTAGAAATTTGCTTATCAAAGAATCAAAATTTGTCGATGAAAAGTTAATCTTCATTATACACTTAGGAATCTAGTAATGTAAATTTATTGGAGATTCTAACCTAACGTATAGTTAACTTGCACAGCTATAGCTTATAGACTCATATTTGGTACAAACTGCCATGCTATAGTGTTACTCATCCCTGCTGATCCTGTTTCCAGGTGTCATCTATGGTGCTCACCAAGATGAAGGAGACAACTGAAGCCTACCTGGGCAAGACAGTGACCAACGCTGTCATCACAGTTCCTGCCTACTTCAACGACTCAACGTCAGGCCACCAAGGACTCGGGGGCGATTACTGGGCTCAACGTGCTCAGGATCATCAACGAGCCCACTGCGGCAGCCATCGCCTACGGGCTCGACAAGAGGGTATCTGTAAGGACCCTTGAACATTCATTTTCTTTCTAGTTAGTTGACTATTAATACAACTAGACATTCCATCCCAATGTTAAAGTTGTCGCCTGTTTTTTTAACCAAAATTGTCGTAGTTGATGTGAGCTACTGGCAGATTTTGCTGATCTAAAATACTGATTTCTGTCGAACACACAATCTTTTTTACCAATTAAAACTAGTGGAATGACTTGTGAGCTATAGCAACTGTTACGACTCATCAATTAAGCCAGCAACAAAAAATAAAGCTGCAAATAGTGTTTTAATCACTAGCGCATATTGTAACTAACTCACACAACCACACATTCTTTTTTAACGAAAAATTGGTTACAGTTGGTCCATATAGATAGGACGTCTCCTTCAGTATCTAATAGTCGTTTGATAGTAGTTTAGCGTTATGATAGTAGTTTGCATGCATATCCTTGTTTGTATTTTATGGTAGGATTTTTTGAGAGGATAGCAGGCTTACCTTAATGGGAAAGAGTCCAAACTGGCACAGGAAACACAAAACTTTACAACTATATATATAGGCCTACACAAAACATTAGAATATTTCACTGTCACTGACATCATTTTTCAACTTTAAGGAAGATAAGAGTTTTCTACATGTCCAAAATGTAGAAAAGTCTCTCATCCTTTGTTGAAAATGCTATCAGTGACAGGGAAATATTCTCTAATGTTTTGTGTATATCGATAGTTGTAAAGTGATTTGTTTCCTGTGCCAGTTTGGACTCTTTTCCATTCAGGTAAACCTGCTATCTTCTCAAAAAATCCTAAAAACCTAGGCCCTTGTGCTCTATGCTAAAACCTTGACCTTGTATTTTATGGTATATTATTGTTGTCATTTAAATCAGCAAAAATTATCATGACTGTGACTGAGTTAAGTCTAATAGTGATTCTCAGATTATCAATTTGACTACCTTGATTTGGGGTTTAGATGAATAAAGCTCCTTATACTCATTGGCAAAAAACGTGTAAAAGGTTGAGTTAGGTAGCTTTATTGTTTCACTTAATATAGAGGTGTCCAACCCATACTATATTTTATCTTTATCGGCGAAAGCTATTATTAACAGCAGTTTTTTTTATTTTGAGAGTAAAAGCATAGGAAGCTTAGGAGCACTTTAAAGAAGGAATTGATACACCAATAACTTCCCCAATTAAAGAATTACGTACACCCTTAAAAGCACACAGCACTGTTAGTTTGATATTTCCCCGAGAAATGGTGGGGCTTCTTTAATTGCTTAGTAGAACAGGGAGCTGATTTTAAAATTCCTTTTACAATACAATTTTGTTTAGACACTTAAATGTAAATTTAATCAAACCATGTCACTTCAACTCAGTATAATTCATAATGTTACTCCAGGGCCTTCTTAAACACCATGTGAGCTTGCTTGTTGATTTTCAAAGTTTTATTTTTTTGGGGTTCAGGAGAACGTAACGTCTTGATCTTTGATTTGGGTGGTGGAACCTTCGATGTCTCCAGCTTAACTATAGAAGATGGTATCTTTGAAGTAAAGTCCACAGCTGGAGACACCCACTTGGGGGGTGAGGACTTCGACAACTGAATCAACCATATACTTTGTACAAGAGTTCAAGAGGAAGTACAAGAAGGACCTCACACAAAACAAGAGAGCTCTACGAAGGTTGAGAACAGCATGTGAGAGAGCGAAGCGAACCCTCTCTTCCTCAACTCAGGCCAGCATCAAAATTGACTCACTTTATGAGGGAATTGACTTTTACACTTCCATCAAGGGATGCCAAGATGGACAAGGCCCATATCCATGACATTGTTCTGGTGGGTGGTTCCACTATAGGATCCCCAAGGTCCAGAAACTCCTGCAGGACTTCTTCAACGGAAAGGAGCTGAACAAATCCATCAACCCTGAAGAGGCTGTGGTGTACGGAGCTGCTGTCCAAGCCGCTATCTTGCACGGAGACAAGTCTGAGGAAGTACAAGACCTGTTTCTGCTAGACATCACTCCTCTCTCACTTAGTATTGAGACAGCTGGAGGTGTCAAGACTGTTCTTATCAAGAGGAATACCACCATTCCTACAAAGCAGACCCAGACCTTCACCACTTACTCAGACAACCAACCTGGTGTCTTGATCCAGGTGTACGATGGTGACCAAAGATAACAACCTCTTGGGGAAATTCGAACTGAGTGGAATTCCACCTGCACCAAGAGGTGTGCCTCAGATCGAGTTCACCTTTGACATTGATGCCAACGGTATCTTGGGCGTCACAGCTGTGGAGAAATCCACCGGCAAGGAGAACAAAATTACTATCACCAACGACAAGAGACGTCTCAGCAAGGATGAGATTGAGAGGATGGTGAACGACGCTGAGAAGTACAAGACAGAGGATGAGAAGCAGAAGTCTGTGATTGCTGCAAAGAACGCTCTTGAATCCTACTGCTTCAACATGAGAGCACCATGGAAGATGAGAAACTTAAGGTAATTGTTGATATTAATTGTGTAGATAACATTGTTTAAAGGTTGGACAGTTTTTGTGGTTTTTTTACAATCTTTTATCACAATCACAGAAGGTTTTGAAACAAGCTGGTTCCTTATACAATTTTTATATTTATCTTAATGATTTAGCATGATTAAACATGATGAAAACCATGGTTTTTTAAGATGTGAAACAATTTATCATTTCAAATACATGCCTGTATGAATGGTTTTCACTAATTACTCTTTGTCCTACAAAATAGAAGTTTTTCTTTTCAAAAGGAACAGCAGCAAATTACATCAGAACTTTTCTAAATTAAAATCATCCGGTGGATCACTAATAAATACGAGATCACCTCAAAGAGAACAAATGAATAAATGTAACCAAAATAATTAAGTTCTTTGTGGTATGCGGTAGTACATTGTACTAGCTGCACAGAGAAGTTAAATACAGAGGATACAAGCTTATGGGACTACAGTGCACTTTTAGCTCTGGGATGTTGGTGTGGAAATGTACTTGTGCCGAGCAAGGACACCCGTCTAGCACCGACTGTTGCTAGAAACCACTTAAGTGTACTATTACGCGTATCATCTGTTTCTTAATCCTTGGTGTTAGCTGCTAATTTAATATGCTAATTGTATTTTAATCAATCAGTGATGTATTGTTAGGTGGGTAATGAGTCACCTACTTAGTGCCACTGTCATATAAGAATCCAATCATCCAGATTGTTGATTATCCGGATAGCGTATAATCACATTTGGGTGGTTGGATTTCTACTGTATGTGCCATTAACTTAAATGAATCGTTGAATAATAATAATTCATACCAAAAACTCTTTACGATCAACTGATAAAATAGCTATTTACCTTACAAGGGTAGTAAGAGCGTTTTTACATCACGCAGGTGAATTTTGTGCAACTCGCTTCCGCTCGTTGCATAATTTACCGGAGTGATGTAAACACGCTCTTGCGTAACGTGTAACATACAAGATTTTATCTGACCCGACAATATACAGGAGGTTACGAACAATATTTTTCATTATCCATTTCACTCATCTTCTAACAGTAACGTTCATTTACAAACAAAAGCTAGGTTAGGAAAGTTCTTCAAAACATAACAATAAAATTCAAGCGCACAGCTAAATTCTAGCGTTGAACGTCGTTGGCTCCATAGAGATATATTTTTTAAGTTAAGCACTCAATGTTATTTAAATGGGTTTCATTACATCACCGAGTGAGTTTTTTTCAACTTTACATCACTCGAGAAGTAACGAAGTTAAATACATCACGCTTGGGATAGGGAAGTTTAACATGGCGGGTTAGGTAAAGTAATTTATTTAATGGTCTGAATTTTAAAAGTATCGTGTTCACAGGACAAGATCACAGAGGCTGACAAGACCACCATTCTGGACAAGTGCAACAAAGTGATACGCTGGCTGGACGCCAACCAGCTGGCTGAGAAGGAAGAGTATGAGCACAAGCAGAAGGAGTTGGAGGCTCTGTGCAACCCCATCATCACCAAGTTGTACCAGGGCGCTGATGGAGTGCCTCCTGGTGCTGGTGGCATGCCCGGTGGCTTCCCTGGTGCACCCAGAGCAGGAGCAGCCCCTGTCACTGGTGCCGGCTCAGGCCCAACCATCGAGGAGGTCGATTAAAGTGCATTTACCTAACGCAATTCCACAAATGGATCTTTATCCTGCTGTAAAATTTGTTATGTTCCTGAATCGAGTATTTTCACCATATCTTTGCTTTAAGTACTGTATTGTTGCATTTCAAAGCCGGAATAAATGTGTTAGCGCATGCAACTTTTACTAGAATTGTCATCATTTTTTTATTGTTAGTATTAAAGTTTCATTTTTAGCGAATTTCCCTATAGGGAAGTAGCTATTACCGTAGGTGGCACGGTAAGACCTAGACCCGGGACCGATTTACTTTTTCATTTTGATGTCCCCAGAGGCCAAAAACACCATTCGTTCAAATTTTTATATATGTATATATATATATATATATAGACTTATCTAATATATAAAATTCTCGTGTCACAGTGTTTGTCTGCAAACTCCTCCGGAACGACTTCACCGATCGTTATGAAATTTGGTGTGTAAATTCTGTAGGTATGCGAATCGGACGTAAACTATTTCCCGTTTCGAAATTCTTAAAAGGGCTCCGCCCCAGTGGCTCTGGAGTTTCCCATGTTAACCTTATGAGAAATGGAATTAATGAATCTTAACAGCTGTTTCAATTAAACAAGTTGGTTCTGTTCTATGATGTTCAATAGCATTAAAGTTACAAGGATTACCAACCGGGTGCAGCACTATTATTTCTTTTACATTTATGACAACAGCTAATTTGCAACCAAAAGGTGAGTGAGCGTAGCGAACGAACTTCAACCTGGAGGCGAGTGAGCGTAGCGAACGAGCTAACCTGAAGGCAAGTGAGCGCAGCGAACGAGCTCCAACCTAAAGGTGAGTGAGCGTAGCGAACGAGCTCCAACCCAAAGGTGAGCGAGCGTAGCGAACGAACTTCAACCAGGACGTGATTGAGCGATGCGAACGAGATCATCTTGAAAATTAAACGTAACGGTACTTTCTTTCCATCGGTCTGTCTTAGGGGAAACCTATAACTTAGGCGATACGAAGTTCGCCGGGTCAGCTAGTATATATATATATATATATACGTCCGTGAACGCGATAACTTGAGTAATTTTTGTCCGATTTTGATGAAATTTGGTTTAAAGGTGTAAAGCGGGATAAACTTGAGTGAGTTTGAGAACCAGCACGATCGGACCATGGGAACGGGGCTTTACGGGGGGTTTTATGGGGTAAAAATTGGTTTTTCTCACTTTTGACCCTCAAAACACAAAATTTCCCGATTTCTCTTTAGACCTTTTTAAAGAGCTTAAAAATACAAATAATTTAGTATATAAAAGTATTTTTGTTCGATTATTAGTAACGGAGAAAATTAAAAAAATTGTCAATTTAAAATTCCCATGTTATTCTTATATGGAGAATATTGTCAAATGTTGTAGTTTGCTTGTTTATGGATATATTTTGATCAAACTTGGCAAATTTATTTATTTTGTACTAAGCTATCAATACTTTACTCAAAAACTAACTTTATTAGTTTCCTTGTAGCAGCAAACCTAGGTACTCGTTAAACCTAATGTTATTAAAATATATTTAACTGAAAACCAATTCAGACAAATGGAAATTCGCTTAGTCGGCAGGTTTGCTGCGGCGGGGGTATTTTAAACACCATAGTTTTTGTAATTGTTTTTAATTCCTCAGATTAACTTTGTGTGCCTTGTAAAATGTGGCCCATTTTAATGGCAACTAAGGGACCTAGAGTTAACAGTTTATAGTAGAATCCGAACCACATTTTCTCCTTGTAATATAACAAATTGAAATTATACTGTACTGTTAATACTGTTCGATGAAATGGTGACCATACATAGTTAGGTACGTATGAATGGAGATGAGTGTAGGATGAGTGGCGCGATCTTGTAGTCTGTTAGTGACTAAGGCCGACATTCCATAGACACAGCTGTTAATTAATAGCACATACAGCTAATGGCAACTAAGGAACCTACAATGTTTTATCTATGCTACAGCTTAAAGTGAAATCCGAACCACATTTTTCCTTGGTATATACGAATTGGTCTAATTATCAGGATAGTACTGCGGATAGTCGTACTACTCACTCGTGCGGACGTTAATCAACACCAACACCAGGAACCAGGGAGTATCACATCCACAGTGCATGCCTATAAATATCCACAATTTGTGACCTCCTCGTAACTGGATTATAGGACGACGCCACCCGTCCCGGTCTAATTATCAGGATAGTACTGCGGATAGTCGTGGTTCTCACTAGTGTGGACGTTAATCCACACCAGGGAGCATCGCATCCACAGTGCATGCCTATAAATATCCACAATTCATGACCTCCTCGTAACTGGATTACAGGATGACGCCACCGTCCCAGTCACAGCATCCCAACTCGGAATACCTACAGGAGGGTGGTAAAGGGGTAGTTGCACCTAAAGTAATTTGGAATCTATATATATAATTCCGTAAGTCAAATTTTTGTAAAGAAATTGTGAGTGACTGGATGGCCGTAGAAGGATGGGAGGGGTCTTATTTTAAAGGTCTTGACGTGAATTTTGAGGGAAAACTATTAATTTTTCTTATTTTTTTACCATAAATTCGCAACTTTTCCCATTAAAACAACATGGGGTTTAATTTGTTTACATCTTTTGAAATTAAAACAGCTGTGCCACAGATTTGAAAACAGTGATCAATACACGCATTTGGTTTACTTTTGGCCAGTCAACTATGAAATGTATACTATAATAAAACTGAAATATTGAAGATTAGTCGGAAAAACGTCTGCATTCTTTGTTTATATTTAAATCATATACTCAAGTTTCATTTTTTCATGCTTTTACGTTATTGTCGTGTTAAAGGAATAAACGACATAGAATAAATATTCTGTATAAATAATCAAAGAGTCGAAATTAAATCTGACTTCTGTTTTGTTTTTATTTTTAAATCATATGTTCAAGTTTATTTTAAATGATGTTGTTTTCTTTATATTTCTACACATTTTAAGGTTAAGGTTGTGTAAATATATACAACTAAAATAACCTATAAATGTTATTGGTTCTAAAATGGTGTATTTGCATTCCTTCGTAAGTACATTTTTTTAGTGCAGTGAATATACAACGTAGAGTAATCATATTCGATCATACTTTTATAAAATCACCAGGGATTCAAGATGTTTTGGTATGTAGGCTGCTGGATATATATTCTTTTCATTATAAGTACTGTAAATTAATATGAACGCCAGGGGAATACCACAAAGGCGCATTCATAGGAATGACAGTGCGCGTAGGAGAGCAAGAGTAGATAATGACGAACTTAATCAAGATATGTTACAACCCCTTTTTAGGAGACCCATGGTAGACGAGAGAAATGTAAAGATCCATGATGCAGGATTATTGGACCAAGAGTGCATTCAATGTAGTGCTCTTCATTTTAGAGAAGAACTAACGAATAATCATTTTATGACATGTTGCCATAACGGACTTATTAACCTTCCTCAGTCAAAAACTAATGTAGAACTTAAAAGTTTGTTTGAAGAGAGCCCACAACTGTATAAATTCATTCGACAATGCAACAGTGCGATGGCTTTTGCTTATTTTTCAGCCAGTAAGAAAGATATTCCAGGAAAAGGACCATACTGTTTCAAAATTCAAGGACAGATTTATCGTTCAATCTCAGATTTGCTGCCTCAACATGATGAAGACCCCGTGTATGGCCAATTGTACATTATTGACACATCAACAGCAACAGAAATTCGTCAAAGGCGTCGAGAAAATAGTGACTTAAAACCTGAAATATTGTCAAAACTAGCTGAAATTCTATTAGAAAATCCATTTACACAAATTTACAAAAGAGCTTCGGAAGAAATGGTTGTACAAGGTGACAGTGAATTAGAACTTAGGTTTGTAGACAGGATAAATATGGATCGTCGTAGGTATAATAAGACTACTGCAGATGAAATTGCAGGCGTCTTCAATTCATCTGAAGGCGAACCTCCAATGAATTTTTAAAATTCCAAACAGGGAAGCTTTTATTTATCCTCATTAACCACAAGACCAAAGCTACCTTAGTAAACCAGTATTTATTCACAAACAATGATATGTTTGCTGCCTTTTCATGTTAAGGGGATTCCCTACTGAAAATGGTCAAATTTTTATTTTTTTTTAAATTTTTTATTTTTACGTATTTTTGTTCTATTATATGTCTTCTTTCAGAAAAACCATAAATAACAAGGTATAAATGGTTTTATTTGCAATAAAAATACATATTATCTATATCAGGCTCTGCATACCCTGTCAAATATTAGCCTAGCCAGGAGGAATAGCTCGCTCTTTCATTTCCTATACATCAGTTGGTTTATACATTTTTGTACATATGAAATACACTCTTTGTACTGGCTTTACTAAACCAACAGCTGTTTGACCATCTGTAATGAAAACACAACTTTTATTTATGCATAAGGTTAGTTTCAGTTTGTGACTTCTGCTGTTGTTTTGTTAGTGTTGTTGTGAACTGTTGTGAACTGTTTATAGTAACTGTATGTTGTAATTATTTAGTGAAAAGGAATGTTTTTGTAATATAACATGGGTAGAGTTAAGAAAACTAAGCAGAATATTGCTGCAAGGAACAAAATAAACCGTGATAAACGAACCAGCAAGGAACAGTGTGAAGATTCTAATGCTGCAAATGAAAGTGTGTTGGAGTCTAGGCCTAGTTGTCATCAAATGATCGATCAGCCTTCGACTTCTACTGAAAATGATTGTGCAGGTGAGCCTATTGCTAAAAATGAGCCTCTAACAGGGTTTAGGCTCTATAACAGCTACAACGAACAAGTCCAAACAAATGAGACAGCACCTGAATACATGTTGGTAGATGTAAAACTTTTTACTACATATTTATGTCAGTTTCCTTGTACTGAGTGTTTCAGTAAAACCTTAGAAGTAAAAAAGGCATACACTAAAGGATATGCAAACAGTTTCATTGTGAAATGCATATCATGTGAAGCTGAAACTAGTTTTGATACTTCGCGCCTAGCAGGGCAATCAGTGGCAAACTCTTCGAGGCCACCGTACGACGTAAATCGTAGGCTTGTGCAGGCTTTCACCTCTTTAGGCAAGGGTCACAGAGGTATGGAGATTTTCTCTATGCATCTCAACATGAAGCAAATAGGTTGTAAGGCTTATGATAGGCACATGGAACAGATTCACACTACCTACACCCAAACAGCCCATGAAAGTCTAGAGAAAGCCAGAACGGAAGTCCGTAAAGCTTATATAACTCTGGAAAACAAACCATTTGACTATCCTGGCCCTTTTGATATCACGGTTAGTTACGATGGTAGTTGGCAGAAGAGAGGGTTCACATCCAAAAATGGTGTAGGCTGTATTGTGGATGTAGTGACGGGTCTCGTCATAGATTTCGAGGTCCTGTCGAAGCATTGCCGACAGTGCCACAAAATGAAGGCGACATTAGGTGATAACACTGAGGCCTACCAAAACTGGTTTGCATCTCATGCAATAAACTGCAACAAAAACTATGATGGTTCATCACCCCACATGGAAGTGGTTGCAGCTGAGAATATGTGGAGGCGGTCACTGAACCATGGTTTCCGTTACACAACAGTTGTTTCTGACGGTGATTCAAAAACGTTTTCCCACCTGAGTGAATTGAATATTTATGATGGAATAACCATTGAAAAGGTGGAATGTCTAAACCATGTTGCCAAAAGGTTGGGTACAGGGCTTAGGAACATTGTCACCCAAAACACAGGCACAGGGGAGCCCCTCGGAGGCAAAAAGTATGGGAGCCTCAAAGCATCTACAATCGATAAGCTAACCGTCTACTACAGAAATGCTATTGAGAAAAATCTAGGAGATGTTAGCAAGATGAAAAGTGCCATTTTTTCTACTCTTTACCACTGCAAATCTACCGATGAACATCCTCAACATCATAAATGCCCTACGGGTAAAGATTCTTGGTGTTTTTATAACCGAGCTAACGCTAATGGAGAAAAACCCGAGCCACACCGGCAAAAGATCAAGACTCCTATTACTGAGCATGTATGTAAAAAGGTTATGCCTTTGTACCAAAGGCTTGCTTCAGATGCTCTCTTAGAAAGGTGTGTGTCAGGTAAGACACAAAATGCTAATGAATCACTTCACGGCGTTATTTGGTCGAAATGTCCCAAAGTAAACTACGCAACAAGAAAAAAACTTGAAGTGTGTGCAAGTGAAGCTATTTGCCAATACAATACTGGTGTCAACAAAACAGTGAGTAGCTTCCAAATCTCAAGCGGAGTAAGTCCCGGCTGTTCAACATTAAAAATAGCCAAACGTTTTGACAGGAAGCGACTCCAGCTTTCAAAAGTTCGAAAAAACTTAAAGTTTACGGAATATAGAAAAAAACTAAGGCAGGCTCAGATGATTGAGGAAGAGAGAAGAAAGCAAAAAGAAGGACTTACATATGGTGCTGGAATGTTTTAGGACATTGACTTCAGTTTTGTACAGTAGGCTAATGGTTTATTTCAGTTTTTCAATATATAATCTTGTATTTTTTTGTGCGTTTTGATTTATGTTGTCAATAATATTGTGGACCATTGTTCAAGAAATGCCTAGCAACATCTTAGTAATTCTTTCTTGGTGAGTCCTGCTTTATATAATATATAAATAATAAATGGTGGAGGCTTATTACTGTAGCTACATTTAGATAAAACTAGTATAGGCCTACATAGCTAAACTAGCCTTACATTCAACGCGCGATTCCCGAAAGTTTGAATTTTCCGTGTTTTTCAACACTAAAATTGATATATCTCATAAAGTACTTGTAATACAGTGATGAAATTTTTACCTTATACTCTTTATTAGTATATCTAAAAAGTTAGGTAAAATTATGCCTGTAATACAATTACAAACTAAATAAAAAAATATTTAAAAAAATTTTCACGTTTGTATTATTATTTTTTTTAGTTTTTTGCTCATAATTTTTTTTCCTAAATAAGTATGTATATAATTTTACCTAACTTTTTAGAAGACTGAAAACCTTACAAGATGACACTTTGATCATGAATTTATAGCCAGTAGAACCTGAGATATATCAACTTTTATATAACCGTTATTTTAAGTATATATATATATATATAAAATACATGAAATTGAAAAAAAAAAATTTGAACAACAATTTTACCTTTTTAGAACAAGTACAAATTAGAAAAAACATATTTATAACCAAAAATAAGAATATTAAAATATTTAGCATTTTCAGTAGGGAATCCCCTTAAACCATTAATGTTTGTTAATTAATGATGCAATATGACGAAAAATATATTTCACCACAAGGGCAAAAAGTGTCTTTTTAACCCTCGCTCATTTTCTGACCTCGGCTTCGCCTCGATTGTAAAACTTGATCTCGGGTCAAAAAGAGTCACTTTAGGCCCCAGTGATGAAATATACTATTAGGGGTCGCATTGCTGAATACAAAAAAATCCAACAAATTCTTTTAATATAGAAACAGTTTAGGAGTAATGGAATGGGAGCACATTATCAGGTCAGAAGATTGATGCAGTTCGTCATTATAAATAAATATTCCTTGTGTTGGAGTTCGTTAAAAGTTAAATAGTATATAATAACAGAACACATACTACGGAAACACAATACAAAACATTTAGCACTGGCCTGATTGACCAGAAGGTAACATACATAACTCGTGTTGCCGGCTGAAGGTGACTCATGGTCATATTTTTTGAATTTTCATTGTTTTGATCTAGGAAGCAAAGACACAAAATATTGAGCCTTCTAAAGTAACTAGTGGCTTGTAGGGACATAAGTCCCTAAAAAGCTCAAATGTAAAACAACTTTTTGCAATATCGGTATTTAAACAAACTCTGAATAACATTATCTATGTGTCAGAATAGGCATCCCTACACCATATCTTTTGTGTAAAAACCAGTTTGTTGTTCTTCTTTGTTTGCTTTTGTTGATGTCATTTTCAATAAATAATTTGAATCACTCCAGTGGTTTAACATGAAAAGGCAGCAAAAATATCATTGTTTGTGAATAAATACTGGTTTACTATAAGGTAGCTTTGTGGTTAATGAGGATAAATAAAAGCTTCCCTGTTTGGAATTTTAAAAATTCATTGGAGGTTCGCCTTCAGATGAATTGAAGACGCCTGCAATTTCATCTGCAGTAGGCTTATTATACCTACGACGATCCATATTTATCCTGTCTACAAACCTAAGTTCTAATTCACTGTCACCTTGTACAACCATTTCTTCCAAAGCTCTTTTGTAAATTTGTGCAAATGGATTTTCTAATAGAATTTCAGCTAGTTTTGACAATATTTCAGGTTTTAAGTCACTATTTTCTCGACGCCTTTGACGAATTTCTGTTGCTGTTGATGTGTCAATAATGTACAATTGGCCATACACGGCCTGATTGGTCTTCATCATGTTGAGGCAGCAAATCTGAGATTGAACGATAAATCTGTCCTTGAATTTTGAAACAGTATGGTCCTTTTCCTGGAATATCTTTCTTACTGGCTGAAAAATAAGCAAAAGCCATCGCACTGTTGCATTGTCGAATGAATTTATACAGTTGTGGGCTCTCTTCAAACAAACTTTTAAGTTCTACATTAGTTTTTGACTGAGGAAGGTTAATAAGTCCGTTATGGCAACATGTCATAAAATGATTATTCGTTAGTTCTTCTCTAAAATGAAGAGCACTACATTGAATGCACTCTTGGTCCAGTAATCCTGCATCATGGATCTTTACATTTCTCTCGTCTATCATGGGTCTCCTAAAAAGGGGTTGTAACATATCTTGATTAAGTTCGTCATTATCTACTCTTGCTCTCCTACGCGCACTGTCATTCCTATGAACAGTTACCCGCCTTTGTGGTATTCCCCTGGCGTTCATATTAATTACAGTACTTATAATGAAAAGAATATATATCCAGCAGCCTACATACCAAAACATCTTGAATCCCTGGTGATTTTATAAAAGTATGATCGAATATGATTACTCTACGTTGTATATTCACTGCACTAAAAAAATTTACTTACGAAGGAATGCAAATACACCATTATAGAACCAATAACATTTATAGGTTATTTTAGTTGTATATATTTACACAACCTTAACCTTAAAATGTGTAGAAATATAAAGAAAACAACATCATTTAAAATAAACTTGAACATATGATTTAAAAAAAAAAACAAAACAGAAGTTAGATTTAATTTCGACTCTTTGATTATTTATACAGAATATTTATTCTATGTCGTTTATTCCTTTAACACGACAATAACGTAAAAACATGAAAAAATGAAACTTGAGTATATGATTTAAATATAAACAAAGAATGCAGACGTTTTTCCGACTAATCTTCAATATTTAAGTTTTATTATAGTATACATTTCATAGTAAACCAAATGCGTGTATTGATCACTGTTTTCAAATCTGTGGCACAGCTGTTTTAATTTCAAAAGATGTAAACAAATTAAACCACATGTTGTTTTAATGGGAAAAGTGTTATTCTCTTGCGAATTTATGGTAAAAAAATAAGAAAAATGAATAGTTTTCCCTCAAAATTCACATCAAGACCTTTAAAATAAGACCCCTCCCATCCTTCTACGGCCATCCAGTCACTCACAATTTCTTTACAAAAATTTGACTTACGGAATTATATATATAGATATTCTTAAGTTTTGAGCCTGAAGTCCAGCTACCTACCGAATTTGCACACAAAATACTATGAATGTTTGAACATAACTTAAGTATAACTATGTTGTAACAATATTCCACCACATTTTATCGTTTTAATAGAAGTATAAACTTAAATGTACTATGAAAAAAATATGAAAATATAAAACATATTCTTAAGTTAATTTGAGCCTGAAGTCCAGCTAACGACGCCACGCTCCCACGAGTATTAAATTTAATACCGTACTCAATATCTTTTTGCTTTTTAGATTTAACCTTTTTCGCATGATTATTTGTGATTTTTTTTAACTTAACAGTAGACCCAGTCCTCCCAGATACCAGAGTGAAAATTTAAAAACGTACGTTTTCATGTCCCTGGTCTTTTACCTCGTAGATACTGGATTTGTAGTTTATTATTATGTGTTTTAATATTTTTTGGGACGGGGGCAACATGTTACAAACATTTATTTGGTTTTAAATAGGTTCTAGATATTTTTTTGTGTTTTTAAAGTCTCGAAATTCATGACGTGTCCCTAGGGTACATTTTCCAACTTTCATGCGGATTTTAGACTAATTATTCATGCCGAAATATATAAAGCCATATTTTTATGTCATCAATAGTTATTAAACTTACAAAAAAGGAGCATATTATAATTTTATTGTCATTGCAAACTGACTACCATGACAAAATAAGTCTGTCCCTCGATTTGGCATCACGACCATTTGGGAAACATTTTCAACTTTGGAGCAGGACAGTGGCAAGCCCGGCGTCGATTGCATCAGTTCGTTTTAGAGACTAGTTCGGGTTGTACGTCAAGTTTGTAGTGCCGGTCGTTTCGAATCGAAAGGATGGGGAATTACAAGATCAATAAAGGCAAGTTTGTGTTTTTTGTAATTTTGTTGTGTCCATGACCATAGGCCTACGCAGTCATTCGATGAAGTAGACACGGTGTTAATTTTTGTTTATGAGATATTTCAATTGCTAGATTAACCTAGAAGTCCACTTTTTATCCTCATGAGATGCAGATCTACCGCCAGAACAGAGCCAAATAACACGTAATGTCACGACCAAAGTTTCACGACCATCGCGGGTTTTTTCACGACCAATCCAGTCTTATGGATTATACTGTGTTTGGTCGTGACAATAACTTAAATATCATTGTAAATTGAACAGTTTAGTTCAATTGAAACACATATTTTTACTATAACTATCAGTGTAATTGAAGGATTGTTTAGAAAAATTTAGATTATTCCAGACAATTCACGACCGTACCGCTTGTCCCTGGCCATCACGTTTATGATTTTTTATCATAACAATTTCAAAAATTAAAATATCATAATATTTCAATGTTTTATACACAAAAGAAGCACACATCTATAAAAATTAACAATTTTTGGGGTGTCAGGTAAGTTTTTTTTTTTTGAAGTTACAGATTTTATTGGGTTTTTTTAAATTTTTTTATTTTTTTATTTTTTTCTAGAAAGACCAAATATACCAAAGGTTTAGTGAGCTGTTTATTGTACAGTAGAGTCCTGGAAACTCGGCGTAATGTGGACTGGAAGAGTGCTGAGTTTGTGAAATGCCGGGTTATCAGAAACTATAGAGTTAAAAATAAGAACAATACAATTTTTAAGCTTTTTAACTGCCTTTTTAAATTAGATTTATATTATAAGTCAGTATTAAGTCATCGGATATAGTACAACAAATCCTTAGTACAAGCTACAAATGATTATACTAGAGGTGACTTGTGTCCATGTTTAACTCGGACTCAAAAAATCACTAATTTTCTGAGCCAGTTGAGGGCCGAGTTATCCAGACTGCCGGGTTATCGAGTGCCGAGTTTGTGGGACTCTACTGTATAATGGCTATAAAAGTAAATTAATTTATAGCAAAACATAGTTATAAAAATAATATTAACTATTTTTAATATTCAGTTTTATGTCCGTGATGGTCGTGACAAAATTTCGTGTTTTCCATCAAAGATGCTCTATTAATAAAAAAGCACCAAAGATATTGCGTTACCATGGACATTTTATGAAACTTCAAATGTCAATAAAATTAAAAAAATAAAAAAAGTATAAAAAAACGGAACAAAAAGTGCTTTTCCTGAAAACATACGTTTTTAAAAATTCACTCACCAATAGCCTTGATAATTGAAGCTGGTAAATAAGTATAAGTCTATAATCGATCGTCAAGAGACCCATTCTTCCTATTATTTACAGTATTAGTTTTAAATGATAAACTAATTTCCATTACACTATAATCAGTTTAACCATATATCACACTTGTTTCCTTGAACTTGTAGTTCTTTTGTTTTCAACTCACGCATCCATCATCCGCTTTACAATAAACAGTGGAACAGAATAGATTCCTACCAATAGAAACATCACGATAGCAGTAACAGCAACACATAGTGCGCATTTCCCTTTGTGAACACCAAACACATAGTGTGTCACAGCACGGAATGGGGCGAGCCAGAATTTGATTTTAACACTCGGCCTCAGAGGAGCAGGCAAAGCGTTTGGAGCAGCTCGACCCAATCCTGCGGGGTTGAAAAGTGCTTCTTCTTTTGTTAGTAAATGAAACTCCGCTTCAAGAAAACCAGCGTTCTTCGGCTCAATATCAGATGACATTTGAAAGAACGGCCACCAACCTTTCAATCGTTTCACTTTAAACAAGTCAACAGTTTGTGACGGGGATAAAAATCGTTTTGGTTTGCAACTCCTTACTGAAGTAGCTCCACGAGGCATTTTGCACAGCTCTAAGACCATTGCACCGATGAAATCGTCAGGAGAAATTCGATCACTGTCCCACACTTGAAGATAGAGTAATGCAGGGACTTTGCTTTCTGCTTTCCCGACGCAAAAAATATCTTTTTTACTAATCACCATTCTTTTTTCTTGTTTCAGGTATGAAAATGGAAAAATAAATCTCCAGTTGAAATTACCGCTTCCGTTTATTGATGTGTAGTGTATATCTGTAATCTGGGACTGACTTGTGTCCCATAACCAACCCTTGACGAATATGTCTGTATGCTTTTTACCGACGAAAAACGAATCGTCCACCAAAGGAACTCTTGCAGTGTTATATATTACTACTCTCAACTCATACTCTTGAGATTTCCGTGGCTTTATGTCAACAGGAAGGGGAATCT
Organism: Macrosteles quadrilineatus; assembly: GCF_028750875.1. NCBI lineage: Eukaryota > Metazoa > Arthropoda > Insecta > Hemiptera > Cicadellidae > Macrosteles > Macrosteles quadrilineatus. Next base: position 545,468 of record NW_026542650.1, read on the forward strand.
CCCCTGAGGAGCGATCAAATAAATCAACCCAAAGTTCCAATTTTCCTCTTTCTAGTCCTGTTTTGTCTTTCACAAACAAAGCACGTGTTTCCACATGTTGAGGAACCAGAGGACGCCCAACAACTGGAATTTCACTCCATTTGTTGAGAGCTAATAAAGCTAAATTTTCATCAATATCTTCTTTATACTTTGTAGACTTATCCAATATGAATTCCTTTGATCCGATCAAGACACTTTTTTCACAGTACAAAGGAGGTGGAAGGTTGTAAGTATGGCACAAATTTTTTAAAATATCAGTGGGCTTATCAACATCTCTCCACGAGTTGAGTCCACTTTTGGAATAAACTTTGGGCAACCCACAAGTAGCTCTGTGTTTGCTATAGAATCTATTTTCGATGTCTATTGTCGTTTCTCCAATAAGATCAGAAGCAGTTAACATATCCCAATCCATTACACGAATAGTAAGAATTGAGTCAGTAGGCAGTGTTGCAGGTATTTCCAAACATCTTCCAAAAACAGGATCTAACTGTTTTGCAATGTAATTTGATTTATCAGAGATACAGTTTGAATTTGTTTTTATCTCAATAAATGGATCTGCCAACCCATTTGGATCGCTAGGATGTAGATTGTAAGCTCTTATAAAGTACACCCGGATTAAAAGTTTAACTTTATCCCTGAGGTCGTTCACTGTAAGAACTCCGTTGTCAGGGCCATGACCATCAAATGCTACCAGACATTGATCAGAAGGCCATTTATATAAGCAAATCATAGTTTTGACCCTGATTATTGCTTCTTTCTGCTTCTTTATCATAAATGTTTTGAGGACGTCATTAAACCCACTGAATTCTTCTTGGTTTTCTAGTTCATTGTCATAAACTTTTATATCTCCAGAGAAATATGCTAACCACCAGTCGTATTCTTCTTCCTCAGTCTTATGTTTAACATGCACATTAGATAATCTAATTCTGCTCACTACTTTTGAAAAGTTAGAGTAGACACTATCAAAACATTTTTTCAAAGTAAACTTGATACCAGAACCAATATTTTCACCAGAAATTGATCTTCTCCTAGGCTCTATTTCCAATAGTGGGGTTGAATCTAATTCAGACTCTCGACAAGAAAAATGTCTAGATTCCGCTTGATCAATGAATGATTTTCGTTGGACATTTAATGCTTCCCACTTTATTTTTGTCGGTAAATCGTACTTGTATTGATTTATATTTCTTTCAATTGTACATCCCCTAAAGTTGTCAGAGGTGAACTCCAGTGTCAATGGGGGAGAGAAATAATCCACACGAGGTAATGACAACGGAATGATCAGTGAGTCATGTTGAAAATTAAGAGATGTTTTGGTTTGAGTTATAATACTAGACTTCACTTGACCATCAGAACATTGTATTTTTACCTGAGCCTGAGAAATATTCTGATTGAACCCTGAAACATCCACTGGTCTAATCCCCCAAAATACTACCTCTAATCTATAAGATATTGTATCAGGATCCATATCGTGATGATAGTTATTTAATGCACTTGATAAATCATCAGTTTCTGCATTTATTTGAACAATCTCAAAAACTGACAAAATTTGAGCTTTATTCCCTATTTTCAACCAATGCAGTTCAGCTTGATTCTGGTTTCTACACAATGGTTTAACCAATTCCACTCCAATCATACTTGGGGGCTGCTCTGACTGATTCCAAAGTTCCACAGTTATCGTTGGAGGATTTTCTTGACTAAAGATTTGGGATGTATACAATCTAATGTCTGATAAAACCAGAGTTTCTTTCCAAATTGGTGTAACTGATTCTTTCACAGTTTTTGTTTGTTGGCTTTGGTTTAAGCACAACACTCTTACAAAAGTGTCAATGTGACTGTCATATTGGGATATGTCTAAAATGTAACCATTATCAATTCTACAGTATATAATATACCTTTCGATCTCGTTGTACCTTATCGTGAAAGGAAGATGTACAATTTGAGAAAGGTCTTCGTGGCCAGGAGGAAGTTCTTTAACGCAGTATGACACCTCATCCCAAAATCCAAGCCATAACCAAATATCTAAACGTCCAGCAAGTTTATTACTTGGGGACTTCACCAAAACACTAATTATTCTACCACAGTCACGCCCTCGTTTTCTATTTTTTCTAGAAAACAAAATGTGACGAGGATCAACTTTGTTAAAACCTATTACAGTGCGGTTCGCCTCCAATGAAAGAATAACACATGGAAATGATTCTTGAATGTCATTGCAAAGCTCGTCAACAAAGTTTAACACATCTATTAATTTTTGTAAAATCATCTCTGGGCTTTTTTCTTTGATGCAGTTCAAAGCTAGATGGGGAAGTTTAGAACTGAGAATCTTCGCCAAACATTTAACCCTACCATTGTCAAAATCATTAAATCCTCCAACTAGCAATCGGCTTGCTTCATGGCAATCTCTCTCAAATTCTTTTACTGCAGTTTTAACCACATTTACTGCTTCTAGATGATGACCCCTAAAGATAAAATCTTCTGCATGATCAATTGCCTTTCTCAAGCTCTGTGTGACGTTGGATAAAATGTTTGAATTCACCAGACGATGTGTGCAATCCGGCCACTCAGAACGAATGAACACACATGGTTTTTGACCATCAAGAGCTAAATATGAAAAGTTAGAATCACCTGCAACTGCTACAAATTTATCCGTCGAAGGATGGTTCTTAGTTTCATCTGAGCTCAAACGTTCACATGATCCGAAGTTTAAAGCCAGCTGTATGTTACTTCCTTTCCAACTACTTTCACAAAGCATTGCATCAAAAAGCAGTCCAAAACATAGAAAGTTGTCAACACAACCAAATATCTGCCGAGAAGGAGGCTCAGTTGGCAAAGTGTTAACGCCATGTAATGTCTCCAAGTGTCTGAACGTTCCAGCGCCATCAATTTCAATAGCCATAAAAAGACTTCCATTCAATAAAAACTCATTTTTGTAGAAATGAACATAGTTAGGGCCAAATACGTTTTGATAACCTGCGCTATACTTTAGAATTTCTAAGATATAAAAATGTTTTGGTATTACGTTATCCTTTCCAATAACAAGTTCAACAGTAAATTTATGAAATAATGGAGGAAACATGGCGATAAATATGATTTGCTCATTCCATTCTACAATGTTGTTAAGTTTTCGTTTAGTTGTATTCCCTGTTTTCCCAGCAAATGAGACTCTAACGGACACATCTGACTCAACACCCCGTGTTTGTGATAAGCCAACACACTTGTAGATCTTTATTCGATACCTAACTCTTTTACCAATCATGGCATTTTCTCCTACCTCTAAATAATTACCAGCTGCTTCTTCTAATGTGAATGTTCTGTATCCCGGTGCTGCTTCAATCTTTATATCACACTTCAAAAAGCCTCTCACTTGGTCACTGTTATCACTCGGTATAGTCAAAGGCAACCAGTTCATCAGTCGTTGATTCGCCTGGTACCAAATCATTCCAATATCAAACATCATGCACCCAATCAACTTTTTTAACCTAAGTTTTTTTCTTGGTTGGAAAATTGAGATGGTAACAATTGTACCAAGGAGTTTTTGAAAGGTTGTGTTCATTTCAAATACAAAATACTCATTGAAGTAAGGTTTGTTGGTGTTTTTGATCACTTTTGTCTGTTTGTGTTTAATTCCAACTTGAACTTTTACCAAAGATGAAATGTTATCATCAGGTAAATCTTTTGCTTCTATGATCTTAATACAAATGTTGAAATTATCTGGAGAATGACTAGTTTCACACTGCATTAAATAAATTAACACTAACTCATATAGGGCACACAAAATCCTTTCATTTAGGCTACATTATCAAATGGGATTGAAAACATGCACATTACTTGGTGACACTCAGTTACTCATAAACTTAAGTAATTCCAGAGTTTTTCTCATTTAAAATTCAAGAGTAATGTCAATATTTTGTAAATTGTATACACATAGCTTATACCTGAACCACATCATAAATCTTGAAGATCTAAATATTTACTGTTTTACTTTTGGTTAGCAAAACTGTTTACTGAACAGCTGAAAAATTAGTAGACCTTTTAAAATTGAAATTGAGTGAAAAAAAGTTAAACTCTCAGTGCTTTCATTTTTGAATTTTTTATTCTATTAAAATAAGTCATTGTCTTGTTAATGAAACATACCATTGAATTTGTAAACAGCAAATAGACTTAAACCAAAACTGTCACTATCTTTCTCAATAGGACTTAATACTATTTTTTAAATGTGTACGCAAAGTTTTAATCCTACTAATCCTACTAATATTATAAATGAGAAAGTTTGGATGTATGGATGTATGGATGTATGTTTGTGACAAGTAATCGCGAAAAATACTGATCGGATTGGGCTGAAATTTGGTATGATGGTAGCTCACATTCCCGATTAACATATAGACGCATTCTTATCTCAAAATTCCTATCGGGCTCCGCCCCAGTGGCTCTGGAGTTTCCCATGTTAACCTTATGAGTAATCATATTTAAAAGGAATAAAAGAATTTTGTCAGCTGTTTCAACTACACAAGTTGGTTCTATGATATTGAATAGCATTAAAAAGTTACAAAGTTTACCAACAGGGTACAGTACTATTATTTTTTTACATTTATGACAACATCTATCCTATAAAGGTCATAAAGGTTAAATTATGTTTTTAAAAGGCTTATGTCTAACTATTTTATCAACAGATGTAAAGATCAAAATGTTTCTATTTCGTGATCTCTTCCCGTTGCAAAGCACGGGTACAACAGCTAGTAATATTATAAATGAGAAAGTTTGGATGTATGGATGGATGTATGGATGTATGTTTGTGACAAGTGAACGCGAAAAATACTGGTCGGATTGGGCTGAAATTTGGCATGATGATAGCTCACATTCCCGATTAACATATAGGCATATTCTTATTTCAAAAATCCTTTCGGGCTCCGCCCCAGTGGCTCTGTAGTTTCCCATGTTAACCTTATGAGAAATGGAATTATTGAATCTTAACAGCTGTTTCAATTAAACAAGTTGTTTCTGTTCTATGATGTTCAATAGCATTAAAGTTACAAGGATTACCAACAGGGTGCAGCACTATTATTTCTTTTACATTTATGACAACAGCTAATTTGCAACCAAAAGGTGAGTGAGCGTAGCGAACGAACTTCAACCTGGAGGCGAGTTAGCGTAGCGAACGAGCTAACCTGAAGGCAAGTGAGCGCAGCGAACGAGCTCCAACCTAAAGGTGAGTGAGCGTAGCGAACGAGCTCCAACCTAAAGGTGAGTGAGCGTAGCGAACAAACTTCAACCAGGACGTGATTGAGCCATACGAACGAGATAATCTTGAAAATTAAGTTAAACGGGGCTAAGCCCGCGGGGTACAGCTAGTATTTTTATACATTGTAAAAATCAAGCTTTTAGGAATTCCCTAATTTTAGGCACAGTTGCTATTACTGACGAGCTATAATATGTTGCTCATATCATGCCAACATAACTGTTCCTTATCAATAATCTATCATGTGAGTTTTGCAACAAGGTTACATAGCTCAAATACAGTTTGGCCAAAGTCAGAATCAAGGCCACACTAAAAAAACAGGCCGTAATGCTCATCAAGCATGACGTCACGATAGAAGACGGTAATGACGTAATTTTGCCGTTTGTGATCAGCTGCTTGTTTTAATCTTTCATTGGAAAATAAATACTTATACGTCATAGCCGTCTTCTATCGTGACGTCATGCTTGACGAGCATTACAGCCTGTTTTTTTAGTGTGGCCTTGGTCAGAATGCTAATGAGGAAGAATGACCAAACTCATCCAGAGCTACATTTACCAACTGTATTGCTCCTAGACAAAACCGACCATTTATGTAATTTACAGAACAACCACACTGACTAAAGCATCATACTAATGTTTTAATGTCATGTATTTTATACGAACTGTTTATTGTCCTACACAAAATCTTTCTATTACTTAATTACTTAAAAGGTTTCTCGTAACCAGGGTTTAAGTTTTTCAACCATACTCGGTAGTGTATAGACCAATATGCCCAGTAACACTATTAAAGTCAGTACAATGAAAAAGTTAAGAGTAAGTCCGAAATATGCCTGGATATTTTGTCTGTTGATCATTTCCTCAATCACCTGGAGCGGATTCCTCCTGTTGCTGGATCTCGCAGGGGGTGGCAGAGGGTCTGGAGGGGATCTCCCAAGTCCTACTGGACATCTGCGAGCTTCTTCAGCTGTTATCAAGAAAAACTCAGCTTCTAAAAAGCCTCTGCCTTTAAGAACAGTGCTGTTCACTAGGAAAGGCCACCAACCATCAAGATTATACACTTTGAACAAGTCTACATAGTTGGATGTATCTAGAAAACGTTCTAATTTGCAAGCCCTAACTGAAGGTGCTCCCCTTGGCATTGAACAGATTTCAAACATCATTTCACCGATGAGAGAATCTTCCATCAACCCTTCACTGTCATAAACTTGAAGATGGAGAGTCGGTGATACTTTTTCCTCTGATTTCCCAATGTCAAAGAGGTTTTTTGAGTAGAATACCATTTTCTGTTCTTTACGATAGTACATAAACGGAAAAACAAACCTCCAGTTAAAATTTCCTTCACCTGTGTAGGATTTGTAATGAACATCAGTCTTCTGCAAGGTCTTTGGGTCCCCTAACCACCCGGTTACCAATATGTCAGTACATTTTTTGTCTTCGAATGTGTATTGATCGATCAGTGGTATTTTAGCAGTGTTAAGAATATTTACCCGGAGTTCATAAGCTTGTGGTTGTCTCGGAGTGATGTCTAATGGTAGGGGAATGTTGCCTATGGATATGTCGAACATGTCCACCCACATCTTAAGTCTTCCACAGACTAGTCCTGGCCGATCTTCCCTAAACAAAAACCTAGTTTCTACGTGTTCACCGACCAAATGTCGTCCTACAATGGGCATTTCTTCCCAGTGATTTAAAACAGATAAGGCTAATTTTTGTTGGTTTTCTGTCCTGTCCAAAGAGGTTTTGTGTATAGAGAATTCTTTAGAGCCAATGATCACACTTTTCTCGTGGTACTGAGGAAGTGGCAAGTTGTGAGTGTTGCATAATCTCTCAAGAATATCTCTCGGTGTTTCTATATCCCTCCAAGTATTAGGTCCTGAAGTCTCATAACATTCAGGGAGTCCACAAGTGGCTCTATGTTTACTGTAAAAGCGGTTTTCAATGTCTATGATTGTTTCGCCAATAATGTCATTTCTAGAGATAGCATCCCAATCCATAACACGGACAGCTAACAGAGAGTCTATAGGAAGAGTTGCTATTATTTCAAGGTAACTGCCAAAAACTGGATTCAATTCAGCTAACTGTTTATTGAATTTATCATTTACCGACTTTGTTGGAGTCGCTATCTCAATGTATGGATCAGACTTCCCGCTTAAGTCACTCGGATGAAGATCAGTGGCATTCACACAATAGACACGAACTAGTATGTTGACCCTGCTGTTTAGCTCAGATAGTTTTAAAATCCCCATTTCTGGATCTTGCCCTTGAATCGTAACAACGGGTTCTTCTACAGGCCATTTATATAAACTGATAATGGCTTTCAACCTACATAATTCAGTGGGATTGTTCAAATTATTTTTCCTTTTTTTGACAGAAAAAGTGCTTAAAACATCAGTGAAACCTGAAAACTCTTCTTGTTCCTCTAACGAGTTGGGATAAATTTTCATTTGATTGTTCCAATACCTATCCCACCAGTCCAGGCCTAGGTCCTCCTCAGAACTTCCATCATAAGAACTGTCATCTTCACTTGAATGATGAACTAGTTTTTGAAACAAGTTAAAATCACTAACCATATTCTTGAACTTATTTGGAATGTCACGAAGTGCTCCTATTGATGAAGAACTGTTACCGGATACCTCCGCCAACGGTACAAGATCTGGGAATGTAACTTGAAGTGAAGTGTTTGCTACTGCGGTTTTATCAACAGATCGAGCATTCAACAACTCCCACTGTGATTTCTTAGGCAATTGGTGTTCAAAGATGTAAATATTCTTTTCTGTTAAGGTTGTTAGGTACTTTAAATTAGACATTATTTTAACTGTCAGTGGTGGAGATAACAATCTGTCTTGGGGTAAATTCAAACATACCATTTGTATGTCGTGAGTAAAGTTGAAAGTTGTGTTGACTCGAGTAATCATATCTGATGTTATTCTAGCCGAGTCTAATTGTACAGAAACTTGTGGTTGTATAATGTTCTTCAAAGCCCTTGCATGCGATGGACGTACTCCCCAGAATACAATTTCTAATCTGTGGGATACGGTCAGTGGTTCGAGGTTTCTGGGGAAAATAGTTCCATGTTTGCGCTTACTAATCATTTCCGAACCGTCTTCTTTGTCAGTCAGGAATATTTCACAAGACACAAGAACTTCACAGTTTTTTCCCACTGTCCACCATTTAAGAGGCAATTCTGCGATTTCAATAACCGGTTGAAGCTTGACATTAGAATCTATAAGGCCTTGTCCAATTAATGAAGGTGGATCTGTAGCTTCATTCCACAACTGTAATGTTAGGGGCGGAGGATATTCCACGAGGTATTTCGGAGCTCTATGGAGTTTTATATTTGTTACTATAAGAGTTTCTTTCCAAGTAGGCGCCATAGTTCGTTTTGCAGTTATCGTTTGTCGATTCTGATTGAGAAAACAAACTTTTACAAGTGGATCACACTCACCCTCATTTACCATTTCTTCATCAATGTAGCCACTATGAATGTGGCATACAACAATGTATGAATGACTGTAAGGGTAGATTAAAGTAGATGGGAGCATTAAATGTTTTGGGTTTACATTCGGTACAGAATAACGTTTGTATCCAGAGGGAAATAATTCTTGGCACTTGTCTTTTTGCTCCTCTTTTCCAAGCCACAACCAAAGATCTAATTTGGCTACTACTTCATTGTTGTTCCCTTTCAAAAACAAGTAATTAATTTTTCCTGAGTGTGTGCCGTTTCTTTCTTCCACCTCTGAAAAAATTATGTGTTTAGGATGTACCACGCAAGATCCAATCTCTCTTTGATTTTGGCAGAGGGTGATTTTTAGTAAAGGTAGGGAATCCTGACTGTCTTCACTGCAGTTATTGTGAACATTCAGGAAGAAATTACATCTTTCTTTTACATTATCGAGGCTAATGTTGTGTGCCAGTACATTAGCTAAAGAAAGAATTTGGTCCCTCAAAAATTTTGTGTGCTTTTTATCTAATTCCGTCATTCCTTTCATCAAGGAATGTAAAGCTTTCTTGTATCTTTTTTTAAACGTTTGACAAGCTGTAAGTAAAGATTTCCGAGCCTCCTCCTCACAACCTTTGGACGCCATCACGTTTGAGAAGTTCAACCGTTCTCTGATGTCATTGGCAAGGCCAGCCAAGACATTGGTATTGTACAGGCGGTGGGTACAATCTGGCCATTCACTTGTGAGCGAGATACAAGGTTTTTCTTCATCAAAAGGGACACACATAAATGAATCATATTGTATAGCAGAATAACGCTTGGTCTCTACTTTTGTAGAACCCATTTCTAAAGACAAGTATATTCCATCCGTACCACAATTTTCTTCACTTATTGTCAATTCAAAAACTATACCAAAACATAGAAAGTTTGTTTCGATTCCGTACTTAATTTGACTGACAGGTTCTATATAATTCAGTGATATCCCATCAGAGTGCTCAAACTCCTTAAGTTGTCCCAGTACTTCACTCTCCAGACTGATCAATAGGCTTCCACGGTAGATTGTTTGTTCAGTGTAAAGATGTATATAGGTGGGTCCAAACATGTTGAGAAATCCACTGTGGAATATTTTGAAAAACTCGATAATATTGAATACTTTCACAGCGAGTGATTTATTTCCCAGTTTTACTTTTAGTATCAACTTTTGCCGCATTGGGGGAAACAGGTCAATAAAAGCTATTTGCTCATTCCAAGCTACTATATCCTTCAGGGTTCTTGCACTGGTATGTTGAGATTTGCCTGCATAAGTCACTTTAATTGAAACCTTGTGATCGTTGTTCATGCCTTGAACTTGTAACCCGACTCCGTGGTACAGTAAAACTTTGTATCTTCCCCTTTTACTCCCTATGATTTCACTTGTCTCAAAACTTGAAAGCTGGTAAAGCTGGCGATATTCGTCAGGGGCAACTATTTTCAAATCACACTCCACAAAAGCTTTCCCCTGGACTGAATGATCCCATGGTAATGAGAGAAGGAACCATTTCTTCAATCGGCGACCGGGCTGATTCCAGATAGTGGCGACATCCATTCTGATACATCCGATAATCTTTCTCACTTTCAGATGGGTTCTTTTGTGGAATGCGGAGATTACAATAAGGGTATCCATGAAGTCTGAGAATTTTAAGAATTTTGTAAAGACAAAGAAATCATCAAAGAAGGGCTTTGTTGAATGTGGAATTACTTTTGAGTGACGACTTTCATGCCCAACAAACACGCTGACTTGGGTGGAGACATCTTTTATTTGGGTCGAAAGGCCTCGGCATTCCAGAATTTTCACGCATACATCAAAGTAATCTTTTCTGGAGTTATTCATAAATGGTTATATTTACATATCAAACTAACTGAAGCTGGTTAGTAAACATAACATTATTATGGTTTCAGCAGTATATACAGTTCTTTGAGTTTTAAAAACATATGATTAATTTTGCTGTAGAAAATTAAAGGTAAATAACATTATGGATGTGTTAACAACTAGGTTAATGTGTTAATCATTGTGGTTAAGTGACTTAGTCACTCAATTATTGATCCATTACTTGGGAAGTCTATTCTGGTATAATCATGTAACATGCAAAAACTAATAATGATTTGCAATACAGTTTCAAGTATTCATGAAAAATACTATTCACAAAAATCCATTATATTTACCGATGAAATGTTTTTGTTGTGCCTTTTTTGAGAATGGTTGTATTATTTTTACAGGGGTAAAATACAGAATATTCATGAGATATAAAACATTGTAGCATAAATCTGTTTATTAAACAATTCTACACAAAATATAATAATGTACTCTTACCATAAGATGTCATGCTAGAAATCTTTTGCATTGTTGTCGCTAACTTTAAGTCTATTGTTATAGCTTGTGCATAGTTTATAATTTGTTATCGCTATTATTACCATAGTCTATTTTTTTGTGTAATTGTTGTTATTGTTGCTTGCTATTGTATATCATTTGTTACCATTATTACTAAAGTAGACCATATTTGTTGATATTTATTATAGTTCTTAGGTCAACCAGTTCTTTATTGTTAGCTTGTATTTATTATCGTTGCAATCTCTGCCATCTTGTTAATTTTTGTTCATTTACTTTAGTACCAAACTGTATTAAATTATGAAACATTTGGGATGAATAAATAAATAAAAATGATTTATACCTGTAGCTGGATTAAATAATAAAACTTAGTGATATTACGATTAACAAGGTTAACAGTCTACATGGTATTTATTATCATTATCGATTAAGATAATGGCCGCCTATTTGTGTATTTTAACCTGCTATTTTGTGACTAATTTTCAATTTTATATTTTTAAGCTAGATTTATTGTTTATAATTCTGGACAGGTGTCTTCTAAGAAAGTTTAATAGGGTTAATTTATGCAGGGCCGTTTTCATGGTCACCATTTTAGATTCAAGTATAAATGGGCCCTGGCCCAGGGGCACAAGAGGTTTTAGGTTTGTTGGGGGTGCAAGGAAGAGAAAAATTCCTCCACGATGTAGGTGGAGAGGGGGGCAATTATTTCTCAGGCCCATCGCCCATCACATGCAAACGGGCCAGGATCTATAGGACATTGTTTTTTTTTTATATATATATTGAGTTAGCGATTGAACAATCATCACTTTGTTATACAGGGTGATTCAAAAAGGACTTTACAACTTTGAAAATTCATATAAATCTTATTAAACAAGGTGCAGAGCTGGTTTTGGTGTTGTTTTAAAGGAAAATACTTCAAGTTTTTTTACCTTAAACTAAAGATGTTCTATGTGACTTCCGTTGGATTTGGGGAAAATAATTATTTATGTATAAAAAAATAGTGAAACCCGTAAAAAATTTTAGAATAATTTACAAAATTTTGAAAGTAGGGCGTTTTTTGACGGTGAAGGAGTGTGATTTTCGAAAAACGCATAGTTAGTGTCTTGTAGGAAATTTAATTCCGAACCTACGTATTTTCCTCAAATATTTTCTAGCTCTTACTGTTTTCGAGCTATAGCCGTTTGAAAAAAACCTGTTTTGTCGTTTTCAGAGGCCCGCCATTTTGGAATTTTTGGGGGGGTTAAAATTTGAAAATGTGACTTTTTGGAATTGTATGGGTGGTTTGGGACCAAGAACTACAAGTGTGCGAAATTTCAACTCCCTAGCACATCTAGAAGTGGGTGTATCGCACTCCTTCCAAGTCAAAAAAAGCCCTACTTTCAAAATTTTGTAAATTTCTCTCAAATTTTTTACGGTTTTCACTATTTTTTCATACCTTAATAATTATTTTCCCCAAATCCAACGGAAATCACATAGAACTTCTTTAGTTTAGGGTAAAAAAAAACTTGAAGTGTTTTCCTTTAAAACAACACCAAAACCAGCTCTGTACCTTGTTTAATGAGATTTATATGAATTTTCAAAGTTGTAAAGTCCTTTTTGAATCACCCTGTATTTTTATAAATCCATCTGTATTCATAATTTCACATGCAACTGAATTTATTTGAATAGTGAAAACATAAACCCCCAATATTTTCAAGAACATTTTTATTCTGTATAGCTGTATTTTATTTGATTGTATTAAGATGTTTAAAATTATCGTTGTGGGGGGAGAATGGAACAGAATAAAGAGGGAGTGGTTAGTGGGGGGGGGGGGGGGGTGATGGGATTGGTGATTACACAAGAACACCTGTGCCTGTGCACAAACCATCCCTTAAAATTTTGTCAATACCGTAGTAGGTTCTGACTTGAAGTGTACTACCATAGATAAAATGAAATAACAGTCGGACTTTTTCAGCTAAAAGCGGTTATCTTTGACAAAGGTCTTTAGTACGATTAAGTGTTAACTGGTCAAATTTTTAGATCAAATCAAAACAAAGTGGCATATTCATAAAAAACTGAAATTGATAACAGTTAAATTGAAATATACATTACTGAACAGATTGTAAAATAAAATAAAGTTAAAAAAAACTTTCTACTTAAGCCTACTCTACTAGTATAAAAGAACTAGCTAAATATAAAACCATATTTTCTTTGAAGTGGGTTTGTGTTTTCTTCCATGTATTTAGACACGTGTCCTCCAGTTACCCTAAACAACGTTCAAATCCCACAGTGCAATGAGGTTAAATACTTGGGCTTGACCCTTGATAGAAGACTCACTTGGAAAAGCCACATCTGGAACAAGAGAATTTCGTTAAATTTAAAATTTAAAAATCTTTCTTGGCTATTAAATCAAAATTCTAAATTAACAACAGAAAATAAATTACTGTTATATAAAACTATTTTAAACCCAGTATGGACGTACGGTATCCAACTGTGGGGGACATCCAGTGAATCGAATCTTAACATCATCCAAAGATTCCAATCCAAGGTTCTAAGGCACATTCTCCGGCCAGGCACCATGGTTCGTTAACAACGAAGTGCTCGATAGAGACAGTCGAACCCCAACGGTCAAAGAAGAAATTTCAAGGTTAAGTGCCAAATTAAAGAAATTAGAGTACCATCCCAACTACCTTGCTTTGAATTTGTTGGACAACAGACTCTGTAGGTATAGATTGAAAAGATGCCATGTTTTGGACATGAGTAGTCGTTTTTAGAGATTTATGGACTTTAAACTTTGTACCAATATGCAAAGTTTATGTATTATTGTTGGATAAAGACTAACTACTATAAGTGGTAGCAAAACGGGAGTGCCGATGGAGACCAGGTCAAGTCCCTTTAAACGCACGCACCCCCACAGGTCTCCATCGGCACTCCCGTTTTGCTACCACTATACTGTGTTTAAATTTTATCATATTTGCTTATTGTTCTATTTTTGTTGAACAGATTGTAAATTAAATAAAATGTTTAAAAAATATTTAGAATGTAAACACTAAGTCCATGATTTTATTATTTTTTTGTGTGTTCTTCCTTTACTCATTCCCTGTAATAAAGGAAGACATAATTACACAATAATTGAAAACATGTCCACTATCCATGAGGGAAACCTCAATTGACAAATGAAAAGCAATATGTTCCGCATTATTGCACGGCACTATCGTGATAATCATTATAGACGATATTAGTCATACTACTAACTAGTAGTAGCCCTATAGTTGGGAAATTGGTCGTTTAATGTCATCAGTCCTAAGTCCAGCGTCCCCCGAGAGTTGGGCAATGTTCCATGTTCCGGTCCGATCCTGCCGTTCCCTGTTGTGTGAGGATGTGTTTGTGTAATTATGCTCGGCTCAATAATTAATGAGCAACCATTTAAAGCCGGGACTTGAATGCATAATTCATACACGGTACTACAGTTAGTGTTTATAGTAAATGTTTGACTTGTCAATTATACAGGGTGTCCAAAAAGTCCCGGGCTGTTAAATGTTTTTGAAATATTTAAAATAGAGCTACAAAACCATAAAGTTACTGGACAATCTATTTTATCACATACCGGTATTCAGTGATCCGCTACTTCCTCAGCAGGCGGCCCGCTAGGAGTAAGAAGACAATCTTAAATGTAAGTATAAGCATAGGTCGATATGTAGCCTATATCAAATGTAAAGGCATTTATTCGAAGACACTTTTTAGACACCCTGTATATTATGTATGGCAATGGAAGAAATCACTCTTATTATGGAAAATGTGTGGAATAAAACCATTTCGTCCTTGGCCATACACGACACAGCGATAAAATTAAGCGAGCATTTCCTGAATACCTGCGTGATCCCGGTGATTTGTGGTAGAGAAGACTTCTGGTTTACGTCTCTTGTAGCATTATACGGGATATTACCCTACTTTATCTACATTTTGTTTTATAACCCCGTTAATGTTTAAAATCTTGAGACACCATTTTTCAAAAGCAAATTGTAGGTTTTCGAGTAGGCCTATTCGTGAGGCCAAATCAAATTAAACACTATCACATTCAAGTAGGCTTGGGCTTGGCCATGGTGGATTTTATCTTTGAATTATCTATATATATAAAATCCAATGTATGTATGTATGTTTGTTTGTTTGTCCTTGACTCCGAAACTGCTCGACGGATTGTAATGAAACTTTCAGGCATTATTAAGCATTATTCAAGGATGGTTTATGTGAAGTTTGGTGCAGATCCGTCAAAAGGGCTCCGCCCCAGTGGCTCTGGAGTTTCCCATGTTAACCTTATGAGTACTCATATTTAAATGGAATTAAAGAATCTTAACAGCTGGTTCAACTAAACAATTTGATTCTGTGATGATAAATATCATTAAAAAGTTAATAGGTTTACCAACAGGGTGCAGCACTATTATTTTTAGCGAATATCCCATATAGGGAATAAGCTATTACCGTAGTACTCATGGTAAGACCTGGACGCGGGACCGATTTTTTATTGTTTTGAGGTCCCGAGAGGCCAAAAACACCATCCGTTCAAATTCATATATATATATATATATTTATATACTAGTGGCTTGTAGGGGCAATAGCCCCTATATATAGCCTATATATATTTTAGTAATTATTTTGTGCAACTTATTAGTCTCATGGGTTGCCCTACTTTGAATTATAGTTTAACATTTTTGTATATTATAATATGTATAATAGTTATTACACACCTGCATGATGCATTTTGATGTCTGTTCTGTTTAAAATAAAGATTCCAAAGGACTGTTCATGCAGTGTGTTTATAATGCAAATTTCTAATCATAATACAACTAAGGAACATTTTCAATAATAATCATCATGACTATTAATTAAATAGGATAAATTTCTTTGGATATAGATAAATTCACTTAGATAAAACGCATAGAGATAATGTCATCCTCCAAGTTGTAAAATTATAACAAAATCTCTCTGAAAACAACATTTGTTGTATGGTATCCATTTCGGTCGATTCATTGGTCTTTATTTTGTTCTAGTATTATTTTAACCCCATTTGGCCGCTTTACCCGGCTAAAAGCAACATAAAGTACACCATGGGTAAACACTGGTTTTTTTCAAATAAATAGCAATTTTGGTGAAGGTTTGGCCTTGCGCTTTATTTATAGTAATATTGAAAGCTAATTGCAACGGGAATTGAATCCTTGTAAACTTAAACGGCTTATTAGGATCTGTAGATATTAGTTTTATTTTTGGCATGAAAAATATGTTCCCTTTGCCTACTCCAGTAATTACTTCTAATTTCACACTTTTTTCAGACATACCTAACACAAGCAATCGTACTCCATGAACTAATCCAGACCCTTAAAATTAGGAAGAAAGTCTATTTCAGCTTTGCACATATTACCATATGCTTTAAGTAAAGTTGAAAGTAAACAAAGCAGGCATGACCTAGATTCCCATGCTATTTAAATGTAAATTATTTTATTTTGTAACAACCTTTTGGTGCATAATTAAGAAAAATGAATAATTTTCCCCAATATTTCATGCCAAGACCTTTAAAATGAGACCTCTTCCAGCTTTCTACGGCCTCCCGTTCGCTCACAATTTCATTGTAAAATTTTGGGCTTACGGAATTAGATATATAGATATATATATTTACATATTTATATATTTATCCTATACTCTAAGACGAGCAATGTTTGCTTGTATGTATGCTTGCTTGCTTGCTTGCTTGCAGAAAGATCTCGAAAACGGCTCCGACGATTTTCTTCAAATCTTGTAAATAGTTTATTTTTGGCCTAAAAACAAGTTTCATGCAGTTAGAACTAGTACAGGAAAAATATTAAATAAAAATGAAAAAATTAGTTCAGGGATGAAACTTTGGTTTTAACTTCGTTTTACCAATAGAAGTCAAGATCCGATGAGTCCCTAACAGTCCCGATGGGGGAACATGGTTTTTAGGGGGTGGGGAGGGGGAATTTTGATATAATTCATTATTCACGATGTGAAGTCATTTAGGAAGTCGTTTTTAAGGTTTGTATACACGGTGAATCGATAGGAACCATATTTAGGTCGATAGAACCACCTCCATAAGAGATTTAGCATATTGGTACATGTTTAGTTGTTATTTTTTTCTAGGAGGAGTAGGGGGAATTTTAAATAATTTATGATTTTTTGATATGACTTGTTGGGTGTCGTTTTCAATGGATTTCTACATGCCAAATAGAATGGAACCACTATTTTGTCAATATAACTACATTATTAACAGATTTGGAGTGCTATCAGAAATAAAATAAATGTTTGTGCACAAAATTAATTATTTAATATTTAAACATAAAAATTAAAACTATTATCTAAACATCAAGTATTAATTGAATGAGTTTATTTTTACAATAAATTTAATTTTTCCTATTATTATAAAATACCCCCTCGCAGCAAACCTGCAGACCAAGCAAATTTTCATTTACCTGACAGGATTACTATTTATTTTCTATTTAAATAACATTAATTTTAATGAGTCATTAGGTTTGCTGCTACAGGGGAGGTAATAGGGGTTGTTTTTATTGAAATGTTGATAGCTTAGTATAAAATAAACAAAATTGCCAAGTTTGGTTTAAAAATATATCCACAAACAAGCGAACTACAACAGTTTATTTATTTTCCATTAGAATAACATGGGAATTTAAAATTTAAATTTTTTTTAATTATCTCCTTAACCTTAAAGGATAAGAAGTCGGTGAAAAATTACTTTAATTTTTACGGAAAGTAAATAAAAGAAACGTAAATAAAAAGAACCTTATTTACTAGGCATATACTAAACTATTTAATATTTTAAGCTCCAGAAAGTGGTTTGGAAAGGAATTGTGAAATTCTTTGTTGATGAGGCCAAAATGGGTAAACCCAATTTTCTCCCCATAAAAATTCCCATAAACCCCTGTTCCCATAGTCCAATTATGCTGGTTCGCAAACTCGTTCGAATAAATTTAGGTTTACACGTTTGTACTAAATTACATCAAAATCGGATAATTTGTGCTCAAGTTATCACGCTAAACGGACACATATGTATATGAATTTGAAAGGATGGTGTTTTTGACTTCTGGGGACCTCAAAACAAAAATGTAAATTGGTCCCGGGTCTAAGTCTTACCATGAGACCTACGGTAATAGATTATTCCCTATATGGGAAATTCGCTAAAAACCTCGTTGTAACTTAGAATGTATTCCTTTGACTTGCTGAAGGATATAAAAACAGTATACATATGTACAAAACATATAAAACATATATACAAACTTTGTAGGGGCTACGCAAAGGTTAATAGATATTTACTTGAACTTTAAATCATAAAACATGGTTTAAATCCTGACTTAATGTCAGTGTATTACAATGTATTATGGGTTTATGGAGACTTTTGTGGGGAGAAAATTGGGTTTTCCCATTTTTGACCCCATCAACAAAGAATTTCACAATTTCTTTCCAAACCACTTTCTAGAGCTTAAAAGATTTAATAATTTAGTATATGCCTTGTTGTACGCCTAACGGTTAAGGAGATAATAAAAAAAATTAAAATTTAAAATGTCCATGTTATTCTAATGGAAAATAAATAAACTGTTGTAGATAAATAAACTTGTTTGTGGATATATTTAAACCAAACTTGGCAATTTTGTTTATTTCATACTAAGCTATCAACATTTTAATAAAAACAACCCCCATTACATGCCTGTTGCAGCAAACCTAATTATTAATTAAAATTAATGTTATTTAAATAGGAAATCAATCTGACAGTTTCAAGGACAAATTTTAGTAGAAATCCTGCCAGATAAATGGAAATTCGCTTGGTCTGCAGGTTTGCTGCGGCGGGGGTATTTTTTATAATGGGGAAAATTGAATTTATTGTAAAAATAAACTCATTCAATTAATACTTGATGTTTAGATAATAGTTTTAATTTTTATGTTTAAATAATAAATAATTAATTTTGTGCACAAACATTTATTTTATTTCAGTCAGATAGCACTCCAAATCTGTTAATAATGTAGTTATATTGACAAAATAGTGGTTCCATTCTATTTGGCATGTAGAAATCCATTGAAAACGACACCCAACAAGTCATAAGTCAAAAATCATAAATTATTTAAAATTCCCCCTACTCCTCCTAGAAAAATAACAACTAAACATGTACCAATATGCTAAATCTCTTATGGAGGTGGTTCTATCGACCTAAATATGGTTCCTATCGATTCACAGTGTATACAAACCTTAAAAACGACTTCCTAAATGACTTCAAATCATGAATAATGAATTATATCAAAATTCCCCCTCCCCACCCCCTAAAAACCATGTTCCCCCATCGGGACTGTTAGGGACTCATTGGATCTTGACTTCTATTGGTAAAACGAAGTTAAAACCAAAGTTTCATCCCTGAACTATTTTTTTTGTTTTTTTGGTGAATTTTAATCTATTTTGTCTGTACTAAACTGCCAACAAAAATCTAATTACGTAGAAAAACGAAACTGAAAGTCACATGTTTTTAACATTAGTCTTATGGGTTGCTAAGTAACCATGTTGGTTGAATTAAATAACAAGGAAAAAGTAAACAAAAGACTTGAAGTTGTAGCACGTGTTCATAATAAACCAACTACCCACAGTATACTAGCAAATTACAAATACAGTACAAAAGGAAAAACATCACTTGTTAATATTGAGCAAAGATTATACTTAAGATTACTCGAGACATTGTAGTCAAGGGTAGCAGTGCGAAGTCTAGGATCTGTTTATGACGAATACATTAAGGTATCTAATCCTAAAATGCTATGGGAAGGGAAGGAAACAGGTCCGTGACGTAGGAAGTAGTGAAAGAAGTAGTAAAGGCAATCATAAAATGCTATGGGAATAGAGGGAAACAGGTCCGTGACGTAGGAAGTGATGAAGGAAGTAGTAAATGCGAGCAGTCCGGAGTGTGGGGACTGTTTATGACGATAAGATTAAGGTATCTGCAATCCTAAAATGCTATGGGAAGGGAGGGAAACAGGTACGTGACGTAGGAAGTGGTGAAAGAAGTAGTCAAGGCGAGCTGTCCGGAGTGTAGGAACTGTTTATGACGATTAGATAAGGGTATGGGCTATCCTAAAATGCTATGGGAAGGGAGGGAAACAGGTCCGCGACGTAGGAAGTGGTGACGGAAGTAGTCAAGGCGAGTTGTCCGGAGTGTGGGAACTGTTTATGACGATTAGATTAAGGTATCTGCAATCTTTAAATGCAATGGGAAGGGAGGGAAACAGGTCCACGACGTAGGAAGTGGTGAAGGAAGTAGTCAAGCTGAGCTGTCCGGAGTGTGGGAACTGTTTATGACGATTAGATTAATGTATCTGCAATCTTTAAATGCAATGGGAAGGGAGGGAAACATGTTTGCGACGTAGGAAGTGGTGAAGGAAGTAGTAAAGGCGATTAGTATGGAGCGTGGGAACTGTTTATGACGATTAGATTAACGTATCTGCAATTCTGAAATGCTATGGGAAGGGAGAAAAACAGGTCCGCTACGTTGGAAGTGGTGAAGGAAGTAGTAAAGGCGATTACCTGGGGACCGAGCTTTGCTCGGGGAAAATTATTAGTTTACTCTGAAAAGTATTGCAGATACATTAATCCACTCCCAATCTCCACACTGCTCACCTTCACTACTTACTTCACCACTCCCTACGTCGTGGACCTGTTTTCCCTCCTTCCCTATACCATTTTAGAATTGCAGATACATAAATGCCACAGACAGTTCCCACACTCTGAACTGCTAGCATTACTACTTCCTACACCATTTCCTACGTCATGGACCTGTTTTCCTCCCTTCTCGTAGCATTTTAGGATTGTAGATACCTTAATGTAATTCCCATAAACAGTTCCCAGAATCCAGACTGCTCACCTTTACTACTTCCTTCACCACTTCCTACGTCGCGGACCTGTTTCTCTCCCTTCCAATGGCATTTTACGATTGCAGATACACTAATCTAATCGTCATTAACAGTTCCAACACTCCGGGCTGCTTGCCTTTACTACTTCCTTCACCTCTTCCTACGTCGCAGACCTGTTTCCCTCCATTCCCATAGCATTTTAGGATTGTAGATACCTTAATCTAATCGTCATAAACATTTCCCACACTCCGGACTGCTCACCTTTACTAATTCCTTCACCACTTCCTATGTCGCAGACCTCTTTCCATCCCTTCCCATAGGATTTTAGGATTGTAGATTCCTTAATCTAATCGTCATAAACAGTTTCCTCACTCCAGACTGCTCGCCTTTACTACTTCCTTCACCACTTCCTACGTCGCGGACCTGATTCCCTCCCTTCCCATAGCATTTTAGGATTGTAGATAACTTGATCTAATCTTTATTAACAGTTCCCACACTCCGGACTGCTCACCTTTACTACTTCCTTCACCACTTCCTACGTCGTGAACCTGTTGCCTTCCCTTCCCACAGCATTTTAGGATTGCAGATTCCTTAATCTAATCGTCATAAACAGTTTTCACACTCCAGACTGCTCGCCTTTACTACTTCCTTCACCACTTCCTACGTCATGGACCTGTTTCCCTCCATTCCCATAGCATTTTAGGATTGTAGATTCCTTAATCTAATCGTCATAAACATTTTCCACACTCCAGACTGCTCGCCTTTACTACTTCCTTCACCACTTCCTACGTCGCGGGCCTAATTACCTCCCTTCCCATAGCATTTTAGGATTGTAGATAACTTGATCCAATCGTTATTAACAATTCCCACACTCCGGACTGCTCACCCTTACTACTTCCTTCACCACTCCCTATGTCGGAGACCTGTTTGCCCTCCTTCCTTATACTATTTTAGAATTGCAGACACATAAATGCCGCAGACGGTTCCCACACTCTGCACTGCTAGCCTTACAACTTCCTTCCTCATTTCCTACGTCATGGACCTGTTTTCCTCCCTTCCCATTACATTTTAGGATTGCAGATTACCTTAAAAACAGTTCCCACACTCCAGACTGCTCGCCTTTACTACTTCCTTCACCACTTCCTATGTCGTGGACCTATTTCCTCCCTTTCCATAGCATTTAAGGATTGCAGATACCGTAATCTAATCGTCATAAACAAATCCCACACTCGACACTGCTACCATTGACTATAGAATCGAGTAATCTTCAGTATAACTTTTCCTCAATAGTAACAACTGATGTTTTTCCTTTTGTACTGTATTTTGTTTTGCTAGTATACTGTGGATAGACAAATTACAAGTCTTTTGTTTACTTTTTCCTTGTTATTTAATTCAGCCAACATGGTTACCTAGCAACCCATAAGACTAATGTTAAAAAAATGTGATTTTCAGTTTCATTTTTCTACGTAATTAGATTTTTGTTGGCAGTTCTATTTGCAGTAAACTCGTTTTTAGGCCAGAAATAAACTATATACAACATTTGAAGAAAATCGTCGGAGCCGTTTTCGAGATCCTGGTGCAAGCATACATACAAGCAAACTTTGCTCGTATTAGAGTATAGGATTCCCCTTAATAACTTTATTAATACTCCTTCTTTCTTTGCTCGTCATTCAAGAGTGTTCTGACAAAGACATTTCTTTCATATTTTGTGTTAATTCTTTAAAATTTATTTTTAAAACTATTAATTACCTATATCCGCAAATTGTAACATGAGTTTCAGATTTTGTAAAAAGAAACATCTTAAGGCCATGCAAGGAGTCGGTATTGAAATTATAACTTAATTAAAGATCGTTGGGAAAGTGCATCAAACCAGAACAGACACATGTATTTTTATAGTAACGGATATGAAATTTACACTCTAATACACAATACGCACATTTACGCATTGTTTCAATAAAAACTAAAATATTCACTCGAATGATACAATTATTAAGTAACTTTTCCGATATTCAATTTAAATGATTATTTTATAGACCCCTGTATCGCACTTAGTCCCTTGTAGCAACTGAAATTACAGCAACCAACGATTACTGTTCAAGTATTTAAACAATGTCACTTGTACTTCTTGACAGCGTTCTTATCTAAAATAGCTAGATTGAACTCTCATTAACACCGTAACAACGCATTAAATAGTATTCATAGAGTTGTGTATATGTACAGGAAGCAGCCTACCTGTCTTGGAACAAAATACCCCCGCCGTAGCAAACCTGCCGACTTAGCGAATTTCCATTTGTCTGAATTGATTTTCAGTTTAATATATTTTAATAACATTAGGTTCAACGAGTACCTAGGTTTTCTGCTACAAGGAAAGTAATAAAGTGTGTTTTTGAGTAAAATATTGATAGCTTAGTACAAAATAAATAAATTTGCCAAGTTTGATGAAAATATATCCATAAACAAGCAAACTACAACATTTGAAAATATTCTCCATAAGAATAACATGGGAATTTTAAATTTACAATTTTTTAAATTTTCTCCGTTACTAATAATCGAACAAAAATACTTTTATATACTAAATTATTTGTTTTTTTAAGCTCTTTAAAAAGGTCTAAAGAGAAATCGGAAAACTTTGTGTTTTGAGGGTCAAAAGTGACCCCATAAAACCCCCCGTAAAGCCCCGTTCCCATGGTCCGATCGTGCTGGATAAGTCTATATATATATACATATATAAAAATTTGAACGAATATTGTTTTTGGCCTTTAGGGACACCAAAATGAAAAAGTATATGGCTCCCGGGTCTAGGTCTTACCATGCCACCTACGGTAATAGCTACTTCCCTATAGGGAAATTCGCTAAAAGAGGTTATACATTTTAAATATTTGTTTCTATTTGTTGTATGGATTTGCGTGCATACAATATTGTATTTTGATAATTTGACGATATAATAAAATATTTTCAATCGGTTTAACATGATAACAAATTGTTACTTTTCCCCTTATTATGTTCACTAATGTTTTTCATGGCAAATATTAATTAAGATCCCCAAAACAAAAGTAGTACTACAAAGCATTTTATGCGTACAATTGTTCATACGTTCCAAAAGAGCGGAATCGCCAAATCACGTTCAAGAGGGCCCGAAATCGTTAGTTCCGATAATCTTCCCAGTTCGCAGAAGCGCTGGACAGTCGTCCGGAACATTGGATCGGACTGTTCCATTCCCAGGAGAGATTGATCCCATCGGAGACCGAAATGACCATTGTGAATCCTTGGATGTGAGATGAGTCAGGCACGGTAACATCAAGTTTCCAGCAGTAGTTTAAACCCATTTCACCATTAGTAAGCCAAAGTGTGCGATTTGTACATGCATACAGCAAACATAAATTATCCTATTGTAAGATAAGATCCAACGTTTAACATTGTTCTTTTAGATCAGCTTAAGAAGTAAAAACATTTAAGGGTTCTCTCTGTCCTGCCTGGAACGGCTTTTTTCTTACGATTTATTTATTGAATATTGTTATTTAACCAAATACACAATTATTTAAACAAAATTGAAACGCCATTTTGTAAAATATTGATTAGGCTAGCTATATATATGTTATATTCCCCGGTTTTATAGCTAAAGAACAAGCTCTAAAATGTATTCTAATATAAACACTTCCTATTTGACACCGGCGTAGTCATACTAGGTGTCAAATATACATCAAACACATTCAGACAATATGATAATGTCTAATCGCACTTTAAACAGTCAATAATACACTAAGAACTATTAGCAGACACAGAAAATTAATATTCATCAATGTATCTTTGGTAGGGGTACCAAATTAAAACCCTCCCTCATGTTTAATGTTTATTTAAAAGTACACAAACAATAACAATACTAGGTGAAACCCGTCGAAATCGACGGTTACTTTCAAGGCTTCTAAATCATCTAACTGCGATAAATTGGGCGAAATATACATATTTTGAGCATTTAGCATTGTTTAAAGAGTAATAAGTGTAAAAACAATCATGATTTTAATTGCGTTAGTTGACACATTTAGTTGATCATTCAATCAATAAAATAATTCCCATACGTAGGCCTACTTCATCGGAGTTATTATTAGTATGTTATATGGTATCTCTTCCTTTGGAAGAACCTTTAAATAGTATTAAAATGAACTCGGCAAAGAGAAACAAAATTTAACTCCCATAAGAAATACATGGGGAGCAAATTTCGTTTACGTAGAAATCGCGTGGAATTATAGATACATTGATGCCGATGCTTGATGGCAAATCTGTACGTGCATACCTTCAATTCGAGACCTCAATCATGAAAATCGGTCGGGTAGAAGAGCCAAACGAACTCGGCAAAGAAACCCCAAATTTAAATCCCATAAGAAATACATGGGGAACAAATTTCGTTTACGTATAATCCGCGTGGGATTATAGATACATCTATGCCGATGCTTGATGGCAAATCTGTGCGTGCATAACTTCAATTTGAGACCTCAATCATGAAAATCGGTCGGGTAGAAGAGCCAATCGAACTCGGCAAAGATAAACCAAATTTAACTCCCATAAGAATAACATGGGGAGGAAATTTCTTTTACTTATAAGCCGAGTAGGATTATAGATAAATATATCCCGACGCTTGATGGCAAATCTGTGCGTGCATACCTTCAATTTGAGACCTCAATCATGAAAATCGGTCAGGTAGAAGAGCCAATCGAACTCGGCAAAGATAAACCAAATTTAACACCCATAAGAATAACATGGGGAGGAAATTTCTTTTACGTATAAGCCGAGTAGTATTATAGATAACTATATTCCGATGCTTGATGGCAAATCTGTGCGTGCATAACTTCAATTTGAGACCTCAATCATGAAAATCGGTCGGGTAGAAGAGCCAATCGAACTCGGCAAAGATAAACCAAATTTAACTCCCATAAGAATAACATGGGGAGCAAATTTCTTTTACTTATAAGCCGAGTAGGATTATAGATAAATATATCCCGATGCTTGATGGCAAATCTGTGCGTTCATACCTTCAATTTGAGACCTCAATCATGAAAATCGGTCGGGTAGAAGAGCCGATCGAACTCGGCAAAGATAAACCAAATTTAACTCCCATAAGAATAACATGGGGAGCAAATTTCTTTTACGTATAAGCCGAGTAGGATTATAGATAAATATATGCCGATGCTTGATGGCAAATCTGAGCGTGCATACCTTCAATTTGAGACCTCAATCATGAAAATCGGTCGGGTAGAAGAGCCAAACGAACTCGGAAAAGAAAAACCAATTTTTTTTAATATATAAGATTTACAAAGCGATCTTTGGCAATTATGGATGTCGGGCATTATTACAATAGCGTAAAGATTACAGAGGTAACATCCAAGCGTAAACGGATGGGTGTCTACAATCGTAGTTATCAGCTTGGCCGCTAGGTTGCAGCGGTTTCTTCTCGCAAATATCCTACCCTTTTTGTTTTTAAAACAAGTTCAATTATAAGCTTCTACATAACGTCTCTGCACTTATTACATTTTATTGCAGCTATATAAATATTTTCGTTGTAGGTTAAATAATCTGAATGGATAAAAATTGTGTTTTACAGTAAATATTTGAGTAAATCATACTTCAAACAACGTTGTAAATTATTAGTTTCAAAGTATAAGGAAGTCATTTTTAATCTGGGAGGTTCGAATCTAATCAGTTGTTCTTTAAGAAAAGGACCCAGTATTAGACATACATTTATAATGGTAACCGGTAATCAGTTGGTATCATATTCAGAAATTCTGTTGTCCCTTGTGAGACGAAATATATTCAACAGTCTTGCGAAAACGAAACGTAAACAGAATGAATATCTTCTGGGATGTTGTGTTGAAATAAGGTCTATGCGTCCAGGACATGGTTGAGGTAGGCGATGTAGCAAATAGCGAGGCGCAGGATTTCGATTTTGGACAGTTTCTTGTCCGGTGGCAGGGTCGGGAGCAGCTTCCTCAGTTCACAAAAAGCCACGTTGAACGCTTCAACTCGCACTCGCTCTCTGTAACATAATAGGGCCTTCAGTAAAAATATTTCCACTATGGCTAGTAATAATTATCAAAGAAACTATTTCATTGGGTTACATGTTCCATTCTTAAGTCTAATTTGTGAAAGTGGCATGAAAGATCCCTAGGAAATACGTTAGTGGTTGAATTGATATTAAACATGTATTTAAGTGTAGGAGTATTCTGGGAGATGTTAAAATATCTCTGATTCTTATGTTCTACGTTCGACCTTAGGAGCTATCCCAGTGACTGTACTGAGCGGCTCCCAGGCATCGTCCTTCTTGTAGGGGATGTTTCCAATGTTACACCCCCTCGAAACCTACTCTGCAAGTTCTCGTCATTATCAGGCGCAAGAAGATACATATATGATACAAGACATCATCCTGAAAAGTTATGACAATGTCCTGATGGACGGTGAGCAAAATGTAGTAGCCGAGTCTGCGGGTTAAAATACCTCAAACCAGCGATGGATTTAGCTGTGTGATCATGCTTAACTATGTAATAACCAATGGTGAGCTGTTAGGTGTAGCCTGAAGTAATGTGTAAAACTGTTCCAGACTAGAGCACAGTCCTAGGAAGTATAGTGAGGATAAAATAGTACTGTATCTACCTGGTAGCATGGGCAGTCCTGTACTTCTGAGTAGCTCTTCGTCTTCTTCTCCGTTCTTCTCTACTGAGAACAGACTGTACCTCACACCGATCTCTGTCCCTGTGGCAGTAACATTTGTGTAAATTGAATAAGAAACACCGAGACTAGTAACAAAATGGTGGGCAAATACTATTACTGCCGTAAATTACTTCAAAGTAAAACAGGAACTTGATGTAGAGGATGTATCTTTGTATTGTAAAATGCTCTAGATCCAGTTCTAAGTAAAACTTGTCTAAGTAAGGATTTTTATATTTGGAATACGATCGTAAAATAGTTTGAAATAATTAATCTTTTGACACGTAAGTGTTTAAAGTCAGGGTTGTGATTATTTTAAAGATCGACAACGATTGAAACGTTCGAATTGAAGCCAAGTTTAAGGTTAAGGTATTGAATTTAAATGTTCTTAATACAAACATGTCAGGAATGGATATGACATTGAAGACTTGTTTAGATTTTTTTACAAATACAGTATGCTTAATTGAAATCATCCCGGATTGGCTCACGAATAAACTAGGAATATAATATTTGTTGACGAAATTCTTCTCGATTATACAGAAACTTAATGGTACAACATTAAAATGATGAACCGAATATTTAATAAAACAAAAATTAATATAGAAATTATAAATTTAAATCAGAGCAACGTCGAACCAACGAACAAATGTGACACATCTTCAAAACCTTTTACGACTTTTAAAATCATTGTCAAACTTTTACAACCCACAATTCCAAAATGCCTGATCAGTATTTAAACTCAATGTAAACACAGAATAGTTGTTAACTCAGTGTATTAGTTAAGTGAAATCGATACTATCCGAGACTCGTGCCGCTTAAGAAAGGACTTTATGGTTGTTAGGCCGTGGGCCGGAGACCTACATTTTGAGCACGCACGGTGGCTTCAAGTTATTGCCCCTTGAATAATATAACATCGGGGCGATGGGATTTTGAAATACGGCTACGACATACGCCAATCTCAATATTGACTGTTGCGGAGAGGAGGAACGATGTCGGAATCGGAACTTTTCAACAAGATTGGTCCATCAACCGTAATCTTGCGTGTGGCATGGACAAATATTTTTTGTTATTTTAAAATATATATTTTTATTTATATCCTAAATATAAAGTACTTGTCTTATACTGATTAACTGAAGAATTTCTATTCTGTATCAGTTTGATACGTGTTATCGCTATTACAGATTTATTCATTAATTTATAAGTGTATTGCTTGTTTGTGTAATTGTTGGTTTCGTATGTTCGTTTGTTTGTTTATTTATTTATTAGTCAACGGTAAGCACTATAATGTACATAAAATAAAACTGCATTACAAAAATTCAAAACTAACTTTAAGATATGCTTATGACATACCAATATAAATCAGCTAAACTAAGATGTATCTTGACAGATGGCAAACATGCTCGTTTAACTCTCTAATAAATACGTAACAATAAACAATAGTTTTTATAATCTAAAAATCGTTCCATGCAAAAAACCCAATTAGGTATAAATCATTTGAGATGAATTCAAAACTTCATAAAATTATATAGAACTGCAAAACAATATTAAAACTTGGGTTAAAGACTTCAATAAAATACACAGGGTGATCGTAATTTATTTTTACAACAATTATTTCTTCCTTATTATTTTAATTAATAGTCAAAGTTATAATATATTTAATTTATTTTAATTATTATTTTGAAAATATATAACAAACCTTTTCCTTTGGAGCAGCATATGACTGAGATCTTGTCTTGAGGAATCAATATTTGTAAACATTTCCTCCATACAGTCCATTTCCTCCTCCCTCCTGAAAAACGAGCATATGTTTAGGTGCAGTGGTAGAACATATGGCTATGGTAGATGTGTCATACTATATCATACCGTAAATTTAAAGAACCAGACCTTAAAACCATTTTAAGCTTCTGTCAATTCCACTTTTTTATATTCGAGAGCTTGTAAGACCATCCAGTTACAAATGATCACAGAGCATATCCCTGAATCACATCGAATCTCACCAGAACATACAACATAACATCCGTACATAACATAACATACATATTAATCCGTCGATTTGCCGTCCAGCGTGATGGAGTGTTTATGTTATCATTAGCCCCCGGCTGGGGGGGGTCGCCGCCCCCTGGGGGGGGGTTGTAGTCCCCCGGAGACCAGTCGCGCGCCGCCCCCCCTCGGTCGTCGTTCACACTAGCTGTAATTCAATCAGTATTATACGCCACCTGCGTCGACGAGCCACTTAGTCAGTGGCAAGCCTAGGAGTTTTGAATTATTAAAATATTCTAAACAGGATTTGTTTGTTATCGGCAATTGTTAGATTTTTTTGCTGTAAGTATGTTTGAAATTCTAGTGCAGTATGCAGTTTACACATTTTAGTTTTTTTAAGTTTTAGAATTGCTTTAGCAGTACAGTATGCACATTTTGAGTTTTTACAGAGTATCTTGGAAATTTGATCCATAGTTATTTTAATTACCGATTGCGTTATGCGAAGAAACAGACGGCCTTCATCAGGGCTTTATCTATACTACGTGAAATTGCACCTTGGCTGCTTCCCAATCCTTCAACACTCAACAGTAATACCTACATAAAATAAATTGCGCTTGGTTACGCATACAGTGAATCAACAAAAAGCAAATTTATTCAGTTGTCACACGAATCCAAAACAACATCCTAAAAGATTTATGCGCGAAAATGATTAGTTTGTACACTAGTTTTACTTAATAATGATCAGCGATATACCTTACAATATTGATTAACTTTCTTTTTAATAAATAATTTTTAAATTTTCTGATTAAAAAATTCACAAAACAAAGCACTAAAATCTAGGAAATATATTTTTTTTTATATCAGTCTTAGAAAGGAGTAAGTTCGAGAGTGGTAATAAAATATTCACGTTCATAATAACATAACAGCACCAATCACATCTATTTATAGTTATAATAAAATTGAAATAGGTTATTATGCGTTTAATCTTTTAGCGAAACAAGTAAATATAAAATAATCCTACGATGAAAACTTAAAAAATAAATAACTTAAAAAAGCTAAAAAAAATAAATCCCGATCATGCCACCATAACAATAATACTGTACCCAACAATCATAATCTGTAAGGGCATATTTGATGGCTATGACATTATTTACTTGTATAACTAGCTACGTAATTCAAAACAACTTCTGATGAGCAGAAAACTAATAATTTGTCCATGTAAATTAACTCCTCCCTCCCCCCCACCCCCCAAAAAAGTGTAGGTACAATCCTTAGTTTATCTCCAATCACTTTTATCGATATGATAATGCCTTGACCAATTGGTTTAGGCACACTTAATATAACTTAACTTAATAAGAAGGCCCACTAATACAAAAAAAAACGAAGAAATATAGGCCACTAATACTAGCCGATCTCCCTCTCATCATCGGAGAATTATCTCCGCAACTCTTTCATGTGATAAAAATATTCAACGTAGTTTTTAATATAAAGTATAATCTAAGTTAATAATTTCCATTATGCCTAGTATTTCCGTAGAGGTTAAATATGAAACAATCAGCAAACTAGTTTGTAAAATTAACCTAACTACTGTGAATAAAATGAAAAGATCTGAACTATTTCCTAAAAATTTGTGGATCGCGAGTTGTAAAAATACATTTACTAAACCAACCAAACCATTGGCATATTTCACCAAAACAAAGACAGTATAAAGTAATTCAGTTAGACCCGTTTATTGGCCAACAAGTCTCTAGTATGCATGGAAATAATTCAGCAGAAGCGTCCAATATTTCCCGGCACGCGATGCTAGGCTGGCTTGCACGGCGAAATGCGCAATGCCATTACTATAATGTATACTTTGGCGACTCGAATAACTTCGGCCGTAAATCAAAACGAGTTTATGACGACGTCTAGATCATGTAGCGAGTTAAAAACATTTCAACTTTACGTTTCGTGACCTGTTATCACTGAGCTGTTATATCAGGAAGTGGTTACAACTAGTTATAATACAAAGGTGGATTTGTGTGATTTTCAGCTAACTTGTGAGAATAAGTTGAATTGGGTTTATTTTATTGCAATTTCAAACTGATAGGATCTCTAAACACCAGATATATATCCCATTATATAAAAGTCTAAGCGTCTTCTAAAGTTACTAACTAGGAACAACTTTAACATGAGAACAGAGTGTGCAATTCTTAAGCTTATGTATAATGAGTGAATAACTCTGTAAACCACCCTCATCTACTGTGAAGAAACGGTTTCCAAATGTTGATATCAAAACTCTGATTTTGTTACCAACTGACATTGTTTCTGTTAGATTGCATCATAAATTGATAGCCCAATACAAAATGACATCTAGGTACAGAATATACTTGACACCTTTCTATATTAAACCAGCAACCCTGAAGGTATTTTTTATTGTCTACGCCAAAGAGTCGGTGCTTATAACCAATTAATTGGCTCTCCAGACAATCATACAGTAAACCAGTAAATCGTAGAAAATATTAACTAAAACCATTAATTTGACAATGAGGTAGGCCTAACTTATTGAAAGATCGTTTACAGTTTCTAAACTACATATTTGACAATTATCGAGCAAATCCAACTGTATACTTAATTACGTAGGCCACGAACACATCAGTAATTTGAAGCCAATTGTTTCTCACGGATCATCGGCGAGATGAATATCTAATCGCCTGGAAGCCACGACAGGGGGTGTGGGAAGGGGAGGGGAGGGGGATGAACTGTATGAGAGATTTGTCACCACACGGTGATTATGTAGTCATACGTCAGCCACGTGCCTCGGTGGTTGTTGCTTGGAACGGCCTCAGACCACGGGGTGTAAGGGAATAGACACCTGAGTCAAAACTGGTGATTTGGTGACTGTATCGGTAGCACGGCGGACAGTGATATCGTTGATAAAATCGTTTAATTTATAGCCTACTGTTGTCAATGATTTAGTGGAGAAACCAAGGCGATGTTTTGCTTGCTCGTATCGGCGCTACAACTCAAAATTGTCAACGTTGGTCCATTCTTGGTCTGCGCCGGCTCACCCTTTGTAATATATCTCCAAACATAATAAATAAAGTTTTTGTCGTATAGGTGAATTGACTATTAGGTGATTTGTCGTATTAGGTGTCGAACTGATCTATTTATAAATCATAATTTACAATATATAGTCTTTTTAAGCTAAATTGTACTAACTAATTTATAGGATTAAACGTTATGCTAATATATTCAACTAGTGGCTTGTAGGGGCAATAGCCCCTATATTCTAGTAATTATTTTGTACAAATTATTAGTCTCATGGGTTACCCTACCTTGAATTATCATTTAACATTTTTGTATATTATGATATGTATAATAGTTATTACATAGTACCTGCATAATGCATTTTGATTTCTGCTCTGTTTAAAATAAAAATTCCAAAGGACATGCGGTGTGTTTTATAATATAAACTTTCTAATCATAATACAGCTAAGAAACATTTTCCATTAACAATCTTTATGACTATTAATTAAATATATATAGATTTCTTTAAATATAGACAAATTCTCTTGGAAAAACGCTTAGAGATAATGTCATCATCCAAATTGTAAAAGCTAATTATATAACAAAATTCTCTCTGAAACAACACTTGTTGTATGGTATCCATTTTGGTCGATTCCTTGGTCTTTATTTGGTTCTAGTACTATTTTAAGATCATCTGGCCTCTTTACATATCTAAAAGCAACATAAAGTTGACCATGGTTAAAACTGGGTTTTTCAAATGAATGCCAACTTTTGTGAAGGTTCGGTTGTGTTCCTTGCGCCATAATTTCACCAAATTAAATTGCGCAATATACCACAATGAATGCGCCCATCGTTCATTGGTCCTACGCTGTGTAATGCAATCTCATTTAAAAGTGGTAATCTATAAACAGGAATAAATTAATGTTCATCCGATTCTCATTTAATCTTCTTCCATTAATATCGTGCCAAATCAGGTGCCTGTTGTTCTCATTTCGAGGAACAATACCTATGCGTGGTAGCATTGAGTATACCCTGGTGGTAGTCTTCCGACATTATACAAAAACATTACCGTGCAAAAGAACAATCCATTGTAAAGTATTTAGTTTAAAAGTATCAAATTGTATGTTCAAAAGATTTTATCTAAGTTCCACTTTGTCTTGTTTACTACTTCACTAACAATTTTACAATAACAAAATAATGCACATTCAGGTGTGGTTATAATTGCTTAAATTTATATAATCACAGCTGTGTTTCCACTAAATAAAAATACATAAAATTAGATTCCCATGCTATTTAAATGTGAATTATTTTATTCTGTAACAACCTTTTGGTGAATAATTAAGAAAAATGAATAATTTTCCCCAAAATTTCATGCCCAGACCTTTAAAATGAGACCTCTCCCAGCTTTCTACGGCCTCCCGTTCGCTCACAATTTCATTGTAAAATTTTGGGCTTACGGAATTAGATATTTAGATACTGCGTGAAAATATGTCACGTGTTTACATCACATTAGGCAGGGTAGACCTCGCATATATTTGCATATAGTTAACTCATTCTGCAAGATCTATATATTAATAGGTAAGCATGTTTCTTTAAAGCCTAATTTCTTAACTCGTGTGCATCGCAGGGAAAATCTACGCATACTGAGAAAGTTATTTGCGCCTGTAGATGTGCAGAATTTCTTTATAAATTAAAATAGGCTCACAAATAAACCTTAAAAAATAATTTAAAATATAAAAAAGTTACATATGGAATTTATGGGATGCCATGCTGATGAAAAAATAACAACAAATTACTAATAGAAAAAAAAGAAATTCCAATCGCATGGTTATTTAGAGTCTAGGATGAAAATAGAGAAGTTTGGACAATACTTATTTTTTGTCGAGTTTTTTTTACCACGGGACGACTTATAGTTTTTATTAAATCCTCAATATGGTGTATGCTTGTTGGAATAATTTACAACAATACAGTGGCTATTTACACAGAACTTGATAAGTTAAAGTCCATAATATCGTCAATACTTCGAGTACGGTAGTTTTATTACGAATATTATGAAAATAACTCGGGGATTTCAGACACGATGTATTTTCTGAGATTATTCTAAGTGTGTCTCTCCTCCGCAGACGCCACCCCAGGGACCAATGTACCAGAAGTGGCTCGCTCCGGCCTCGCTGTATCAAATATTGACAACAGTATTGATCAAATATTTACCTAAACTGTCGGCATTTCCATGTTTTCGATTGACGATGCAGGGACAGAGTTTGAATTTATGGTTGATAAGTTGCAGCTGCGGGGTTTTAAACTAAAACCCCATTTTAAACTCAGAACTTGAAAGGTTTAACGCAAAAAACAACTTAAATGTTTGAAATCGTTTTCTTATGATGGCGGTCCCATAGTATGCATAATAAAGGCTAATAATTGTAACTGCTTAGTGAGAATTGTTTTATTTTATTGTATAGCTTCTTCAGCCTAGAGGATGATTCGAGTTGCAAGACCATTCAGCACAATATACTTTTATTTATAAAAACTAAATATTGGGGTAAACGATGTTTACAATGATTAGGTCAGATGTTTAATCTAGTTTCATGTATTGTATTATGACACATATTTAAACAAATAATACGAACTAGTGGTTGTCCTGTGGTCGAAACTCGACCAAAAATAATTAATGTACTGACTTCTCTATTTTCTCCCCACACTGTAAATAAAACATGCGATTGGAATTTCTTCCATTTGTTTTGATTTTCTGTTTACTTTTTGTTGTTATTTCGCCACCATCATAGCAACCCATATGGTCCATGTTAATTTTTTGAAGTTTTCAAATTAATTTTTTGTGCTTATTTGTTAGCCTATTTTAATTTTTAGAGGCATTCTGCACATCTACAGGTAAATATCTTTCCAACAGTATGCGTAGATTTTCCCTGCGATGCACACAACCTGAGAAAAAAGGTTTTAAAGAAACATGCTTGCCTATTAATATATAGATAGATAGATGCTAATATAAATTTATAAGTCATTATAAATATAAAATAGGAAAATGGCGAGATATACAGATCAATAAACAGAAAGCCAATTAATAATTTATTCAAATATCAATATTATTTAGTATTTTAAACTCAATGTTTAACGCAAAACATACTAGTTTTCTAATTGTTTGACTTTAAAATTTTTGGATAACTGTTCTTTAATAATACTGGAACATGATTTTAGTTCTATCGGACGCTGACTGTACTTGCTTTTTTAACCTTCTAATAATACACTTGCGTCCGAGAAATAATTCGTAGAAATGATTAATATTTGAATATTCAACTTTGAACAATTCTATTCTATTTTCTCAGCTTCTGTGCATCGCAAGAAATCTACGCATAATTTAGAAAGATATATTCATGTAGATGTGCAGAACCCCTTTTAAAATCAAAATAGGCTCGAAAATAAGCACAAAAAATGAATTATAAATTTCAAAAAATTAACATGGGCCTAATGGTTGCCATGCTGGTGATGAAATAACAACGAATCTATAAGTATAAAAGAGGATGTTTGTATATCTATTTGTTTGTTTGTTTGTTTGGCAGTGATAAACTTAGACACCGCTGAACCGATGGCCACGAAACTTGGTACAGTACATACGTGGAGAATGTCATGGAATAGTTTTATACACCATCAATTTCGTGATCCGTCCAATCGGCTCCGCCCCAGTGCCTCTGGAGTTTCCCATGTTAACCTTATGAGAAATGGAATTAATGAATCTTAACAGCTGTTTCAATTAAACTAGTTGGTTCTGTTCTATGATGTTCAATAGCATTAAAGTTACAAGGATTACCAACAGGGCGCAGCACTATTATTTCTTTTACATTTATGACAACAGCTAATTTGCAACCAACAGGTGAGTGAGCGTAGCGAACGAACTTTAACCTGGAGGCAAGTTAGCGTAGCGAACGAGCTAACCTGAAGGCAAGTGAGCGTAGCGAACGAGCTAACCTGAAGGCAAGTGAGCGCAGCGAACGAGCTCCAACCTAAAGGTGAGTGAGCGTAGCGAACGAGCTCCAACCTAAAGGTGAGTGAGCGTAGCGAACGAGCTCCAACCTAAAGGTGAGTGAGCGTAGCGAACGAACTTCAACCAGGACGTGATTGAGCCATACGAACGAGATCATCTTGAAAATTAAGAAGTTAAACGGGGCAAAGCCCGCGGGATTGTAAATAGTCAAAGGCAAGACAACGTCTGCCGGGTTCAGCTAGTATAAACTAAAAATAAAAACAATTAAATGGAAGAAATTCCAATCACATGTTTTATTTACAGCGTGGGGTGAAAATAGAGAAATCTGCACATTATTTTCATTTGATTGTTCGACCACTAAGCGACCACTATAGGTCGGCCGTTTAGAAAACGACCTGCGCGAAATTTTTAGCGCATGTAGGGGAGGTAACAGGGAGGGAGGGTACGTTCCCCCTCTCCGCCAATGGCCGTTTTCACATAATGTGTGCATAGTGACGTCACGTGCTAGCTGAACGTGTTTTATTTTACCAAATCATATGTTTTCTTGTAATTTTCCAAAGACTTTCGAATGACAATCATTACGAATTAGCATTGAATATGTAACACTATTTAGCGTTTTATATCCAATATAGTGTTGTATTCAATATTGAATATAGTCATAGTGTTATAAAGTACAGGGTGCGGCAAAAAACCGATCCATTTTCTGCAGAGCACTGTTCAGCGACAGGTTGTCTGAAAGTGGTGGGAGTAAGCTCGTTGGAAAGTCTACACAATGCCATTTTTTCTAGACACAGAGCAGTGGTCGGCCTGAGCTACGTGAGGTTGTTATGGAGTTGTTTTTAAAAAGTATTGAATTCATTCATTGCAACTCAGCAGCATAAGCAGTTTCGTGCGTTCTTTCAATTAACACTTTAGCTACCAACTATACTCATCCCTCAGTAACAGAGTAGTGAGACGGTCGGTAGGGAACGTGTTAAGGCGACATGGAGAAATTCCGTTGCGTATAACAATAATGCGGTGGGTTACTAACTTTAGAACAACGGCTTCTGCCTTGAAAAGGAAGCTGAAAGGCCGAACAAAGTCAGATCGGATGCCAGACAACGAACATTCGACCGAGTTCGTACTGCTGTGGAAAACAGTCCCTCGCAGGCCCACCCGAAAACAAGAGGCTTGCCGAAAATGTCTGACTGCTCAGTTACACGAATGTTAAGGTTAATTTTCATCCCTACATATTAGTTAGAAAAATAATCTGTTTAATGGTGTTATCCATACAGATAATCACGACGGAACCTTTTTTGTAGCTCCTACTTATGTTTTATATAATTGAAAATCTCTAATTTAAGTAGCCTTAGTGGAAAATAAATAGTTACAAATAAATTGACAAGATTCTTTTTACATATATTTAACATAAACAGCACAAAACGACATATAGCGTAAGTTGTCGAGATTTTATTACACTCAAATGACATACACTAAACCCAAGCACTAAACCAGTAGGATCCCCTCGGACTATGGTTTTTCTTAATAACTTCAAAAATTTACTAGACGCTTACCGAATGGCCTCTCTCGTTTTAAGAAGTGGAAAATCATGACCACAGCAAACAATCCCGAATACAGGACCCACCGCAATGGCTGTTGCCGCGATAGGGACACTCATCACGAATCTCGCCGCGATTAAGATATGGCCGCAATCACAACGAGTCATGAAAGCTGAGATAATCGCAGGAAATTATCGCGGATGTTGCCACGATTGTGTAAGACGCATATAACGTGATTGCAATTATAATGGCGTTGCCACCATCGCAAGTAACGATCACACATCTTAGTGACGGCCTTTTAGTGAATTTCCTATAGGGTACTCATGGTAATACCTCTGGACCCGGGATGGCAAGGCGTATAAAAGAAGGTGTGTGCACGCACATCCCCCACTCCTCCAATCAGCCAATCAAGTATTTACTGCTTTACTGTTTTTTGGTTAAATAGTACCATATAACTGTACAATATAACTAGCTGTAGTAGTTTTATATATAACACTACTACAGTATATTCATTCAATGTTGAATACAACGCTATATTGGATATATAAAACTAAATAGTGTTATATATTCAATGCTGATTCCTAATGATTGTCATTCGAAAGTCTTTGGAAAATTACAAGAAAACATATGATTTGGTAAAATAAAAGGTAAAATAAAATAATGGGTGGGGGTGGGGTGGCAGCGGAGTGGGAGAAGAGCAATATTCTGTCTCACTCCCACAGCTCGGTATCTCTCTCTCGCACCAATGCTACGAGGAGGACGCTTTCTAAGCGGCCGACCTATAGCATTCATTCAAGAACAGCTTTTACAAAAGCTCATTACATAGAACATTAGATTAAATTAATGACGTGTAAACCACTTATGTCAACGAATGTTTTTCACGGGTACGAATTTTCCAACACAGTAATCTGCTAAATAAGTGTTTGTCTTTTTTCAATCGAAATTTAGTCGTAATGAAAAGTTTAAAAAGCAAACATTTAATTCAATGCCATAGGCATAAAAATGTATAACACTTTTTCAAACCTTATCTTTAAAAAATCAGTACCGGTAATTGAAGACATGATTAATGTAAGAAATGGCGACTACTACAGGCAAATCCCTCCGATCGTGGATTATACGTTTATACATCCAACATGGCTGCCTTGGACGCCATTTTGGTTACCCATATACAAGGTTTTCTCCTTTACTTTTATTCAAAATCCACACAAAACATGGGGTGAGAAAATAACGCGGTTGGATTTTTACTGTTTTATTACGATTAAAAATATATAAACAAGTGTAAATAAAGCTAATCTTCCAATGAAAAAATCATAGGTACCCGACAATTTCTCTCTTACAATTTCCTACAATTAATCTTTCAGAACATTTGAAAATATACAGTTATTTCGGTATGCACAATAAGTTACCTCTGAATATTATATATTTCTGTCTGATTAATTGTCATTTAATATTGTATCAAATTTAAAATCCCCAATACAGCATAGGCTACTCATAAAAGCGCAAATGGGTATTTTAATATATATTGTAAAGGCACTGATCCTTGCCAAATTGGGTTCTTTGTGAAACTATATCAAACCATTCGAGTTACATTTTGCCAACAATCAAGATCAGTGTTGAACTTCGAAACTAAATGCATATTAGAAACAGTGTCAAAACCTCAGCTATGATATTTTATAGTAATTAGTGATAAAAATATAAGGTAATATCTACATTTTCCCTTCAAAGCAAACATGATGCTTATTATTAGAAAATTGCTAACATAAACTATTGAAAATAAACCTACTTGATCCAACAGCAATAGGTTCCAGACGTGTCCAGGGTCTGGGGTTGTGTAGATGTAGCCTGGCAGAGAGTCCTGAGGGATGTAAGGGAAGATGGGGATGGTCCAGAATCACATAGGGATGCTGGGTCCAGCCCATCCCTGCGCGGCCCAATAGCAGCATCCCTAGATCGA
Organism: Macrosteles quadrilineatus; assembly: GCF_028750875.1. NCBI lineage: Eukaryota > Metazoa > Arthropoda > Insecta > Hemiptera > Cicadellidae > Macrosteles > Macrosteles quadrilineatus. The sequence goes on from NW_026542650.1 coordinate 585,602, forward strand.
TACTTACATCTTGGGCGGGGCCAGTTGCTAGGGAACCACCATAGGTTCAATATGAGATATAAAATGGAATGGAATAAATTCTGAAACTGCATTGCTATAAATTAATTGAATTGTGCTTAATCGTAAACTGTGTTTTTAAAAACTCGTTGTTGTAGAATAAATTTCACTCATAAAAGTCTGATGATGTAATTTTGTTTAAGAAAAAAATGTTTGTTAAGTATTTATAGATCCTGGTTACTAGTATAAATAAATGTTGTTAAACAATATGTACCAAAATACCTTGCACACAAACACTAACTCAACCCAACTTCATTACAAAACAATCATATGTTTTACAAAGAATAAACCATAAGTTATGCATAAAAATCAAAGCCTTTATATTGCAAAATGTCAATACAAATTCTGAGTTTTTTTTTCACAAAGGCTATTTTTTATATACACTTGTTGGATTGTAATAAACTGACTAAATGCGTATTACAGTACCACTACTACACCACCACCACAACTCTAGCTAGGGATATTACAATTTGAGGCCCTTTTAAATATCGTGAAATATCTAAAACAGTTTCACTTCTTTCATTCATTTACTTCCTTTATTTATATTTGTTTCTTACAGTTCATAAAAAAATGCTATTTCTAAAATCAAAAAGTAATTTAAATACAAAAAGTAGCATACATTCTTTATATAGCATAATAGTTACCTATATAATTGCAACAATATACCAGATTTTAAAGGGGATTAAGAAAAAAGAAGGAAAAGTTACTTTTATAGTCTATATAATACAAAACCAAAAGAAGGCGATTTATGTATGCTACCTCAATTTGTTAGTATTTAATTGCTAAATTAATAACATAAAATACTCATCGACATTTTAAACTATTCTAATAAGCATTAAATTCCAAAGTATATTAAGACGAGTCATAAACCTAGTTTATTGGAGTGGTTTTTTTGCCCTTGAAGCCATTTAAACGCGAGGATAATTTATTATGTTTACTATAAAGTTTGTTATTGTACTTGTTTACCTGTATATTTTGCCATTTCTGCTACGACCAACCTCATGAGATGCTGTTTGTGATACAAACTCTACTAACTGGACCAATAACATTAGGTATAATTCGACCCATGTTTACACTCAATATTTCTACAACAAACTTCATGGGTCATTCCCTCAACCCTTGTGGATAGGATTGTATAGGATGGTAAATTACATAAAAACATAGTTATAGCTTGTATGAAATATTTTAATAGGTAGTGTTAACGAACATTTCAAACACACTGTATATTATTAGGTAACCAAACACGAAACACACACTTTAACAATTGATAGATCTTAAGGTAAGATGCAAAGGCTTTTTAGTACTGATTTAATGATTGTATGTTAAAAGCTATGGGATTCATAGAAGTTATTGGATTTTGACAGTATATTATTTTTCTTCGTCTTTTAATTTAGTTACATTGGCAGTGGTCTTGTCATTTTCAACTCTATGTCATTGATAAAATATTGTTTTCATAAAAAATCATAAGTTGTTTCTATTTATTATTTTAATTCAACGATTGTTTTTAATAATTGTTTTTTTACTTCAACGACAGTCAAGAGGTTATAAAAGTAGGTTTAATATTTCATTAACGATTCATATTTACAAAACTAATCGAATCCCACGTTGATTTTATTTTGATAACTCTTCCCTCTTAGTAAAATAGTACCGTGCAAAACGCACATCTAAAACAGACAGAATATTTTCAAACAAACGTAAAAATGATTTCCAAACGAGAACGTTGACCCGGAATCGGAAGAGAATTAGAATTCTGTTTCATAAACAAATCGATTCGCTTTTTATTAAATTTATTCAAATCGAGAATAAAAGCACTCGGCATGCGAGGAGGCTAACATTGACAAAACACAGAGCAATGGTTGCCGTGGAGACCTCATTGTTAGATGCCTCAGATCGCTTCTGTATACTCTATGGATCGATTTGAACAGCCGAGATGACTTTATGACCGAAGTGATGACATGATTGTTGGTAAACATCGGCAGATAGGTGATTACGTTGTGTGGTTGAATTTCGCGACTTTTCTGAAGTTTTCCAAGAATGTCTCGCAACTTTTACGCCAACCAGGTAACTTAGAGAGGTTAAGTGTAGAGAGTTTCGAATATTGCTGTTTATGTATGATTATGCGTGAAGTTACGGTTGTGTGTGAGTAATAAGTGCTTGTAGCCTAACTGATTTACTATGATTGAATCAATGATAGCACAGCGAAGAACATTTGGGTGCACGTTTTAAGCTGAATTTGCCGGGTGAGGGTAAAATAGAAAAATAGTAAGATGACTTTAAGTTTCATATAGTTATTGACGTTATTGTTGTTAGTGTGAGAGTATTATGGGTGAATGTGAACAATGAGTAAAATGTAACCTAACAAAATAACACCTGTCAAGCCTTCATTCAATACTTATTGACAACGACGCGTTTTGAGCAAAATGCAGGATAGGTGTAAAATGTAGTGAGATTACATTAAGTCTTATTTTCTGTTAGCAATTAGCTAGCTTATTGTGTCACAAATAGTTTAATCGATGGCCCATTTTTTTAAGCTGAATATTAATGGATTGAGATGATCTGTGTGGATTTGTTACTGAATAAGAATATCGGATTTCCTATTAAACTTTAGAAAATTTATTAAAAGAGCCCTATTTTTATAATTTATAATTATTTTTTAATGAATTACTAGCACCTGCGGATATTGAAGTTGGATTTGAAGAAGTAAGTTTAAACGAAAATTAATCATTCTTTCTCCTGTCAGTAGGCTACCCTAAGTCAACAATGATTAGGCCTATCACCAAAGTATTTTAACAACTACATAACCCCGATTGATTGTATATAAACGTTAATTAATTGCATGGTAATTTTTACGCATAATGTATGTACAACATAAGATGGACAAAATATGGTTAAAATACTGATTCAGACTATACATATTCTTTGTTATATGAATTGTAATACGCATTTGTCATGACCAACTAGTATAATGATTTAGGGATAATAATTCAAAATCAACCTCCAAATTTTTATTTTTTGTTGGTTTTTATGCCCGATATAACACAAAAATCACAAACAAGCTCAAATTAAAATTATTGCGACAAAAGTAAGTGAGTGCGGCAATTAGCTACTTTGCGTGCTATAATCAGTGCAAAAAAGTCCGCTTTGTTAGGTAGGTAACTGTAGGAAAAGTAGCCTACTTTAGCTGTCTGGGAAATTCATTTCTGTAGGTGTTGTAACATTGTGTTTCGGTCCTTCTACATTCGTTTACCAGCAAAATACAATATATACACAATATACAATTGTACATTACAATACTTTAATACTTTTCAATGAAATGGCGACCATACAAAGTAGGTATTTTAAGCCAAGTATGAATGGTAATGAGTGTATGATGAGTGGCGTGATCTTGAAGTCTGTTAAGTGACTAAGGCCGACTTATTCCTTAGACACAGCTGTTAATTAATAGCCCATACAGCTAATGGCACCTAAGGGACCTACAGTTTACAGTGGAATCCGAACCATATTTTGCCTTTATATACGAATTGGTCTAATTTTCAGGATAGTACTGCGGATAGTCGTAGTACTCACTCGTGCGGACGTTAATCCACACCAGGGAGTATCGCATCCACAGAGCATGCCTATAAATATCCACAATTCGTACCTCCTATAGTAGCTGGATTACAGGACGACGCCACCCGTCCCAGTTTTGTATACACAATACAATATACACACTCAATATACAATGATAAAACTGTTAAGTCTTTTGGTAGGAATTCAAAATCTAAACTACTCATCGGTTTTAGTTAATGAACGAAAACATATATTTATGGAAAATATATCAAACCTCAACACATTATTATACGGGTATAGAAAATGTCGCTTACAATCGTCCTAAAACGAAACGAATGCGAATGATTAATAAATATTACCATTTTTACCATTATCTCCGTGTATTGCACCATACAAACTAAGCCATTGTGTTTCGCACTTTTTAAAATGACTAACCAAGTCAACATCTTGGAAGCCCAACTCTTTAATGAGGCAAATCGTTCAGTGCACGCAACTTTGCAGTTCGCGTCAACAGGTCAATGTTAGCTTTGCAACATCACATCACTTTTAATCCCTCGATATATCGATTGTTTATAGGACAGGAAGGCTGCATGACAGTGCGTGCCTGCCTATAGATGGGCTGTTGGGTTTGCCCTCCTCCTATCCATATAACATGCACGCAGGGTAGACATAGTCAATGGTTCCACACTCATACTCTGTGTGTTGTTAGTTTATAATTCATGTTAAAATTAACTTGTGGATTACTGGGTAGCCAAGTGGATATAGAGTTCGCCTTCAAGGCTAAAGGTTGCTGGTTCGATCCTCTACTCTGGAACCAACAATGATTTACAATAAATAACGTTATGTAAGCCTACTGTGCTCGCACAACTTTACATAACACCCTTGTCAAAAACAAATGAAACGAAAGTTCCTAATAAATCGAAAAGTTATTGTATATTACACTTAGCTAAAAATACAAAAAACATTACACAGTCACAGTACATATATAATATTCACATATAATATTCTACAGTAAGAGGTGGAGCATGATTATTTTGATTGAAAATGCATTTTTCAATATTCAAGACCCTATCTAGATCGCTTCAATTGTAATTTGTAAGGGTCTCTGACGTAGGTAGTTGAGGCATTGTTGAAATGGCCCCGGTGCATTGTGGGACTAGACAGATTAATATTGGAAAACAAACAAGCATGGCGAGAGGCGTGCAGTGGCAAGAAAGGGGATAATATTAAACATTAAAGTACCTGCCTGCACTATCGAACTGACTGTGAGTTTACACGTGAATATTAGGGCTACAAGCCACACAATGTGTGTAAATTGTGCATTTTGTAGCTTTGTTCATGAAACATGATAATTTTTTTGTATTTTTACTACTACAGCATTCTTATTATTTTGATTATTTTACAATTTGGGAAATATATGTCGTACTCAGGGTTAGTTCCTCATTGACGGTTTCTCGTGAGGACCATCAACTATCAAATACATTTTAGTTTTAAAACCATAGTCATTGATGCCATGATGTGCTCAATCATGCAGGATGTTCTGTTACTATTTGTTGTAAGTTTTTGTTGTTGATTCAATTACATGATTTATCTTTGTTATTTCTGTTCAGTTTGCCTCTCATTTATTGTTAGTCGTCGTTGATTATTTTCATTGTTCTGTTTATAAGTCACTTTAATTGCAATAGTTTGTTTTTATTTAATTTTTGCAATCAACATTGTAGTTCTTGAATTTTCAACACGTGTGTTTCTTATGGATTAAGTATATCGTTTTCTAGACTATCACAGAAATTGAATTCATACTCGTAAATTGAAATTGAACTGATAGTTGAATTGGATATTTTTGTATTTTTTGTAATTATTGTGAAATCTATACATGACCATTAAACCATCAAAACAATTTTGTTTCCACTTAAAGTCATGAATGTATTGACTAAATACAGTAGATATAAACAAAGCATTGGTCCGGAAAAGAAAACGGCAAAGGTCATCTAATTTAATAGGGAGAAGGAAAACGTTTTTGCAAACACAGTAAACGGTGGCCGACCTAAATTATCAGACCCATTCTAAGCAGAATTCTAAAAAGAAATCCACTTCTATGTTCAACACAATGTTGAACTGTTACACCTCCGAAGTTTATACACATATATTAATATTGACAATAATAAAAAACACCTAGAAAAATCAATGGCAATATAACAAACGTTTTTCAGTGTTCACAACATGAATTTGGTTTTCCACACGAAGTCGACAACTGATCATAGAGTATTATTACATTTGAGATCAACACTTGTTGACAATAGATAGTCAAAACCACGTTTACACCGGTGGTTAGAAAAAACCTAATCTCCTGTGTAAAAGGGGCAAATATCGTCTTCTGCTGGTCCATATGGTTGCCAAATCGACAAGGAAGTATGTTTAATCAATGCTACCAACATTGACTTGTATCTCGCCACAGCTGGCAGATTATTTTCACCACAATCAGCTGGGACGTCATACATCACTTATGATGGAATGATGAACCCTTCCAGGACACGTCACGTGACACGCCGCTATAGCACGTGATCGTCGCACGGCGTTGACAGCTGCACGTGGCACTGTTGATTTGGTTATTCAGCTACTGTTTGTTTGAATAATGGTGGCATTTATTCGATTTTAGAAAAAAGGTAATCATTCCGACATTACAAATAAGTGAATGTCAGTAAGTGGGACTCCAATAATTCGGAATAAACACAATTTTAAGATAGCAGATTAAGTAGAGAAGAATACATCAATTATCAACTATCAACTAAGTGGTACTTGGGCCATATAACTGCAAAACAAGAACACAAAAAACTTAAAAAATTCAACTAGATGACGTGTGCATTATCAAAAATACATTTTAAACATCTGATGCTGCGCAATGTGCCGAAACACAATAATTATAAAGGAGGAGGCATGAATATTAGAACAGAAACGGTATATGAATCTTAAACACAAACAAACGACTAACTGGCCCGAATCCTGTACTAATAACATTCAAAATATAGTTTGAACAGTTCCAATATAGTATATTTCGTACCTAGGGCCGAAAATGAGGTTTTGCCGGCTCGAGATAGTTTTAAGTTCGAGACGAAGTCGAGAACTTAAATCGATCGAGAGCTGCAAAACCATTTCGGTCCGTGGTACGAACGCTATTTTTCACCACACTATACCCTATTACCACTATTCACCACTATAATAATGCACACTGATAGTCAACACAACTACAACTTTAAGGTTATGTGAAGAAATAATTTGAGGAATCAGCAAAAATAAAATAAATAGTTGCTAGGCAACGGTGACAATAACACAATTCTATTGCAATGCTATGGATTTTGATTGTGTATTTAAAATGCATTCATAAGCGGACAGCTGATTTTGCGGCCCCGGCCTGTAAAAACCTGCTCGGTCCCCAAATTACGATGACAGCTGGCATGGCCAGCAAAACGTAACTTTCAGCCACCAATTAATGTATGTAATACAGCCAAAAACATCATAGTGTGGTGAAATAGTATATTTCGTACCTAGGGCCGAAAATGAGGTTTTGCCGGCTCGAGATAGTTTTTAAGTTCGAGACGAAGTCGAGAACTTAAATCGATCGAGAGCCGCAAAACCATTTCGGTCCGTGGTACGAACGCTATTTTTCACCACACTATACCCTATTACCACTATTCACCACAATAATAATGCACACTGATAGTCAACACAACTACAACTTTAAGGTTATGTGAAGAAATAATTTGAGGAATCAGCAAAAATATAAATATATAGTTGCTAGGCAACGGTGACAATAACACAATTCTATTGAAATGCTATGGATTTTGATTATGTATTTAAAATGCATTCATGTTTTAAGTAAGTAAGCGGACAGCTGATTTTGCGGCCCCGGCCTGTAAAAACCTGCTCGGTCCCCAAATTATGGACAGCTGGCATCGCCAGCAAAACGTAACTTTCGGCCACCAATTAACGTATGTAATACAGCCAAAAACATGATAGTGTGGTGAAAAAGTAATTTACTGTCAGTCCAATGACATAGCTTGTTTATATTATGATCCATACCGTTTCTGTTCTAATATTCGGGGGAAGTGGTGTTAACATATTATCTTATGCTTTCATGTGTTATCATTTTATTAAGTTTAATTGGGTAATTTGTGTTGTCTACGTAGGGAATTATGAACTCACAATCCTCCTTTCTGTTTCTCTTTATTAAATGTGTACTTTTATTAGTGAAATCAACATTTCTCATCCTCCTGTAAAATATATAGAGTCTGATGTGTTTTATGTTTGGCAACGATTGAGTGTTCTAATGTTTGTTATATTATTTTAGGATTGATTTTTAAGTTGTGATCTGCTCTTTGGCATCTCGTAACAATAAGGACGAGTAAAATTAAACGATAAAACACTTATTACTGATATAATATTGACTTTGGACGGTGCGATTCGAATTATCGTCATATTGTAAAATTCTATGTGTTGTTTTGTTTGTATTTCTTGTTATAGCGTTTAGCAACATCATTAAGCATTAATATTTTTCAATTTATGACTTAATAACTGTTGTACGCTATTACCCGGTATTAAAAAAAAATGTTAATCTTGAATCGACTAAACTGTTAAGACCAGTTCTACTGTCAACAACATACTATTTTTTAGTCGAATAGTTGATTATTTTGCCTCTCTTTGGTGGGTGGGTGACAACAGAGTAAGTTGAAATTCGCTGACGTCACAACTGCATGCAATCGCATGTGTATAATCTGCAAAAATAGCTGAGAAAGTATAAAAATATACCGCCGAACAGAAATAGCCATGACGTAATCTTATCATTGCTCAGTTCAGCAAACAACTAAGATAAATAATAGTAAATCTGTTTATATTGATATCTCTTTATGTTTTGATTACCGAGTATATATCTTTGATTCAGTGCAATTATTGTGCTTTGGGACAATGTTTTCGTGTAATCAAATGGAAAGCACTAATTGTTTAAAAATTATAATTGCCGATAATTACTTGTAAAACCAAAAGGTGATCTGTCATCTCTAGAGAGTAGGCTATATGTGGCTAGTTGAGCTAATGACATTAATTTAGCTTAGTAGATTTTCTTGTTTAACAGTAAAAACAGGATATATTTCAACTTTGCTTTCATGTTCGAGCAATATTGTTTTATTGGAAAATAATGTTCGCTAGTTTCCACAAGAAGTAACTGAAGTCACCAAAACCAAATTCAGTAGATTTTAACCATGTGTTCTGTACTATTATGAATGTCTGATATAAATTTAAAATTAAAACCAGTAAATAGGTATTTGAGAAAACACACACACCCCTTTGTAGAGAATGTATTAAAACTGTCCAATTTATTAGATTTTTATGTTAAATCACGTTTAATTTTACCCTAACGGTACTTTCCTGTTAAAGGGAACATTCATTATTATCGATGATTTTTTTCTCGATATATCACACTCGTTTTAATCACTGGAATATTGTTTTATCATTGTTCAGATTTTTGTTTTCCGATCCATTACAAATTGACAACTGATCTTGTTTAGACTAAAATAGACTATTATATGGATTAAGAAATGAAACTGTTCTAAGCTAACCTAACATAACCAACCAAACTTGTTGTACTATTTAAGAATTCCTTTTGATATAAAAAAAGACAAGGTAAACACGGAATTTTTAAATGTTACACAGCAAGTTTGGTTGTTATGTTAGGTTATTTTTTTTAGAAAGCTTCATTTTATCATTGTTTGTTGATACTGAACAATATTTACCATAGTTGTCAGCTGATATGTTTCAATTTGTTAATATCGATATATCGAGAAAAAAACATCTGAATGTTCCCTTTAACAGGAAAGTACCAACCTAACTTATACCAATTTAAAATTTCTTCCACCTTGAGTTTATACAGAACGTGCAAAGAATCTTGCACGATATGAGTATCGTACGAGAATGCGCATGGTTTTGGTATATTTACGTACATTTTACTGTAGCAAATTTAATTCTCTTCTACTACAAAACAGAATGCATACTGCACACATGGCTCCGGACGCATCTCAAATTTATTTCACGAGAGGTTACTGTTGTCATTGATCCCTTACAAAACACACCCCCGTCGAGCCCTTGTTTACTCAACAAATCCGCCCATCCAACCCCGTCTATGATATATCACCGTGTCAGGTGCCGCGCCAATTTTTCAACCAGGATCATCTTGGATGTTTGGTAACAATTAAGCTTCGCATTTCCATGAGCGGCTCGTTAAAACCCCCTAACGCCTCTGAGACCATCTGCCCAATGGCTCTCGCCCCTCCAAAACAACTTTACCCGTGTAATTGGCGCGGAATCGATTCCCGCCAATTCGGATCGCTTTTTACGCGGATGTGTTTGATTGAATTAGCAGTTGTAAGTGGAGCTGCAAGTGGCTAGGGGGATGAGCGCTGCGCCCCGCGGACGTGTTATGGGATTTGTGTAAGGAGATTATGAACCTGTTAACCTCGAAGAAGTGGTGCCAGTAATTATTATTTTAGCTTATGTGTTCTCTCTTTAAGATGCAATACTTTATCGTTATCGTTTTATATGAAAAAAGTTTCAAAATATACTTTGCATTACTATTGTAGCATTGAAAGCCAATGTTAACATGTTTATATCCAAACCCCCATTATGGGTTCAAATTATTGGTTGGAATTGGACTTAGCACCTAAAGGTGGGTTTATTGCTAGTTATTGCTCACAGGCAACAGTCAATTAAATTGTACTGTAGTTTTTTGCTGCAACATCTGACACGTTGGTCAGTATTTTCACCAGTATGATAACCTCCCGAATACCAGATTCAACAAATAAAATCTTATCTGTGAGAGCGCAGAGCCTACCTTCTAAGCTAGACGAATAGCAATAGTTTCAGTGGAGTTCTTCACTTGAATTATTTCAAAATTTATAGTAACAGAACTACCCAGGTCACGGGCACTCGGACACTCAACCCTTCAGCGTTCTATAAGAAACAAGTGGCAATGTTTGGAAGGGGCTGTTTTGTGTTTAGGGGGATTTCAGGGGCTGGTGGGCGGGTTAATTAGGCCAAGTTTAGTGGCAAAGGCTTAACAATTAGGGGCGGCGCGCATTAATCAACAAGGGATTACATTTTACACGCTGTCGCCTCCCCTTGATAGATGCACCCTTCCACTATCATAGACTCTGTATGGTCTATTGAATCAGGGGCTCGCTGGTAAAAAAATCAATTTATTCAGAATCTGTGCATTACATTAACGCTTCACGGCTATTAGTTTTGAGGGGTTTTATTTACTTCGTATACATACTTAATGCATGCTGTTATCAATTTTTAAATGATAAAAATTGAATAAAATTGGCATAAACTGTTTATTTAGAAATATATTAAAGTTATTTTTAGTAAAATTATTTATAATAGGAACGAGCTGGTGGCCCGTCCTACGTACGGGAATCGAGTTGTCATCTAAAACGGAATACTGTAATTCAGAACATCTAGTTTACACGCATAGACACAAATTCTGGCACTTTTAATGGGGAAGATCACCTTATAAACAAATGTTACGTGACCACCTATTTATTCCATTCGAATATAGACCTAAAATATATGGCGATATGCATTTTAAATCCGATAATTTTACCATAAAAGAGCATTTGTGTCGATTTGAAAAATCTTGAAGTGAGATTGGCGACCGATTCACACTGGTTTTGAGTAGAGTAGCTACATGCCACCTCTAATTGCATACTGTACTACTTATGTACTTACCGTACCTTATCTTACCTCCGTGACCACTGAAACTTTTATGAGGATTCTCTTCTATCACCTGCCTCTTCAAAATTTAGATCCCAGCCTGAATATGCATTTCATAACTTGACATTTCCCGTCTATCGTGTGGTACTCCTTGGAATATACTTTTTAAAAGTTTATGCAAAGCCTTTCCATCCAAGCTTTACCTACTCCTGGAAAGCATCCCTATATTTGGGTGTTAACACATTTCTCTTAGCTCTCTGTTCTTTTTTATTTCGACCTCCGGGCCGTTATCTTGAACTGGTCTGTATATTTTCTCTGCACTTTATTATCTAACCCAGCATTAAGGTTTTTCGGTTCTTTGATCAGTGCCCAAGTTTCTGAATCATCAGTACTACGGGGATAGTTGGTATGGTATGAGTCGACTTTGGTTTCTGCTGCAGTTTATTTGACAGCTTTTTAGAGACCTACTACACCGATTGACGCTTTCATTACTAACCAAAATTTTAGTATGCCGACATACTCACATTCAAACATATAGAAAAAGAAGTATCAACACGTAAACCACTTATATATTAAACAATTAAGCGATAAACTGCTGAAAAAATATTTCCCAAATATGAGTTGAAATTTGCAATGCATAAACTAAATACTTACACAGATTGCATTTACGACAAAACTTGAGTAAACACAAGTGTATGAGATGTTTAGTTCAAAATAACACATTTCCTGATAACGGAGATCCTTCACGGTAGGGGAAAACTACCTACATTTTAAAGTGAAATAGAATGTAGGCAAACACTAACGAACAATATTTTTGTAAACAAACAACTCGTAACATAAACATTTCAATGACAGTTATAAACCAGCTGTTAGTGAAGCCAGCATTGAAAATACTTTAAATTGCTAGCGTCGGCTGCTAGACTTTTTAAAAATTTAAAACTTAATTTCTAAAAAACTGAAACCCTAAACTAAAATTATGGCTTCGACATTCCCTAGTTCTCAAAATGATCTTTCTTTCAACACAAAAATCATGAATATCCGCCAAGTGGTTGATTCAGGATCGTGAAATAAAAAACCCTGTTTCGTTTGAATAGATGGTAATCATATGATATTACAACATTCTAAATCGACCTCTTGACGGAACGGATTCTTAGCTATATAGGCCTAATATAACAAAAGTTTTGTTAAAGTCGGCTGCTTCACTTAGGATAATTTAAATAAGAACCTTATTTTATCATGTAAGAAATATATGATAAGGTTATTAAATTATTCTTTTATCAAAATGCTGAATATAGGCCTATGTGTGTCACATGCTGAATAGTTTCAGCTATTCGACCACACTGCATCATAGTAAAAACTTGAAAAAAATGTTAGGGGCAGCTGCGGAGCTAAAATCCAATATTAAAATAATGACATCAACATAAAATTTCCCAAACTTCATTTTCCGGCCAAAAGAATAATCAAAAAATCCGTCAAGTATGTCATTCAGAATCTCAGGGCAGAAATACTCATCCACGTGTATTATAGGAATGTTTAGACATAGGAATCCTGGTGGTCTCAATCAACAACTTGACGGATTTTCTTGATTATTCTTTCGACTGAAAGATAATTTTGATAGGATCAAGGTAATGTCAAATTCAAAAATTTTAGGTTTCAGTTCAGCAGCCGCCACTAACGTTAAGAGTGTACCTTTCATAGTATCAACAACTAGTAGAGGATAGAGGATTTTTGACAATAGCTCAAATAAATATGACTCAGCTAGCAAACTATGTTTTATTTTTTATTTTGAACAAACTTAAACAACTGATCCAATATGTATGATGTACATGTCAGTATGTCCACCATGATTTCTTGAAGTGAATTGTAGAACCAAACATTAAAAAAACAATAATTCGCAGTGATAGTGATAGTCTTGATGTTTTATCGACCAAACTAAATTAATTGTATCAACTCTGAGCATGAAACTTCCGTTGGTAGACCGAGGGAATGATCGGCAGTCGGCATTGTGGGTCAATGTTTACGCAACTGGTTATACAAATCACAACAGACTGACGGCACAAATCGCAACGGCAGTTCCAAACCGGGGATATCGGTTGTAATTGAATAATAGGTTGTATCTGAAACTGTTCCTGGTCATGAAACGTTCCGTGATCGTCGAGCCATCGTGGCTGTCATCCCTGCCTCGTCATAGGCCTGGCCTACTGAGTACTCACTGTTCTAGCTTATTGTTATGTTCAAATATGCAATTAAATTACTACTAATATTGCCTGATTGCCTCTTTTATCTTTTAGGCATATACTAGGACGGTTATAAATTGATTCTGTTACAAAATACTTTTAGACGCACATAATAAAACTACACGATATTGAAAGCATGTAAAAAATGAAACTTATTTGGTATTGTATTTTTATTCTGGCGATGATGAAACTATCTCTACCGCACCAACGGTATGCAGATTAAATCATTTTGTTATCTGATCAAAATGGTGGTTTCAGTTTAGTCCATTTGTTAAACGAATCCAAAAAGCTTTACACGAAGTAAAGAAAGATAGGGTGGGGACAGAAATATGTGTCCAAGTTGACTAGGTGGAATGCTTTGCCTTTGTATATAGCTTTGTTAAGATCAGCCGTTTCTTAGGTCAGCACCATGTATTACAATTTCAACGATAAACCTAACATCACGAAGGATGCATCCTTTTGATGGAGACCTGTTTAACAACTAACACGAAGGATGGATTTTGTTTTATCAACTTCAGTTTACCATCTGTCCACAGCTAGAGCGAGAGTTCCGACCGACTCGCCTCGGCAACTGGGAGGTACCGTCGTGGTTGCCTCAGAGACCTCGCGCACGCAAGACCACCACAAAGATCATCGTCAACGACCGCGGACATCTACTGCCTGGTGTACAAAGACCTCCTCAGAACCCTTGGGGATCCTTCCGCGGCACCTGGCAGCTGCCGAACAAGATATCTAGGAAATTCGGTAAGTAGTGTTTTCTATTCCTTTATAAAAGTGTGCAACAATTGCTTTAATCAA